>NW_024425341.1:9853685-9969494 GCF_017311325.1 Ursus maritimus | reverse complement strand
GCCTAGAACAGCTCCCTCCCTCAGCCCTGAGAAGGCACGAACCCTGCTGACAGGATCTCTACTCTCCACAACTGTAGAGACTACATTTCTGTTCAAGCCACCTGGTTTGTGGGGCTGTGCTACTGTAGCCCTAGTGAACTCCTATGCTGACCGTGTGGTCAGAGATAACAAACATGCCTGTTGCAAAAGTGATTCAGTTTCCAGAATCTGAGAAAGCCTTTCCTACTTTGGTGAGGGGCGGGTTGCCTTCTGAGCATCCCCTGGCTTTTTCCTTTACTTACAGCTTTATCCCAAACAGTCCAGCCTTACCCAATTTGGTTACTCAGGGTCATTATAATAGATAATAGAACATATTTGTTCACAGTATTTATTCTTTCTCTACTCTTGCCAGGTTTCCCTGAGTGGAGTTCACATGCCCACCTGACTGTCTTTGGTCTTGGCCTCAGGACGTGAGTTAGCTGGTGGATTGTGGGTGACTGTCACATGCTGTACCAGACAGAAGCTTGGGATGCCACTGCCGTGCTTGTGATCACATTTTTGCACCCTGCTCTCTGTCATGAACATCTAGCATGTCTGCAGAGCTTGTCCATTGATTTAGGTCCCGAAATGAGAAGTCATGTGGAGTCCAGCCTCTCTGGAGGTTACCGAGCAAAGTAACAGGCTTGAGAAACAGGACACAGAGTTCATCTATTCATATGACAGAATCTGACAAACACCCCAATGAACAATCATCACTCTCACCTGTGTGTCAGGTTCTATTCTAAGAATTCGTGTGCTATTGTCCACAATAGCTAAACTGTGGAAGGAGCCGAGATGCCCTTCAACAGACGAATGGATAAAGAAGATGTGGTCCATATATACAATGAAATATTACTCAGCCATCAGAAAGAACGATTGCCCAACATTTGCAGCAACATGGACGGGACTAGAGGGGATTACGCTAAGTGAAATAAGTCAAGCAGAGAAAGACAATTATCATATGGTTTCACTCATTTATGGAACGTAAGGAATAGCAGGGAGATCGGTAGGAGAAGGAAGGGAAGAATGAAGGGGGGGGTAAACAGATGGGGGTGGGAACCACTAGAGACTATGGACTCTGGGAAAGAAACTGAGGGCTTCAGAGGGGAGGGGGGTGGGGGGGAGGGCTAGGCCGGTGATGGGTATTAAGGAGGGCACTTTTTGCATGGAGCACTGGGTGTTATACGCAAATAATGAATCATGGAACACTACATTAAAAACTAAGGATGTACTGTATGGTGACTAATATAATAACAAATTATAAAAAAAGAATTCATGTGCTATATTTCACATGGGTGGGATTTCCACTCGTCTCTTGGATTTCTGTCCCCACATTGAGGAAATAGGCTCAGAGACATTAAGCCAATTTCTTGAACTCCCTAGGGTCTTAGTGGCAGAGCTAGGACATGAATCCAGATAAATGCTGACTCTAAGAGCAATGCCATGATGCCTCCCTGTTAATTCATTATTTCCATTGTCCATATATATTGCCAAAAATTCCTATTGCAAGTGGTTATATTACCCCCCCCCCTTTTTTTTTGGTCAAAAGTCAATCGGATCTCCCACTCTGTCTTTACACCCAGGACTGGAATTTGGTTCCTGGAGTTTGGCAAGACAGTGGGCTCCATATGTTCTCACTCAGTCTTCTCTCTTTTTCTTCCCATAGCTCTTTCCAACCTTTACATTCTTTTTAAGTCTTCGACGGCACCCCTTCCTCAGTCTCAGGCAAGATCTGGTCTTTTGCTATAAGAGTGATTCTCAGACTCGAGCTGTAACCTCATCCCCTGGAGGGCTTGTAAAACACAGATTTCTGGGCCCCACTCCCTGAGTTTTTGACTAAGTAGTTCTAGGATACGACCTTAGAATTTATTTTTCTAGTAAGTTCTCTGGTGATGTTGATGCTGTTGGTCCAGGACAACACTTTGAGAGCTGCTTTAAAGAAAACAATAGTGGTTGATAGAACTTCCCTAATGACTTGTTACTCCTGCCTCTTCTTGCCACTTACAAATTTCCTACCCTTGCCTCCTTTCCACCTGTAACAGTAAGCAGAATATATGTAGCTCCATTTCTTGAAAGAGCGGTTATGCTCATTGTCACCACTTGTGGGAGCCAGAATTCTAAAGATGTTCCCCTCAAGATTCCTCTCCCTTGGCTTCTTAACCACAAATCTAGATACCTCTGTGAAATGACTTTGCAGATAGAATTAGGTTACCAGTCAGCTGAATTTGACATAGAGAGATTACCCTTGATTATCTGGGTGGATCCAGTGTGATCACTGGAGCTGTTAAAAGCGGAAAGGGCAGGGAGGAGGGACGAACCCGGAGGAGAGGTCAGGGAGATTCAAAGTGTGATTGATCTTCAACTAGCTATTCTTGGCTTTGAAGACGGAGCCAGGGAATGTAGGCAGCCCCTAGGAGCTGAGGCCAGTCCCCGGCTGGCAGCCAGCAAGGAAGTGGGAAACTCAGTCCAACAACCACATGGAAACAAATTTTGCCAACAACGTGAAAGAGTAGACTTTCCCCTGGATCCTCCAGAGGAGAGCCCAACCAGCCCACACTTTGGTTTCGCCTGGTGAGACCAGAAGCAACCTTCTTGGCTTTTGACTTAGGAACCATGGGAGAATAAGCTTAGGTTGGTTCAAGTCACTGGATTTGTGGTAATTTGTTACAACAGTAGTCGGGAGCAATATAGCTCCTCCTCATCTTCCCTGTATTCGTCTCTCCATAGCTCGTTTTCAGCTTTCCCATTGCTGCTGAAATAATTAGGATGACGTTTTCAGTTGTATTTTGTTGTTAACTCGAGAGCTCTGTAGCATCTGATGTTGCTTACCACACCCCTCACCTCCTTTGAATTCCATGAGCCCACTCTCCACATTTCCCTGTCCTTTCTCTGTCACTCCTCATGTCCCTTCAGTGGCCTCTCTCTCTTTGCTGTCATGGAAGTACTGAATTCCCCAGAGCTGTGTTTTTCCTCATTTTATGATCTTTCCCTGATTCCTCATTCTTTTTTCAAGACTTCTACTGCATCCTGATGGAAGAAGTCAGGAAGGAAATGTGTTTCCTTACACTCTTGGATTTAGGGTCAAGGAGCCTATGGATTAAACTAACAAAAGACAGATACACTGGAGAAGAGGCACATAATTTTTATTAACGGAAGACTGGGGCCTTGATAGGGAAATATCAAAGGATGACAATACAAGATTAAAAAAATATTGAGATCTCACTTCACGCAACGAGGTAACACCTCACACCTATTAGAATAGCTGTTATAAAAAAGACAAGAAATAGCGAGTGTTGGTGAAGAAAATTGTGAAGAAAAGGGAACCCTGTACACTGTTGGTGGGAATGCAAATTGGTCCAGTCACTGTGGAAAATAGTGTGGAGGCTTCTCAAAAAATTAAAAATAGAGCTACCCTATGATCCAGCAATTCCACTTCTGGGTCTTTTCTAAAGAAAATGAAAACACTAACTTGAAAAGATACATGTACCCCCATGTTCATTACAACATTCTTTATTAGTCAAGATATGGAAACAACCCAAGTGTCCATCACTGGATCAATAAAGAGAATGTGACATGGAAACACACACACACACACACACACACACACACACACACACACACAGAGGAATATTACTCAGCCATAAAACAGAATGAAATCTTGCCAATTGTGACAACATGGATGGACCCTGAGGGCACGATGCTAAATCAGTCAGACCAAGACAAAAGTAGTATGATCTCACTTATATGTGGAATCTGAAACAAAACACAACCGTAGGCTCATAGATACAGAGGACAGAACAGTGGTTGCCTGAGGCAGGGGACGGGGGGTGATGAAAATGGGTGAACAGAGTCATAATGTACAAACTTCCGGTTATAAAATTATGACTTATTTATTTTATGTAACTGGGATGTAATGTATAGCACAGTGACTATAATAATCCTGTATTGCATATTTGAAAGTACGTACATCTTAAAAGTTCTTATCACAAGAAAAATTCTATAACTATGTATGGTGAGAGATGTTAATTAGACTTATGTAGGTAATAATTTTACAATATATACAAATATTGAATCATGTTGCACACCAGAAATTAATATACTGTTGTATGTCAATTATACCACAATTAAATAAAACAAATGATAAAATTGTTAGTGACTGGTATGTATTATGTTTTTGATCTTTCTATGTTATTTCCTGTTGAGTAAGAGGAATGGCTTTCGAAAGAATGGGTATCTAATGGTAGAATTTAATTGAAGATAGTTTGAGACTACCAGCCCTATTTGCCAACTTCAATTAAATCAATAAGGTAACTCTCTTTCCATTTTTCCCTTAAAATTGCTGTTAGTCTCACTGCTCTTTTTCTCCCACTTCTTTTACAAGTATTTTCCTTTTCATCCTTCTTGTGGTTCCTCTAGGGCCTCAATAATTAGTAAACTTCCTCTTATAAATGAGCTCTATTTTATTGAGAGTAACCATTTGGAGCAAAGTATTCGATATAGTGTTTCCTGGATAACTGAGAAATAGAGCCAAGATCAGCCCTACCTACCATGGGTGGGAATAGCTGCTCATATATAATAAATTTGCTCCTCCAAATTTAACCAAATATTTGTATGATACCATTAGTATTTGACTAGACTGTATATCTATAGTCTTCAAGTGACCAGAATTCAAAATTAAAACAGGAATTAGAAATATGAAAATCAGGGCGCCTGGATGGCTCAGTCATTGTCTACCTTCGGCTCAGGTTACAATCCTGGGGTCCTGGGATCGAGCCCCACGTCAGGCTCTTCCACTGGGAGCCTGCTTCTTCCTCTCCCACTCCCCCTGCTTGTGTTCCCTCTCTCACTGGCTGTCTCTCTCTCTCTGTCAAATAAATAAATAAAATCTTAAAAAAAAGAAATATAAAAATCTTCAGCTTATTTTTTTAATTAAAAAATGAAACTCAAAACCAACAGTTCCTTTAAAAACCTTTTAACACTATCATAGTGAAAATATCATTTTCTTGGAGGTGGCAAATGTGGGATGCCCTGGACTTAAATCTGAATTCCAGCTAATTACAAGTTTAATTAACTTGATGTAGTTAGAATTTGTCAGAAAAAGGCTGATTGCCTCATGTCTTGTGGCAAGCTAAATGTATATTCATTAATTAACCTTAGAATGTATTATCTACTGGAGTTGCTAAGGCTTAACTTGTTTATGTCAGCAATGGTGTTCCATATTTCAATGCACTCTTACTAGATATAGAAATGCCACATGTAAAAAAATAAAAACAAATTTTTTTGGATAGGGTTCATAGAAAAAAGTGAAAAACATGGTTAGACTTTGGCTTATTTACCATTTTTAATGACAGAGGGGGGTTTGGGCTTCAAGGGGAAGTGGCTAGGAAATACATGGGGGGTGGGGGCAACTATTAGAAGAGAAGGATAATTGTAGTAAGGTTCATTTGTGCAAACTCGTTTCCATCTCCAGTGATAAGAGCTGCTCTCCTTTTCTTGGTATAGGAGAGAGGGACACCTTCGCAAGGGAAATGTATGCCCTCCCTTCAGGCAGTTAAGGGAGCGCAGAAAAGTCTTCCTGTGTCTGTTGGTTTTCAGGTGCCTTCAGCTCAAAATACTCCTGATGCCAAAGTGGCATATTTTAGGGTGGCATGGCCTGATCCCCATTCAAAGTCTTTATCTAGAGCTTTTTGACTATTGGTGCTTAATGAACATTTGTCCTCCACTTGGTACCACAGACACCTTAAAATATAACTTGTCTTAAACTGAAAACCTCTTTTCTCTCACCTTTATCAGACCAAAGTCTCTCCTCTTACAGTGTGTACTTGGGAACAGCATCATTATCCACCCTGTATTAGTGTCTATCCTGTATTAGATAAGGACTGAATAACAGAAACCCCCAAATTCTAGTGGATTAAAATAGACATTGGGCTCTCATGCAAATGAAATCCAGAGCTAGGCCAGTCAAGGGTGTTATGGTAGCTTCTTAGCTACCACACGCCCAAGTGACTTCTCTCTTTCTGCCCCAATATTGCAGAACAACATGGTGTCTGTCCTCAGGGTTACCTCATGGTCCAAACCAGCTGCCAGAGATCCTGCCATTGCATGGGAGTCTAGACAGCAGGAAGGGAGAAATGAAGAAGGTCAGCTAAGGCTCTATGGGAGACTGAGCTATATGAACATTAGTGGTATATATTGTTACCCTGGATAAAACTGAAATTCCATTACCATGTAAGACTGGGAGGACGGATAATATGTAGTCAATTAGCAACCTCTGCAATCACTGTTCTTCCACAGCCCTGGCTGCCAAACCCAGAGATGGGGAGCCATCCTTAATTCCTTTCTTATTCTTCATAGGCAATGTCTTCAGCTTCTGTAGATTCATCTTTCTTCATTCTTGCTTCCCTTAATTCCTAACTTCCTCATTTTAAGCTGCTGACAATATTGATATTAACCATAATATTTATTGAACTCCAATCATATGTCACTATGCAAAGTGCTTAATGTGCATTTTCTCATTGTATCCTCGCAACAACTCGATTTGGTGGGTACTATTATTATGTCAATATGCCAGATTATAAAAAAGAGACTGAAGTGGTTAAGAAAGCCTAAGGGCAGTAAGTACATGATTTTGTAATTATCTGTTTTTTCTGTCTGTTTTTCCCCAGCAGTCTGCAAGCTCCTTGAGGGCCTGGACCACGTCTTTTTTTTTTTTTTTAATATTTTATTCATTTATTTAACAGAGAGAGAGACAGCCAGCGAGAGAGGGAACACAAGCGGGGGAGTGGGAGAGGAAGAAGCAGGTTCCTAGAGGGGAAGCCTGATGCGGGGCTCGATCCCAGGACTCCAAGATCACGCCCTGAGTCGAAGGCAGATGCTTAACGACTGAGCCACCCAGGCGCCCCTGGACCAGGTCTTAATTGTTGCTTCTCTAGGATGTCACAGAGTGCCAGGCTTTGAATAAATGTTTGTGGAATTAATGCATGTCCAGACTAAAGGAGATTCTAAATAACTATTTCTCTATGATTAAATCATATTGGCATCAACATTTCTAGAATTTAAAGAAGCGTAGTAGAGAATGGGCTCAATGTCAGGCCTTTGTCATACCGCATATGTAACACTTAGGTGTCCGGTGTGATTGAGTGGGAAGGGATGGTCTAGCCTGGCATTAAAGGCATATGGTTTTTTTGTTTTGTTGTAAAGATTTTATCTACTTATTTGAGAGAGAGAGTGAGCACAAGTGGGGGGAGAGGGAGAGGGAGAAGCAGACTCCCAGCTGAGCAGGGAGCCCCACTCAGGGCTCGATCCTAGGACCCCAAGATCATGACCTGAGCCCAAGGCAGACAGTTAACCAACTGAACCACCCAGGCTCTCCAAGGTGTATGGGTTTTGAAATTGGATGGGATTGTGTTACAATGCTAGCTCTGACACTTCTGAGTTTTATAACCTTCAGACAATTGTTTAGCCTTTTTGAATTTTGGAATCTTATCCGTAAAAGTAGAGCTAATAACGGCTGCCTTTCTGATGGTAAGGACTGGATAAGATAAACTATGACATGGATGGTCTGATGTAATGCTTGCCACCTGGCAGAAAACCAACAAGCAATCCTATGTTTAACTGTCCTCGCTCCCCACCCCCCACGCTGTCTGTCTTTCTCTCTTTTCGCTAGATTCCTCTTTTCTTCTCCCTTTTCCATCCCAGGCCACCATCATGTTACTGGCACCAAGGACTCTGGATATAAAAATGGGAGTTTGAGCCTCAGCCCTGTTACTGAATGTGTTTATTATTTTGTAAAATTGTGGAAGCTGTTTTCATTTTATTCTTTGAGTTACGTTTCTTTGTTTCACTCCCAGCCTCTGCCATAGGGCTGTGCACGGAGTTTACTGAGTAACTTTTATCCATTCAGGAACTATCCATGGGGCCCCTACGGTTGCTAGTTAAAGAGCCGTTGCTAGAAGAAGGATGTCCATGATGGGGAGGGCGGGGGAATTGCAGGGTGAGGCTGCAGCTGCTGACCTGGCCCATCAGGACCGGCTCGGAGCCATCTGCTTGGCCTCCACTTGATTGGTTGGACCTAGAAAGGAACGAAAACCAATCAAGAAAGATGACCTTTCGTGGAATTAAGCAATTTGCAAGCAGCTGCAGAGATGCTGGGACCCCAGGAAGAGCAAGCAGATTTGCCTGGCTTTTACGTTGGACGCACATCAAACTCGTTAATGTCAATAAGAAAGAAATTGAGCTTGTCTTTGTTGCGAGCCTAATGAAGCCTTTGCTCCTTGAGCTACATTTCTCTCTTTGACTTCCCTCTCTTTGCCTTTTTCTGCTTCCTTTTATTTAATGTTCTTCTTGGCAGTGGCTCTTTCACTATTTTCAAAAAGGGAGAGGAGATAGGGAAGAGGAAGCGGAGTGTAAAAACCAAGACAAACTTCAATAAAGCGAAGATATAGCCCTTCTCCCTGGAGACGTGCTTAGACCTTCCCAAATCTGAGTCTGGGAAATCTCTGCCCCACACTGGTGGGTGGTGAGGTGAAGGTGGGGCACGGTTGTGTTGGGGGTTAGAATTCACACCAACAGACAGCTGAGTCCCCCTCTCTCTGCAGACCCGCTTCTCCATGGATGTGTCTCATGTGGGGAGATGGGTCAGTTAGGCCCCTAACTGCCTTCGAAGTGCTAAGTTAGGCTGTAGATGACACAAAGCCCTTCTCTAACTGACCTAAGCAGAAGGGACCCTTGGTTTGTTCACCGAGCTGGAAACTGCCAGGGGGAAGCCGGCCGTAGGTCATGTCCTCAAAAGTAAGTTCCTCTCCATTTCTTGGCTTCACAGTTGGCTTCCTTGGTGAGCTTTGTGTGGTAGTTTCTGGCAACGGCAGGGGAAGATCTACTCGAGGTGACGTTCACTCACCAGTACCACATTACTTCCACACCCTCTCATAACCAATCATTCTTTATATTCCGTTTTCCTGCTCAAATTATTATGAGGTTTCTCTTTTCTGATGAGACCCTCATTGGTATAGCACCTCCCTGAACAACCGTGCAAAAACATCCTCACACATATTCCCTGATGGACTGGAAATTTTATTTGGGCATCCATACCCCAAAACAGCCTTGCTAGATGCCAGGGGACTCGAGTGATTTATTAGGTACTTCCTGCCTGCTCCTTGGAGTAACTCTGCCCGTCTGCATCCTCCCTGGCAGGGGGTACTTGGCTCGTATCCCACCTGACCACCAGGATTTGAAAATGCAGCTTTCTTTCCTTTTTTTTTTTTTTTAAAGATTTTATTTATTTATTTGACACAGAGAGAGAGAGGCAGCGAGAGAGGGAACACAAGCAGGGGGAGTGGGAGAAGGAGAAGCAGGCTCCCAGCGGAGGAGTCTGATGTGGGGCTCGATCCCAGGACCCTGGGATCATGCCCTGAGCCGAAGGTAGACGCTTAATGACTGAGCCACGCAGGTGCCCCTGAAAATGCAGCTTTCAAGCTTTTGCTTGTTTAGCAATGATGAAGTGGTACGTTACTTTTCTAAATTGCATGTCTCTGTTTATTAACGTCTCTTATTGGCCTTTCAGTTTACTCTTCTGCGAAGTGCCCTTCCCCATCCTTTGCCTGTCTCTTTCCTCAGTGTTTATGATCTTGTCTTGGTGAACTGTAGAAGTTCTTTGTATATTCTAGAAAACATTCCCTTGTCAGTTTTTGACATTGCAAATATCTTCTTTCCATCTTTCTTCTGTCTGCAAACTTTGCTTTTGATCTATTTTATTGAAAATAAATCTTCTTTTTGATGTAATAAAAAAGTTTTGTTTAAATGTTCTTCTCATCCCAAAATATTCTGTCATGTGTCCTCCTCAGACATACAGTTTTATAGTTGGGTTTCAAATGTACCAAATATGCTTTTGTTTGTGGTGTTAGAATTGATTCATGTATTTTTTGAGAATTCTTGAGCCAAAAAATTAATATTTTAAAGGAAAGAAGAATACGACTGTCAGCCTTTGTGAGGGACCAAAAAGTAGTTATGAAAAAGTTTAAAGTAAAAATGAGTTAAGACTAATATACATAAAATGAGACAATGTATCACAAAATAATCTATTCCATATCATTGTGGTAATTACTAAAATGCTGATTATGATTATGATAATTATTGGAGTATTAGAATAAAGCATTAAGCCCAGAGACCTCACGGTGATTGTCTAACTGTGGCTTTGAATGACATTATTCTACTTATGAGAAATTTCATCTTTCTACCCACTACCCAGTTTTTGTGAGTAATTGGTTTGCTTGCCTTGAATCCATTCCTCTTTTTTTTTTTTTTTAAATGCAATCGTATCCCACATTTCCTTCTCTATTCTCAGGAACATAAACCTTCTCTACTCTCAGGAGACACGGTTTGGGTGGGATCCCCCCTAGATCAGGGAGTAGATTATGTAGCCAAGGCTAGATGACCTCCACCAAACCCCCAAATTCCCTAGTCTAGTGACTGGTCAATGAGTACCTATGGCAACATTTGGCCAATTGGCAAACTT
This sequence comes from Ursus maritimus, assembly GCF_017311325.1. NCBI lineage: Eukaryota > Metazoa > Chordata > Mammalia > Carnivora > Ursidae > Ursus > Ursus maritimus. The sequence continues at coordinate 9,958,963 of NW_024425341.1, read as the reverse complement.
CATTTCCATGCTACGGTGATTGGTAATCTCACACTGATCCAATCATAGTTAATCCCAAGATTTATGCAGGAACTATAAAAAAGATATATATTTTTTTCTCCTGAACTTCGACTTGAGTAGATCTTCCCCTGCCGTTGCCAGAAACTACCACACAGAGCTCACCAAGGAAGCCAACTGTGAAGCCGAGAGATGGAGAGGAACTTACTTTTGAGGACATGACCTATGGCTGGCATCCCTCTGGCAGTTTCCAGCTCGGTGAACAAACCAAGGGTCCCTTCTGCTTAGGTCAGTTAGAGAAGGGCTTTGTGTCATCTACAGCCTAACTTAGCACTTCGAAGGCAGTTAGGGGCCTAACTGACCCATCTCCCCACATGAGACACATCCATGGAGAAGCGGGTCTGCAGAGAGAGGGGGACTCAGCTGTCTGTTGGTGTGAATTCTAACCCCCAACACAACCGTGCCCCACCTTCACCTCACCACCCACCAGTGTGGGGCAGAGATTTCCCAGACTCGGATTTGGGAGGGTCTAAGCACGTCTCCAGGGAGAAGAGCTATACCTTTGCTTTAAAGTTTTTTCTTGGTCTTTAAACCGAGTACTCTATAGTGTTCAGAAGCAAAAGACTATACATGTGTAAATCCACATGGAAGGAATTTAAAACCAGGTGCTGAGTGAGGAACAGACCTGGCGAGACTTAGAACACAGCACTGTCTTTGCAAACACACGTGCACAAAACAATATTTTTTTGCTAGATTTCATTCACATAGAAAGATAGAAAATACTTTAGAATGTTTGCTCTGCGGGGGATGTAAATAAACGTAAATATAAACTAAAAAGGGGAGCCTTTTATAGACTATGAGAGTGTGCCATGGACAGAAGAGTATGGTTCAATTAACTCCTGGCACGTAAGTCAAAAATTTAAAAAAAGTATTTATTTTTATCGTTATAAATGTTCAGACAATATGTTCTCGGTGCTCAACAAGTACTTTTGGATTTACCTAGTCTTTTTGGATGAGTGATATCTTTTCATTACTTGAAGGATGAAAGGAAAAAATACCAAGGCAGTAATGTAGGCCATGATGAAAACAATAATAAAACTAATATATATATATGTAATATAAAATATTTAATATATTTATATAATTATATGTTTATATAATTATATATTTATATAAACTATTTAATATATTTAATATAAATATATTTATATAATTATATGTTTATATAATTATATATTTATATAAACTATTTAATATATTTAATATAAAAACTAATATATATATTTAATATAAAATATTTAATATATTTATATAATTATATGTTTATATAATTATATAAGTATATATTTATATAAACTATTTAATATATTTAATATAAAAACATATATATATATTTAATATATATAAATTAAATTCCATTTTAGAGATGAGACTTGTAGAACACAAAGTTTTGCTCAGGAAGGACTGCAAGTGAAAAAGTCTAAAAAAAAAAAAAGAAACGCAGTGCTTTTCGAGTAACAAGGCGTGCTGATTCATTTACTTGCAGTGAGGTCATAGAAATGAGTGCAGTGTCAGAGGCAGGTAGTTAAAAATAAGCCCTCTGTGACAAAAACAGTTTACAACCTCCATGATCTAACAGCTTACTACAGCAAACATTCTTTTTAATTTTAATTGTTTTTTTATTATATTATGTTAGTCACCATACAGTACATCCCCGGTTTCTGATGTAAGGCTCGATGATTCATTAGTTGTGTATAACACCCAGTGCACCATGCAATACGTGCCCTCCTCACTACCCATCACCGGTCTATCCCACTCCCCCATCCCCCTCCCCTCTGAAGCCCTCAGTTTGTTTCTCACAGCAAACATTTTAACAAACGTAGTTTCCTGCAACAAATCTTTATAGGGTCGGAATTGTGAGTCCACGGTCCTTGGGACTGTTGAAGCTCTCAACGTTACAAGGAAGTTCTTTGCTGTTCTCAGCAAATGTTCTTAGACAGAACTCAACTTTATGCTGACAAGATACAGATGAAGTCTACAGTTAACTTACGTTTTCTATGTTCTATGTGAATGTTCGCTGCACGTTTCCTCACATCCAACAAGATGGAATGTCTGGTTGGATACTCTGTCTTCCCAAAGCTCCTATGCGGTCTTCCAGAACTCACTTCAAGGGCTCTCATTATACTGTTAATTAGGTTTTGTAGCCTTTGGCTTCAGTGACATTTCTAGTGAAGTCTGAATTTAAAAATATGGGGCACCCCGGGAGGAGAGATGTTATCAGAGGGCTGCGATTTCTCTGGTGGGCCTTTGAGTCAACCTTTACTGCAACTGGAGGTATGAATCTGGGATTTTACATTTTAGCCCAATGGGAACTGGGGAAAGAAGTTACCACCCCGAGCCTGAGTGGTTTGAAGTCAAGAATCCTGTTCCCTTTTCTTCGTGTTTCCCCACACGAAATGCAGATTGTAACAAATGTGATATACATATTGAAATTGATTCTCTTGCTCGCATTGAACTCAGCCCCAAAACCAGAGAAGGAGAATAGCGAGTAAATAGTGTTACAGATTATTGCCTGGATCTGACCTTGGGTTTTCCATTTTCCTTGTTCGTGCTGTTCTTGTCAGAAGTACTTCTGTATGCAGAGTGATGCTTTCTTCTGGAAGACTCCATGGTTAAAGCTCAGAGCACACGATTTTATTTTAACTGCATAACCAACCTAATAGGAATCCTATTCTCACCTATTTCAAGTTAGTGAGCAAGTGGTTACTTACCAGGGGAAATATTAAACATTAATATGCCAATAATACCAGTCTCCGAGTTTAGGAAAGCAAATTCTAAAATTACATGCTATAGGCGCACCTGGGTAGCTCAGTGGGTTAAGCGTCTGCCTTCGGCTTAGGTCATGATTCCAGAGTCCTGGGATGGAGCCCGGCATTGGGCTCCCTGCTCTGCAGGGAGCCTGCTTCTCCCTCTCCCACTCCTCCTGCTTGTGCTCTCTCTCTCTCTGAGAAATAAATAAAATCTTTAAAAAAAATTTAAAAAAATAAAATTACACACTATAATATGATTTTGATAAGCGATACCTTTTAATTGGCTTCTGCCAGAGCTGTAAGAAAAAATCACCCGGCAAGGGGTCCTGCTACATAGCTTTCCATAAAAGTTTGGATTTCTTTTCTCATAAGGGTTGCTTCCACCAGATGGGATAAGTCTTTTAAAAGGTACGTGTTGACAGCTAGGGACAACCTCCTGCTTTCAGTGTGGAACGTCAGAGAAAAAGTTCTGGAACATTAACCCGGAATGATGAAGGCACTCAGCTGATGTTGCATGCCAAGAATGATTTCTGTTTTCCCTAGAGTCTGCCCACGCTGCTATCTGAGCCATGGTGTGGGTGTAAGGTGGCTTATGGTGTCATGGAAAGAATGTGTGAACTGCTGCTTCTCTTCTCTGGTGTGAATGGTGTCTGGAGACACTTAGGATGTTTGTGTTTGCAGGTAGATGGCATTTTCTCTCCTTACGGGAGTCTGCATGTGTAGAAGTGTGGGTGTATATGTATATGAGTATTCAGCATCAAGAGATGTGGGTCTCCGTGTGGACGTTTAGGATTTCCTAGACCTAGTTAGAGCAGCTGGCTGCTAGCTATATTCTGTGACCTAAAGCCTGTCGCTGAAGTTTCACTCTTCTCATCCATCTACATATCCACCCCCCTACTGGCTCCGTCCATATCCATGGTGCCTAAAATCCTGCCAGTTATTCATGGCTTTTCATTAAGTGAGCAAGCATTTGAGGGTAGTCAGTGTACTAAATATTTACCCCACAGTACCTGACTCTCAGTTTAGGTGATCTGGCAGAAACAAGCAGATCGCTCAGGAGTAGAAACTAGAATAGGAAGTTTCGATGGGGTGACGGTTGAAGAGGAATCGGGCAAGGTCCGAGTCTGAGAGCTCTGGGATCATTAACACGCTTCACTGAGGATCTCAAAGGATCATGTGGACAACTAAGGCTCATCAAAAGGGTGTGGGCATGGAAAGCAGGGGAAAAGGAAAATACATCTCCAAATGTGAACAGAAGGCTGAAGATCAACTTTGCTGGTGTTGTCGATTTTCTGAAATCCACTCCACCTCTTTCCCTAATTGCACTTAGGTCGCTGTGTGTATATTTCAGGTAAAACAGAGGACCCGGACAGGTGTGTATTCAGCTAAATATTTTTTATGTTGACATATTTTTAAAAAAATAGTCTCCTAGGGATGCCTGGGTGGCTTAGTCAGGTAAGTGTCCAATTCTTGGTTTTGTCTCGGGTTGTGATCTCAAGCCCGGTGTGGGGCTTTGTGCTCAGCACTGAGTCTAGTTGAGATTCTCTCTTTCCATCTCCCTCTGCCCCTCCCCCTACTCTCTCTCTCTAATAAATACATCAGTCTTAAAAAAAATAGTATCCTGGTCAATATGGCTAGGTATGTACACATATAAAACGTGAGAAGAGCCGTGTGATGTGTGCTTACTTATGTTCCCAGAAGAAAGGGAGATTCGCTGTGCACTTGTTACCAGGCTCTCTTGCACACGTGATCCTGAGACACAGGGCTCATCATTAAAAATTCTGACACTACAGACTGTTTCAACGTTAAGTAATTCGTCTCGAGTGAATGCAAGAAAATGGAAAGCAAAATTGTTGAGTAATGGGGGCAAATGAGTGAAATAACGTAAGCCGGGGGGGGGTAAGTTAGCAAAAGAGCTAGGTGAGTTTAGATACGTAGAAGAGTAACCTACTTCAGTAATGTGCTGAGCTGCTGGAATAATAGAGCTACTTACCTAAACCAAGGAGCCCCCATTTGTCCTGGCGGGGATTTTTAAATTCTCTCTGTGAGGAAAGCAATTTCACTTCTCTACAGCAGGTGGCAGCATTGCTCGCCGCGCTCCCCGCTCAGCCACGCTTGGCTGAGTCTGTGTGATGAATCGGCCAAGGCAGAAACGCTTGTCTGCATTACAGGACGCTGTAGCTCTTTAGAATTTCATTAAGAAGAGAAAGACTACTCTTATTGCTATTATAATCATTTTCCATTTTCCACACGTCTCTAGAACAGACAAATAAGGTAGCAGTGTGATAAGTTACTGTATGGTTAATTCAAAACCAGAGGTAAGAATTTGTTTAATTCTTGCCCACAGTGAAAACAGATCTGCTGCTTTTAATTGTATTTACAAAATAATATTAGTGGCTACAGCTTGGCGAGATTACAGTCGGAAAATATTCATTGTGTTGGCTTACGTCCTGTGCTCTTAGTTTCCAGCTAGAGAAGTTATTCTTTTTTTTTTTTTTTTTTAAGATTTTATTTATTTATGTGACAGAGAGACAGCCAGCGAGAGAGGGAACACAGCAGGGGGAGTGGGAGAGGAAGAAGCAGGCTCCTAGCGGAGGAGCCTGATGTGGGACTCGATCCTGGCACGCCGGGATCACGCCCTGAGCCGAAGACAGACGCTTAACGACTGCGCTACCCAGGCGCCCCTAGAGAAGTTATTCTTGTGTCTGTGTTATTTTCTTGAGACTCTCTAGTGAATAATGCCTATTAAATGATAATATTAAATGATAATGCCTATTAATTGACAAATTTCTACCATGCTCTGAGTTTCTGCGGAACATATAAATTCTTAGATTGTGAGCTCCTTGAGAGTAGCCGTTGCATCTTAATTATGGTGTATTCCCAATACCGACAGGATAGGTAAAAATGATAGTTAATCTCTATTGCAGGCTGTGCCAGTCACTGTTCCAAATTCTTTACGTGTATTAACACATCTCATTCTCATCACGGTGCTCTAAGAAGACACTACTATTATCTCGATTATATAGAGGAGGAAACTGATTGAAGCGGAGGGATTAAGTAACCTCTGGAAAGTTTTCAGGATATGATAATCTTGGTTACTTTTTGGTTTCCGAATGGTGTTTTGGTTTGGTAGTCCCCAGAATGCTAACTGTGTGAGGTCCTTAAAAGTCGAGGCAAGGCAGCGTTTCACATATTTAAAAAAATGTATTGTGTCATTTATGCAAATATTATCTGATGCCACGTCTATATCTAGAGCCGTCAAATTCACAGAAGTGGAAAGGAGAATGGTGGTTGCCAGGGGCTGCGGGAGAGAAGAAATGGGGAGCTGTTTAATGGGTATGGAATTTTAGTTTTATAAGATGAAAAGTTCTGGAGATTTGTGGCACATCAGTGAATATATTAATACTGCTAAACTGTATACTCAAAATGGTGATATAGTTTGTGTTACTCTTTGGACCACAATTAAAAATTAAGAAAAAAAACTTGTCCAGGAGAAACAAACAAACAAAAAATCGTATTTCATCATTATGCAGTGAATTCAGTTTGTAGTTAATTAAAATTTTATTTGAGGCTCTTAACAAATTGAAATCATATTTGTTGGACCAGGAAGCAAAGTAGCGTTTGCTTGTATTTTTTTATGTTTCTAACAGTGAATTTAAAAAAATCCATTTAAAGTGCCAAAAGCCCTTGATTAAGAGAGTTAATGATATGCAAACATTTTTTTTATTGTGGCAGAAACCACACAAAATTTCCCCATTGTAACCGTTTGTAAGTGTACGTTCGGTAGGGTTAAATGTATTCACATCACAGTGCAACGAATCTCTATAACCCTGTCACTCTTTGACACTGAAACTCTTTACCCATTAAACACTAATTCTGGGGCGCCTGGGTGGCGCAGTCGTTAAGTGTCTGCCTTCGGCTCAGGGCGTGATCCCGGCGTTCTGGGATCGAGCTCCGCATCAGGCTTCTCCCTTGGGAGCCTGCTTCTTCCTCACCCTCTCCTCCTGCTCGGGTTCCCCCCTCACTGGCTGTCTCTCTCTGTCAAATAAATAAGTAAAATCTTAAAAAAAAATAAACACTAACTTTACTCCTTTGTTTCAGGCTTAGGCAACTACTTTTCTCCTTTCTGTTTCTATGATTCTGACTACTTTAGATTCTTCATACGAGTGGAATCATACAGTAGTTGTACTATTGCGACTGGCTTGTTTTGCTTAGCACACTGTCCTAGAAGTTCATTCCTATCATAGCATGCCAAAGGATTCCTTTCATTTTCAAGGCTGCGTAATAGTCCATCATATGCGTTGCTTCTACCTCTTGGCTATTGTGAATAATGCTGAGATGAACATGGGTGTATAGATATCTCTTTGAAATCCTGCTTTGAATATGTTTGGATATATATACAGGAGTGGGATTGCTGGATCATATGCTAATTTAATTGTAATTTTTGGAGGAACCTCCATAGTATTTTCCAGAATGGCTGTGCCATCTTACATTCCTACCAACAGCACACAAATTTTCCGATTTTTCTGCATCCTTGTCAACACTTGCCATTTTGTGTTCTTTTGATAGTAATCATCCTAATGGGTGTGAAGTGATATCTCATTGTGGTTTAAAAAAAATTTTTTTTTTTAAGAGAGAGAGCGGGGTGGTGGGGAGGGACAAAGAGAGAGGGAGAGAGAGAATCTTAAGCAGGTTCCATGCTGGGTGTGATATGGGGCTCGATCTCATGACCCTGAAATCATGACCTGAGCCAAAATCAAGAACCAGACCCTTAACCAACTGAGCCACCCAGATGTCCCTCTCATTGTGGTTTTGATTTGTTTTTCTCTTATGATTTGTGATGTTGAACATCTTTTCATATGTATGTTGGCCATTCTTAGATCTTCTCTGGAGAATTGTCTGTTCAAGTCTTTGCCCATTTTTTAACTGGGTTGGTTGTGTTTTTGTTTTGTTTTGTTTGTCTGTTTTTGTAGTTGAGTTGTGGAAGTTCCTTATATAGTCTAGATATTGACCCCATCAGATATATCATTTTCAAATATTTTCTTTCATTCCATAGGTTGCCTTTTTACTCTGTTGATTGTTTCCTTTGGTGTGCAGAAGTTTTTAAGTTTGATGTAGTCCAATTTGTCTCTAAACTTTAAGCTTTTGTTGCCTGTGCTTTTGGTGTAATGTCCAAGAAACCACTGCCAAATCCAGTGTCTTCCCCTCAATGTTTTCTTTTTGTTTTATAGTTTCAGGTCTTATGTTTATATCTTTAATCCTTTTGAATTAATTTTTATATATAGCATAAGCTAAGGGTCCTACTTCATTCATTTGCGTGGTATATCCAGTTTTCTGAGCACTATTGTTGAAGAGACTGTCCTTTTCCCATTATGTAGTCTTGGCGCCCTTGTTGAAAATCATTTGGCCATATATGCAAGCATTTATTTCTCTTTGTTGTGTTCCACTGGTTTATATGTCTGTTTTTATGCCTATACCATTTTGACTCTCTCTCTCTTTTTTAAGTTTATATTTTTATTTGAGAGATAGAATGAGCAGGGAAGAGGCAGAGGGAGAGGGAGACAAGAAGACTCTCTGCTGAGTGGAGAGCCTGACGTGGGACTCCATCCCAAGACCCTGAGATCATGACCTGAGCCAAAAATCAAGAGTCAGACACTCAACTGACTGAGACACCCAGGTGCCCCTGTACCATTTCACCTTAATTTTTGTAGCTTTATAGTATGTTTTGAAATCAGGAAGTGTGAGGCCTCCAGTTTAGTTCTTCGTTTTGAAGACTGTTTTGGATATTCAGGGTCCCTTGAGATTTCTTACAAATTTTAGGATGGTTCTATTTCTTGAAAAAAAAAATGCCCTATTGGGATTTTGATAGGGAATGCATTTGAATCTACAGATTGGTTTGGGTAGTATGGGCATTTAGTAAACAGTTTCTAATGTATTAAGTATTCCTCATTTGTAAAATTTTACCATAAATATGGTACAGTAGGAAGAGTCTGAGACTTTGAGACAGAAAACTTGGATTTAAATAATTCTTTTGCTTGGTGACCTCATGCAAATCACTCCGTATCTCTGAGCCATCATTTCATCACCTTTATGAGGATAATAATCCTTTGTGTCTCCTAGGATTGTTAAATGGATTGAATGAGTTAATGACAAGAAGGAATTCAGGAATACTAATGATGATAATTATAAGATTATGATCAATACAAGTAATGCCTTACATTTACATGGCAAATTATATAGAAAATCTATGCTTTATGTCAGAATAAACTATCCTAGCTTGTAAACTCCTAGAAGACAAGGAATCATTCTTGTTCAGTTTTTGTATGTGTCATGTACAAACACAAACAAGAGATTTATGGTGCTGACGACTGACAGTGATAGTGGAGATGGTCATGGAAAATATTCCCAAACGACAAAGAACAGTTTTTACTTGGGAGCTAGTACACCTCGAGTTTGACTTCTGTAAGTAAGCCAACCCAAATCAGTATCAGGGATCACCCCTTATCATAGGTGTGGACTTTTTATTTTTTATTTTATTTTATTTTTTTAAAGATTTATTTATTTATTTTAGAGAGAGAAAAAGAGAGCGTGCTAGCGGGGGGGGGGCAGAGGGAGGGAGAGAGAGAATCTCAAGCAGACTCCTCGCTGAGCGCAGAGCCTGATGCGAGGCTTGATCTCAAGACCCTGAGGTCATGATCTGAGCTGAAATCAAGAGTCGGTCGCTTAACCGACAGAGCCATCCAGGTGCCCCAGGTGTGGACTTTTTAAAAAGTATAATTTTTTTTTTCATTATTGTTTTGTTTATCCCACCACGTAGAGGTCAAGCACCTGTCACTGCCAACCTTCTAGGCCACATTCCTTCCTATTTTTTTTAGCGCATATTGCTTACACAACTGATCTCAGACTGTACATATAATTTTGCCTCCTACCTTTTATACTTAAAAACATATTGCAGTCATTTTCCTGTGTCTTTGACTCTCCATAAAGTCATATTTTATCATTCGGATTTATGCTATTTGATTTAACCAATTTCCTAAGGTGGGACTTTAAATATTATTCAATTTTTAACATTAATACCAGGATTTTGTTGCCTCCACTGAGGAACTATTGATCCAGACCCAACTTCGTTTCTTTGTTGGGAGAACGAGCCCGACTCCCTGGGTCACCGAGCTGTGGTTCCTATGGGGATTTTTAGTCAACGCGGACACGCAAGGAGGATGTAGAGGTCTCTCTAAGATTCAGTGGGGGTCTTCACGGACTCCCCGAAATATCTGCAACTGTGTTGGTCCCTCAAGTTTCTTTTGTGAAGATGGGAGCAGCATGTGGTGGCCCCATTTCCTCTTTCTTAAACCATCACCGGCCTGTCGTTACAGCAACATCTTAATAAATGAGAATCCATCTCTGAGTCAATAGTAATTATAGGAATTTATCACAATTGCCAATCAAGGTGTTCTGAAGAGACTCATCTTTCTTGTTAAATTAGCTTTCACTGCACGCAAACAGTGAGTTATCTTTAGGAAATCAATTGCAGGGAAATTATAGCTTTCATGGAGTGATATAACCTTGCCAGCCGTCTTGTTATACATAATTCCTCTACCAAGAAATTCAGCTGGGCTGATATGACTTATTTTGGGGGATCATATTTCAATGCAGGGAATGGGGAGAAGTCAGCTTCTAAAAGCTCAGCAAGGAGGTGGAGGCAAAGACCTTAAGAACATCCCAAGACAGTATAGTCAATGAAGCCATCATCTCAGAAGAGCTCAGTAGGCTGGGGCTTTCCCTCTCAAAAGACTTTGATCCAGTGGACTTAGGGTGAGGAGGGCGAGCAGTCGGTCATGGGCGGTAGATGTTACCGGGTCCTTTTACATACCTACACTACAGGAAACTTTAGATGGATGATACTTTGGATTATTACTGAGCTCTTTAAGAAGCAGGAACCTAGGGGCACCTGGGTGGCTCAGTCGTTAAGCGTCTTTCTTGGCTCAGGGCGTGATCCCAGCATTATGGGATCGAGCCCCGCATCAGGCTCCTCTGCTGGGAGCCTGCTTCTCCCTCTCCCACTCCCCCTGCTTGTGTTCCCTCTCTCGCTGCCTGTCTCTCTGTCAAATGAATGATTTAAAAAAAAAGAAGCAGGAACCTAGGTTTTTCTGAAAAGCCTTAATGATACGGAGTGATCAGGGATCATTTCCTGCAGCAGAGAATGTCCAGTTTAGCTTTTGATGTCTGCTGCAGGTTTCCACATCAAATGTTTGGCTCATTGATGTTATAACAAGATGGTTATTAATATGCAATTAACCGAGAATTACTAGGGAATTACCATGTGGTTTTAAAATGAACTTGACTAAGCAATTTTTGTATTTTTTAAAAGGTTTTATTTATTTATTTATTTATTTATTTATTTATTTATTAGAGAGAGAGAGAATGAGCAATGGGAAGGGGCAGAGAGAGAGAGAGAGAGAGAGGGACAAGCAGACTCCTCACTGAGTAGGAAGCCTGAGGTGGGACTCGATCCCAGGACTGGTGATCATGACCTGAGCTGAAGACAGATGCTTAACTGACTGAGCCACACAGGAGCCCCTAGCAATTTTTATATTTATTGGCTGTGCCCAGTGCATGTTTTCTTCCTGAAGCATTTACGAATGTGCTAGGTGATACCAGCGGTCATGCAAATCAGATGAAATCCTAGACTCTCACATTAGCATGACCCATCTGGGCATGGCAGGTGTAGAAAGTAGATAGGTCTTGGGAGGTTATTCATTGAAGGCACAAGGACCTCTTTTAAGTTACGTGCGGGTTAAACCCTTCTTCCATAGGTTGTCTCATTGAATCCTCGCCTCAACACTGTGGAGTTGACCTGTGATTGTTCCCATTTTACAGATGGGGAAACTAAAGTACTTGCCCAATGTCACATAACTTAAAAATGGCAGAGGAGGGATTTGAACCCAGCCAGTGGACTCTTAAGTCCACCTTCAATGCCTCCTTCCTTGCTGTGTTTTCCAGTGAGGGCCCCCGAGAGCCCCGCACTATCAGTCATGTGTGAAATCACAACACCATCATTATCACAGTCTATGGGGTATTGCCTCTCTTGAGACTATCAGAGACAATTTCTCTCCACAGAAACTCGGTCTCTCTTTGATAGATGGATAAATGCAAGTCTTGGGGAGAGGCAGATTGCATGGGCTCCCCTCTATTCCTATTTTTGTCACAAACACATGTGTGATTTTGAACAAGTCACTTAACATTTCTAGCCTTGGTTCCTTCATTTTCTCTCTAAAAAAAAAATGCATCAATGAAGGCTATGGCTTCTTCCAGAAACTGGATTTTTACTTCTATGCAATTAATCACGTTAGGCACATTCCTGAATTATCATAGAATTTCAGGGCTCTATCACCTCGTCCTAAAATTGTGAATTCAGACAGAGAGCCTGGTTAGAACCCATGACATTATTCTCGAAGGGTCGCTAGGGATGGAGGAAGGTGCTAGGCGAGGCGAAGATGAAGCTCTGGGGGAGGGTGGCCAGTGAAGAAGGATCAGAAAGGGTTAGCCAGGGAGAAAGAAGAAGGGGCTGGCATTTGTCAGGAGTCAAACACAGTGGAAACTGTGGGAAACTACTGAATGTCTTGCAAAGGCAAGAACTGTTGGCTGTGGGACCCAAAAGAAAATCTGGCTAAATGAAGCCTGGGGTCGTTTGTTGGTGCATAAGGAACTTTGTAAGAGAATAAAATGAAAGGCTAGGCTTTTCTACCTGGACAATTGCAAATGTACAGTTTTTAGGCTGCTTTCTGTGCTTTTCAGAGACAGGACACACAGACACGTGCAGGCTAGCTTTCTCCGTTTGCTCAGGTGGGACCCTTGCTAGCATATCCGGGGCTTTGTGTGAATCAGAAACACAACCACACCCATGTCGGTGAAACTGCTCCTCGGCAGTGTGGCTTGGGCTCAGATCATGTGTGCAAGACACGCCTTCCTCCAGCCCACTGTCCCCAGGCCAGGAGGGTGAGTGTCAGCTCCCCTCTCCTGCTTAGCCAGGCCCCCATGGGCACCAACCACCTGTACAACCTGGGGAACTGAGGCCATGATCCTGGAAGAATCTAGCACTTGCGCTAAAGGGAGCAGCCGTGGAACTACAGGGTTAATTTTCCTCTCTCCATGAGAGTGGCCTTCTCCCTGCGGAGCGAAATTGAGATGTCCTCTGATTCCCTTTCTCCTGTTTATAGGCTACGGCTTCTGATGTATGTCAGGGGTGCTAATGCTTGGTAGTTCTACAGGTTGATGGACTGGAGAGATAGTGCAAGGGCATGAAATCAACCTGCCAGTCCTAGTTTCTCTGCCTGATCTAGTTATGAGCTTTAGCCTCCGGAATGGTTTACGGCCGCTCCCGCCACAACAGGCAGCTCTGCTCTGAGCAATACTGCCCTTGCGTTAATTCCTCCTGCATCTGAGCAAATCCAAAGTGAGATCGCAAGCATCTGGGGTCAGTCCCTTTTCTTTCAGAATGGGAAGGGTGAGAGCCTTGGAAGCTGTGCCCTTTGAATCAGAGCCCAAGGCCAAACACAATTTGATGGCTCTTCCCGTGCCCTCAGCGTTCTCTGGAGCCCCGAGTCACAAATCTATAGAAGGAGGCCGCTCTTTACCCTGAAGGGGACTTGGGGCGTCTTCCAGTTGTTCTCTGCAAGCTTCTGTCATTGCTAGAGGCAAATGATACCCTCTAGGCCCCCAGGGCTTAAAGGTACAGGGGTCCCAAGCTTCTCGGAAGCTGCTGGGGGCAAGGCTTGGGGGCACGTAGTCCGCAAAGAAGCCAGGCGGTACACATTTACAAAGGGAATATAATACTTTTTCTCTTGTTCTTATTCATTTTCCCCCAAACAATAAAACAAAATAAAATCAAAAGAATAGGCAGCTGTGAGCCCTAGCCCCCCATCTCTGCAGAGTACCGTCTTCACGTTTGTGCATGGGCTCCCCGCTCTTACTCTCGGATCCGTATGTCTACACTGTTATCAGAGCTGCCGTTTATCATGTATTAGGTGAAGGAAGCTGAATTCTAAAGGCTTTCTTGTATTTTTTCTTTCTCTCTTCCTGTTTCTCAATTTTAATGGCTGAGTAATATTCATACATTAGAAGAGCATAGTTTCAAAGCCTTGCTCTTTAACCTTCGGTTGTCTTTACAAATTTCTTAACTTCATCTTGAATGGTCAGGGAGTGTTTATCACATTTAGATTTTAAAAACAGCTTGGGCAGGCCAATCCTGGTATCATGTAAACATAAAGGTCCTGCCGGCCATGATTATACTTCCTATCACTTGTAATCAGTGGACTTACAGCAGAGAAACCTTCTGTAGTTTCTAAGGCCCTTTCAGACATGTTCTCTCATGAGATCCTCACCGCAGGCATACTGTAGATCTTTTCTCACTTTTGTAGATAAAGAACGAAGACCACACAAAAGTGGCGACTCTGGCACTTAACGTCAGACTTCTAACTCCTAGTCCAGCGAACTCCTATTCACCCTTCAGAGCCCAGTTCGCACATCATGACTTCTCAGTAACTTTTGTTATCAGCATCCTCCTAAGTCCCATTCTTGCAGAGTGAAAATTTTCCTTTATTGCTTTTTTTTTTTTATTGTGGTAAAATGCATAGGACAGGAAACCGACCAGCTTCACCATTCTTAAGTAAGTTCAGTAGCATTAAGCACATTCATACTGTTATGCAATCATCACCACACCCTCTCTTTAGAACTCGTTCATCATCTCATACAGAACCTCTGTGTCTAGCAGATACTGAACTCCTTCTCCCCCCAATTTCAGCCCCGGGTAGCCCCCATTATTCTTTCTGTCTTTATGAATTTGCCTATCCTGGGTACCTCATATAAGTGGCTTCATATAATATTTGTCCTTTTGTGTCTGGCTTGTTTTGCTTCGCATTGTGTCATGGTTCAGCTATGTTGCAGCATGTATCAGAATTCCCTTCCTTTTTAAGGCTGAATAATATTGCAGTGTGTGGGTGTGTATGTGTGTGTGTGCCTACACGTGCATTGTGTATCCATTCATTTGTTGATGCAGACTTGGTTCCTTTCCATCTCTTGACTGTTATGAATATGCTGCTGTGAACACTGGTGTACAATATTTATTTGAGTCTCTACTTTCAATGTATTAATCTATGTTGAATTTTGTTTTTAGTGAGAGAGAGCATGTGAGGAGGGGTGGGGAGGGGGAGAGGGAGAGGGAGAGAGAGAATCTTAAGCAGGCTCCCCACTGAGCACGGAGCCTGACAGGGGACTCGATCCCAGGACCTCGAGATCATGACCTGAGCAGAAATCAAGAATCGGACACTCAACTGACTGAGCTGCCCAGGTGCCCCTTCACTGCCTTTAAACATCTATTAAACATGGCTCTATTGCCCACTCCACCCCCTGTACTATCTTGTGTGGTTTATGTGCCTGAGTCTTGCGATGGACCGTAAGGTGTTTGAAGATAGGGACCAGATACCCCCAGTCCCTAGTACAGTGCCTGGCAGGGCACAGGCGCTCAGGGAATGCTCGTTGAGTTCAGTTCTGCCAGCTCACTATTTCCTTATTTTGCTTTACTCACTGACTGCCATTTCTTTTTCAAAAGTGCCCTTTTGTTGGTTTGGCATATGAGGGAGAGATGAAGATGAAGAGAGTATTTGTCCCCTGAGGAGTCTGTAAGGGATAATGAACCATGTTTTTGGCCTTTCCATTTCATCACAGCTACCAAGAACCTCACAACCTCACAGCACATTCCCTGGCATTTATCTAGTGAAATGCTTGAGATTACTTCTGGTATGATAGACGATGGGTTGGTGCTAAGGATTCAACATTGACAAGATGCAGTGCCTGCATGCAGGAAGCTCCTGGCTTATTGGAGGAGATCTATATAAACAGAGCAATAAGACAGTGTGCGGAGGGCACCGTAGTCTCTACCCTGACCAGACTGGGGAAGCTGGAGCTGATGGTGCGGGAGAGCCGGAGTGGTCTAACAAAGGAGGTAATATTTGTCTCTTGAAGTGTGAGTAGGGAGAGAAGGGAAGGGGGGTGTGACCCCAGAGAGAAGTACCAGCCTGTGCAAAGTCAGGGAGGGAGGGGAGAATGAGCCTCTCAGAGGAATGAAAGATGGGGCCAGACCAGAAGCCAAAGGGAACTCACTGAAGAGTATTAAACAGGAAAGTGAACAGTAGGTTGGAGGGGCTGAGGTAGGAGACAGGGAGACCCACGGGGATGGTCTCATCATACATAATCCTGAAGAGAGAAGAGGGGGATCTGAGCCAAGGTGTTGGCGGTGGGGAGGAGAGGCAGGGACAGGTGCTACAGGTGTTGCTAGGTCAGAATGACAAGAAGTGGCCAATTGGATGTAGAGGGTAAGAAGGAGGAAAGTTAAACTGATGACTCCAGAATTTCTACATAGAGCAATTTGTCCCTCTTCTCAGTGTTTAAACAGTATTTTATACTGAACAGTGTGGGATGAGTCTTCTACTAGACTTTGGGGTATGCTCCAAATACCAAAAGTATCTGTACTTTTTATGAATGAGTGAATGAATGAATGAATGAATAAAAAAATAAATCCTCTTCAGAGGATAATGTTTATATGACCCATCATCAATGTCCTATCATTATATATCAATCACAGTTTTTATGGCCTATTTAGTATGTGCCAGCTGCTGTAAACATGTTCATCCTGTGCAAATTCCCACGTGGTAGCTATTATTATTCCCCTGTAGTGGATACATATGCTTGTTATGTCACAGACAGGGTTCAAAGATGTCCTATTATTTTCTTTAAATCACATCAATCTGATTTCCTGTGCCCTTATCCCATGGGAGTGGCAGGAAATTGAGTCCGTCCAGCCCCTCCCTTGGGCCAGTACAAAGGTCTTAAGGGTCTTACCTCCACTGGAAGCTTCGGAGAAAGCCCTATGGTTTCCGGTCTATGGTGCTCACCATGGGTTTGCTCATCGCTCAAGGCCACATGGGATTTTAAAGGCATCTTTGTCAACAGTAGGCTCAGAGGTGTTGGGGTCCTGCCTTTATGCCAGACCATCCCGCCATCCTTTTTTACGTTCTGCCTTCTCTTAGGGATCCAGCCAGGTTAGGTTTGGGAAAATGGAAACCAAGGAGTAAAGCTGTCCTCAGTCATCCTAAACTCCCCTGGGATGAGGAGGGCCAGATACCTTCTTAGAATGGGAAGGTAAAAATGGAACAATGACCCAAGAAAATGAAATAGTAGTAACTCCATAAGGTCTCCTGCCACTTTTGCCAAAGTCATTGTGCTAGGCAGAGTAATGACTTTCTAAAGATGTCCGCGGCCTAATCCTTGGGCGTTGTGAATAGGTTACTTTATGTGGCACAAGGGAATTTGTAGTGTGTTGAAGGGGAGGACAATTCTGGATTCTTTGAGGGGGCCCAATCTCATTGCATGAGTCCTTAAAGTGGAAAAGTGAAGCAGGTGGGTGAGGTAAGAGTGAGGACTTGACTCCATCTTGGTGGCTGTGAAGATGGGGAAAGGGAACCAGGAGTTAAGAAATGTACTGGCTTCTAGAAACCGTAAGTAGCCCTTAGCTACAACCAACAAGAAAACAGGGATCTGTGTCCTATAACCACAAGGAACTGAAATTCACCAGCAACTGGAATGAGCAGGAAATCGATCCTCCCCTACAACTTCCAGAAAGGAACACAGCCTTGCCAATACCTTCGTTTTAACCTGGTGAGTCGTTGGTATGACCTACGGAACCGTAAGATAATAAATTTGTGTTGTTTACACTGCTAAGTTTGTGGTAGTTATGACAGCAATAGAAAGCTAACATAGTCACAAAGCTAGTAAAAGCTGAAATCGTACCTGAGGTCATATTGGAAAGCCCACATTCTCTCCATTATGTTTCGTCATCTTAAAATGTTCCCCGGTCCGGGGCAATCCTACACAAAGTTAAATTAGAAAATAGAAGATATGGAATTTTTTCTCTTGGAGATAACCTCATTATTATAAAAACAATAGATCTTATTCAAAGAGTCGAATAATACATACAAATACACAGAAGAAAGTAAAAGCTCCCATAAATTCCATACCCTAAAAATCAGCACTAACATCATTTCCACAAACATCCTTCCAGAAAATTTGCTTTGCATGTATATATGATAAATATTTATATCTTTTTATATGTTTCTGTAATTGCTTTTTTGACTGGACAATTTTTCATAGACATCTTTGTGTCAGTAAATATGG
Source organism: Ursus maritimus (assembly GCF_017311325.1). NCBI lineage: Eukaryota > Metazoa > Chordata > Mammalia > Carnivora > Ursidae > Ursus > Ursus maritimus. The sequence continues at coordinate 9,940,928 of NW_024425341.1, read as the reverse complement.
ATCAACACTATCATTTTAGGTGACTGAGTAATATTCTATTGTATGGATGTTTCGTAATTTACTTAGCAATTCTTATAAATGGACACTTACGGTGTTTACAATATTTTAGCTCTTCAGACAATACTGTGATTAATGCCTTTTTATCTTATCGTACTCATTTAAATATCCCATAAAGGTAATTCCTGAGAGTAGAGTTTTTCAAAGAGTATACATAAATTACATTTTTATATATTTTGAAAAAACTGCCCTCCAGGATGGTTTTAAAACTTGAATTCTCAGCAACGCTGCAAAAGCAAGTCAGTGTTTCCATAAGCTCATTAACACTAGGCTTTGTTAATCTTCTTAATCTTTGTCTATCTGATAAGCAAAAGGTAAACAGATCAGAATTTTTTTGGTTTTGACTTTTGGTTACTGTCATAATTAGATATATATTCTTAAATCTTCATTGGTCACTTGTATTTCTCCCTTTGTGGGCTGCCTGTGAGAAATTGACATGACATTGTGTAAAAGTGTACATTTTCAACAGACAGACCTGGTTCTGAATCAGTCTTTGGCCATCCGCTAATAGTGCAATCTTAAGCAAGTTACTTAAACACTCCAAGCCTCAGTTTTTCCACCTGTCAAATGGGTATGAGATTATTTACCTCTGTGTGTCTGAGAGAGTTGAAGGAGATAATTTAGATAAAGCTCTTTGTGGCTGGCACGTAGTAAAGTGTTTCCTAACTCTCAGTTAATATTTATGAGAACCCTTGTTTATTCTTTTTGGTTTGCAAGAACTCATAAGCGTTTTCATTATTAAGGCTATTTATCCTTTGACATATATTTTCCAAAATGGTTTGTGTGGTTCTATTTTAAATGGAGGCAAACGGAGAAGAAAACACACCTGTACAGTCACGTACCTGGTGGGGTGTGTGGGAGCAGGGGGAGGGGGGAGGGGGCAGAGGGGTGGAGGGTGGGTAACGACACACCATCATCACTTAGCCCTTCTCCAACCAATCTGTTTGTTCTTGCTCAACCCTGACTTACAGACCCTTTCCTTAGCATGATATTAACAGCTTTGATTTCTTGGTTTTTAAGGGAGAGGAGCCCTACGCTTAGTGTCCCTCTATCTTGGTCTTCTGAGGCCACATGCGGGCTTTCTGGTTGACCTTTCCGTCTCTAACTGGTGTGCATCGCCCTCTGGGGCCCCGTTGCTGCGCTGAGTCCTCTTCTCCTTCCCGGGGGGCTGGGCCAGCGTGGGAGAGGAGCCAGTGCCCTGCCCCCTTCCCTTGCCGAGACTTTTTCCTGAGTCGTCAGTTTTCTTCCTCTTCACTGATTGACTCTGGGGCCCAGCCACTGCCGCTGACAAAGGAGTGATTCGTTGATTCATGTTAACAACTATTAATAGGGCTCATTATTTCCCGGGAAACCGACAGGATGACGCTCGTCCTCGTCTTCTGTTTTCAGGGCACAATTGATTCCTCCTTACCACATTAAGTGGCAGCTGTTTAAATCATATTGATGTCTGCAGTTCAAAGTGATGCCTCTGATGTCTTGCGTGTTAACAAATTAAATACGGAAGCTGGAATCCGGAACATGCCATTTGCCTCTTCTCGGGGCGCGGGGTGGAGCTCATTGCATGGAGTGCGTTTTTTATTTCGAGGCATCAGTGTGTGCATATAGCCTGTGTGTGTGTGTGTGGACTTTCCATAGATCTGTGTCTTCGTGTCTGACTTCTGTCTGCCTGTGCATTTTTTTTGAATTGTTACTAAAAGTCTAAATTTCCTTCTTTTTCTTCATCGTTAATTTTTATTACATACCGCCAGTGCATCAGTGGAATTAATCAAGAGGATTTTACAAGGTCTGGTAGTCTGGTCTCTTCCAGAAGGATGTTGACCTTGTTTTAAGCCTGTGTGTAGTGGGTGGTTGGTGTGGACAGTCAGGAGACCAGAATAGGAAATTAAGATGGGCTTGGAAGGAGAAAACATAAGATTGAAGATTAGTTATCTCTAAAGAGACATAAGCTGGGGCTAAGAGGAAAGTCATCCAGTGGAGAGCAGTGCAGCCTGAAACAGTGGGACACTGGACTATTGTGCTTTGCCATTTTTTAAAATAAAAAACAAAATGAAAACAAACAAAACCATTGTCTTTTTATGTATCGTGGCCAGCACGAGGGGGCATTAGTGATCTTTTTTCCCCTCTGAGATGGTACTGCTTCAGGTTTCCATCTGGGGTCTGAGCCATATGACCTGGTCCAACAGGTTGTGTGGATGGTGGTGGTCAAGTGCCGGGGTGTACATGTATTCCTGTGTGTCTGCTGGAGGGCACTCCCTCTCCGGGCCATGTGTATTTGTGTGCCTGCGTTTCCGAATATTTGTGGCTTGGCCAGGAGTGACTGATTTGCCAAGTGCAGCCTAAAGCCGCAGTGGGAGGGAAAACGTTGCTAGAGATGGATCCGCAACGGCTTCACCGAGTGGACTGGACTGGAGTGAAAGTGCAAGAGGGAGCGTATGTGGTGATTGCTTCCCTTGCAACCCTGAAGTGAGTTGGCAGCCCGGGCTGCCGTGAGTGGCACGCCTGATTGATTGATTGAACATTACAGCCTCAGAAAAATGTGCAGCAGCTGTAATTGTTGCTGGAGGTGGCTGTCAGCTTGGCGCTGAGTGAGTGACTCATATCCGAGAGACCCCCTGGAGGGGCTCCTGCTGGTTCAGAGCGAGAGGGCTCCCCGCTTGCTTCCCTGGTACTGCTGTTGCTTAGCAGACCCCTCGGTGACCAGATAGTTTAAGATCTCTGGAAGTTAATAGGCAGGCATCACACGCGTGCACACACGTGCACGCACGGATCACACACATGTCATATCTACCGAGGTCTCTCGCAGGGAAGGTCGGGGAGAAGGAGGCTATTGTTTGCTCTCTGTTTCTTGGATCTGTTCTGATCTAAGAACAGAGGGAAGGACACATGATGCTTACCCCCAGATGAACTTGCTTCCTCCTTTTGGGATGAGTGGGACCGGAAGAGTCAAGGAAGCCGCGTTGACTTCTGGCTGTGGCCCTACTGTGATTATCTCAGGACGTAGCTCCAGCGTGATGGGAGTCCAAGGCCACTGACCCTTCAGTTCCCTTAATGGAATGGCTGATATTCCATAACTCTGACCATTGGTGTAGGGTGTTGTCTGCTTTAAAATATCCCCAGTATTTTCAGCTTTTTTTCTTTTAATCAAATTGGTTTATTAGATAGATCTTCTGTGAACATGTTTTGAGGGGACAAACAAGTGGGGGGGGCATGGGCGTAAGACTCTAGGAGATAACTAGCATTGCTCTCTAGGGGGATTGATGAAATAATTCACAATCTCATTGAATGTGACTCCTGGGGACTTGGCTGTCCTCTTGGTGTGGTGGCACAGGTGGCAGGGTGGGCATGGGATAGGAGAATGCTCATATAGAGGGTAACCAAATACACTAACGTTTCCTTCCATCTGTTTCTTTAGATTTGTTTGTTCCATTGCATTGGGGAAACTGAGGGCTTAGGAAATGCTTCTGAATGAGTCCTGCTGAAGGTGGTCACATGACATTGGCACGGTCAATGTCGTTGATGAATGCTGTGTTCCCTCTCATACCTAGGCCAAGATATGGGGAAATGTAGGCTACATCTACTCCCCCTCTTGCCACTTTCCTCCAAACTCTTGATCTCGCCTCAAACCCACACCAAGGGGGCCTTCCCTATCTCAGTTGATGGCAGCTCCAGCTTCCAGGAGCTCAGGGCCAAAGCCTTGCCCATCCACCCCTTCAGGTGATCTTGGTGGTCTGCCCCCAGCATACGGTCAGGATTGGAAACTCTTCACGCCTCCACTGCTGTCATCCTGGTTCAACTACTGTCAATGTTTACTTGACAAGTTCAAATGCAAGGGCCTCCTGGAAGCTCACTAGCTTCTACCTTTGTTCCCACAGATCTGAGTCTTAGCACAACGGCCAGGGTATCCATCTACAACATAATCCATCTCATGCCACTCCTTTGGCTCATAACCTGGCAATAGTTCCCCATTTCAAGAGAGAAACCAACATCCTTATGGTAGCCTCATGCCCTACATCACTGGACCCCTTAAAATCTCTCACCTCCTTTCCTCTCTTCTTCTCCTTGCTTACTCAGCTCCAGCCATCCTGGTCTTACTATTCATGGAATGGCCTGGAACCCTGCCACCCTGGGCCTTTGCTTGAGGTGTCCCTATTTTCTGGAAAACTCCTCCCTGTTGAGACCTGCTTGGCTCTCAACTCCTTCAACTCTTGACTCAAATGTCATCTTCTCAATGAGTGTTTTCCTGGCTATCCTATTTAAAATGGGATCTCCCACTCTTTATTCCCCCTACTGTGCTTTATCTTTTCTTCTTTGTAGAATGTATTACCCTAGGGGCACCTGGGTGGCTCAGTCGTTAAGCGGCTTCGGCTCAGGGCGTGATCCTGGCGCTCTGGGATTGAGCCCCCTTGGGCTCCTATGCTGGGAGCCTGCTTCTTCCTCTCCCACTCCCCCTGCTTGTGTTCCCTCTCTCACTGGCTGTCTCTCTCTCTGTCAAATAAATAAATAAAATCTTTAAAATAAAAAAATAATAAGCTTTATTATTATTTTTCTGAGAAGTTTTACAGCAGAACTGAGCAGAAAATACAGGGTTCCCTGACCCACACACCCATGACCACCTCCAACCGTAGTGGTACATATGTTATAATTGACGAGCCTGCGGTGACACATTATTATCACCCAAAGTCCATAGTTGAGAGTTCTCTCTTGGGCTTGTACATTCCATGGGTTGGAACAGATGTATTAACGGCACATACCCCACAGCACAATATCCTATAGAATAGTTTCGCTGCCCTAAATATCCTCTGAGCCCTGCCTAGTCATCGCTCCCTCCCCCCTCCACCGAAAGCCACTGATCTTTTCATTGTCTCCATCGATTTGCCTTTTCAAGAAGAGAGTTGTGGAGTTGGAATCATACAGTATGAAGCCTTTTCAGATTGGCTTCTTTCACTTAGTAATATGCATTTAATGCTCTTTTTAATATAGCAGATTCCTCTTGGGTCCAAAGGATTACCCTCTGTTGCCCAGACTCTAAATGCATTTAAACATGCCTAATTTTGTCACTGTAATGCATTCGTATAATAGGTATTTATAGGATGCCTAATTATAGCTGATTGTGCGCATGCAATATGATTTCATTTATTCTGACTTCCCTCCACCTCTTGTGTAGATGGACCCCCTCCTAAGCTCATAGCAACAGGACTCGGGGCTGGTGGCTTCCTTGTGACTAATGAGGTGTAAATGGTAAGACAAACAAGATGGGGAAGGAAAAGCCAGAAAGAAGGAGGAGAATGCAGACGCGGAGACATGGTGACCTCTGATTATCCAAAGCTGTTTATTGAACACATTTTTGTGCTGAGACCACCCGCTGTCTCCAGTCTGCACGCTGCTTTACTCCTCCTAATTAAAGCCAGCAGGCTAGGATAGAAGAAGATAATTTCAAGGCAAGGGGGTGGGGTAGGGAGCAAGTAATAGCTTTCTATTCTCTTTTTAGGGAGACTCTGAGCTTGTTTGAGGTGAAGCTAGCCTGAAGGACATGTCTGCAAAATTAAAATCCAGGGTAGTCAGAAGCATCGTTTGAATTTACTGTGTTTCCATTTCACCAGGGCCTCTCTGGACGCTGCTAAGAAAGGGAGCCTCAGAGAAGGAAAAGTTAGCCTTTGTCAGGCTGATGTTCTCAATCTGCACGAATCTCTCCTTGCCTTAGTTATTCTTGGAGTCTCAATTGGAGGATACAGCTGTTAAAAATTGATGGCATTTGGGGGCGCCTTGGTGGTTCAGTCAGTTAAGTATCTGACTCTTGATTTAGGCTCAGGTCATGATCTCAGGGTCATGGGATCGACCCCTGCATCAGGCTCTGCACTCGGATTCTTTCTCCCTCCCTCTGCCCCTCCCCCCTGCTTTCTCTTTCTCTCGATCTCAAAAAAAAAAAAATTGATGGCATTTGCCATTCCCCTCCTTTCTTCTGTCTACTACACAGGTGATTCTAAAATTTTGGTAAATATCAGAATCACCTAGAAGGCTTATCAAAACACAGATGATTCAGTAGAACCAGGGTGGGGCCTAAGAATATGCATTTCTGACAAGTTCCCCAGTGATACTGATGCTGCTGGTCTGGGGACCACGCTTTGAGAAGCACTGCTCTCAACCAGCTGTGGCCTTCGCAGTCACGATTCTTGTATTTTTCTGATTTGCATCATGGCACAGTATACGGAGCTGAAGCGTACCAGCATGAGAGGTAATGTGTCCAGCTCAGGGCATTCTGAGCGAACACGATCCCGCTGTCAGTGTGAAGAGACGCTTCTCTCCATAAGACCCTGGCAGAGGGGGTTAAGCTCCTTTTAAACAAGGTGAGGCAAGAAGGAGGTGGGGGTTGAACTTCCTGTCTTTATGGGAAGGCCACATGGTATCACGGAAAAAGCATGCATGGCTTTAGAGTTTGCCAAGCCTGGGTCTAGTCAATTCTCAGCTCTTCTCTTGTACTTGACTGACTTTGAACATATTATCTAACTTATCCGAATTTCGGTGTCCTACCTGCAAAATTTGCTTATTCAACAAATATTTGTTAAGCGCAGACCATCTTTCTAGCTTCTGGGAATGTGGTGGGGGAGAGGACATGGGATTTACATTCCAGTAGGTGTTGGGGGGGGGACTATACACAAGAAAGCCAGCAAATAGGCATTATCCCTTCAGCTGATGATACGAACAATAAAATAAAATGGGGAAACATGGCTTTTTGAGTGAATTGCTTGGTGGTGGAAATAAGATCATTGATGTAAAGGGCCTGGCATGCAGGCAGAGTGCAGTCAACGCTAATGGCTTTGCCTTTGCTCTGAAGAGCGGGAGCAGATGCTGGCCAGGTCGTAGCCAGCTCTCAGGCGAGGCCTCTGTAGTATCTGTCAGACTCCTGGGACAGGCTCCTCCGTGTGGCAGAAGCTTCCGGTCAGTGGAACAGCACCAGCTCTCTGTGCTTAGCTTAATACTCACCTGCGGAACGCGAGCTCCACGCCCCAAAAGTGCACAGGACTTTGGGGACTTTTCTATCCTGCTTCTCATTCTATAAGGCCACTCCCATCACCCCAAACACAAACCGAGATGGCGTGCTTGGAGCCCCAAACTCTGTCTTCCTCAGAGGGTGGAATTGTTGAAAGATGCCAGAGGGAGGGAAGAGCATCTTAGAACCAATGGGGCAAATCAGATTTGGCAGGGGGTGAAGAGGCATGTTTGATATTCGATTATAACTTCTGACGGGAAGACAGAACTATACCCGTCATTTGGGACTCCGCTAAAACTTCTTGGCTGGTGGGAATACTCAGCAGGGAGGTCCTATGTTTCCTCTCTTTAGGGGCTGTGAGATTGTGTGTCTATCAGAAAGGGTTGCAGGTGAAAGGGTTCAGGACACACTACCTCAAAATGTGGAACCTTGGCATACTGGATTTGGCGTAGGTGAGGGAATTTTAGAAATGGCAGGTGCAGGAAGGATTTCCTGACCTTCCCCTCCAGCAGCTCACGAGCCCTTCACGTACGGGGTGCCCTCCCTGTAGCAGGAGGAAAGGAGCATCCTTCCCTCTTAAGATGGTGGGATTCGTATCTGAAGGGACAGCTCTTGCTAAGTTTCCCCCAGTTTACTACTCTCGGTTCGTAGCCTTTGTCCTATCACATTTTCCCTACGACTCTCCACTCTTCCTCAGACCTCGCAAAGCAATGGTCAGGGTTCACACTTCTTTGGGTCTCCCTTATGAAGGCTTCCATGCCATGTAAGGCGTATATTAAATACACTGACATGCTTTTCTCTTGTTAATCTGTCTTTTGTTCCACAGCCCCCAGCCCAGCACTTAGAGGAGTAGAAGAAAAAGATACTTTCCTCTCTTACATGAAGTTAAGAAGATTGAAAAAGATGATTGGATGCCTCTTAGAAACTTTTTTTTTTAAAGATTTTATTTACTTGACAGAGAGAGTGAGAGCCAGCGAGAGAGGGAACACAAGCAGGGGGAGTGGGAGAGGAAGAAGCAGGCTCCCAGCGGAGGAGCCTGATGTGGGGCTCGATCCCATAACTCCGGGATCACGCCCTGAGCCAAAGGCAGACGCTTAACGACTGAGCCACCCAGGCGCCCCGTCTTAGAAACTTTTTATCGCTGGTTCTGAGGATTCAACTGCTCTGTCATATTGAGGTGTTCTCAGCTTGGCCACTGAGGTGGGGGAAGTTTCGGATATCCTGGTAATCCTCCCTGCCCTTCCCCACCCCTACCTCAGAGTCCTGCCGGCTCACATAAGACCTTAAGCCTCCCATCCCTTTCCAGTGTCTGACACTCTTTTGGAAGAGACTCAAGACTATCTTACCATATTTCATATGATTTTAAGTTAGTGGGTTTGTCTTTTCTCCCTGGCCTGTCTGCATCTCGTCTTGTTTCTAAGGAGTAAGTGACACGTAGTTAGACTCTTTCCTGAGAGCAAGTTTTGATGGAGAGAAAGGCAAAAGCGTAAGGGCCAGTCGAGGCCCTTTAGTGGGATGGGCGGGGGAGGGGGAAAAGGGAAAGCGGTCCTGTACTGTGCGTCCTTGGTGTAGGGCAAGGGATGGATTTGGCTTCAGATGGGCCCAAGGTTGAATTTGAGCTACTCTGCTTCCACTTTGGACAAATTATTTAACATTTCTTTGTCATCAGTGAAATGAAAATTAATACTAATAATAATAATACCTGTTTCCAAGGCTGGAGGAGGAGAACGGGTAGTCCCTGGTCTGAAGTATCTGCTCCACAAGTACTTACAACTTAGCATGTCGCTTAGAGCCTCCTTCTTCCCGGTTCTCTCGCTGTTGACCTGCCTGCTCAGGTCAGAGCTGTTCTTTTTTTTAAAAAATTTAAATTCAATTAGCCAGCATATAGGACATCATTAGTTTGTGTTGTAGTGCTCAATGCTTCATTAGTTGTGTATAACACCCAGGGATCATCACATCACGTGCCCTCCTTAATGCCCATCACCCAGTTACCTCATCCCCCTTCCCCCTCCCCTCCAGCAACCCTCAGTTTATTTCCTGGAGTCAAGAATCTCTCATGGTTTATTCTCTGATTTCTTCCCAGTTTTCCCTCCCTTCCGCCATGATCCTCTGAGATATTCCTTATGTTCCACATATGAGTGAAACCATATGATAATTGTCTTTCTCTGCTTATGTCACTTAGCATAATCCCCTCCAGTTCCATCCACGTCGATGCAAATGATTCATCCTTTCTGATGGCTGAGTAATATTCCATTGTATGTATGATCCACATCTTCTTTATCCAGTCATCAGATGAAGAACACCTTGGCTCCTTCCATAGTATGGCTATTGTGAACATCGCTGCTTTGAACATTGGGGTGCGTGTGCCCCTTCTTTTCATTACATCTCTATCGTTGAGGTAAATACCCAGTAGTGCAATTGCTGCATCATAGGGTGGCTCTATTTTTAACACCTTGAAGTATCTCCATACTGTTTTCCAGAGTGGCTGTACCAACTTGCATTCCCACCAACAGTGTAAAAGGGATCCCCTTTCTCCACATCCTCTCCAACATTTGTGGTTCCCTGTCTTGTTAATTTTAGCCATTCTAACTGGTGTACGGTGGTATCTCATTGTGATTTTGATGTGTATTTCCCTGATGGCTAGTGATGTGGAGCATTTTCTCATGTGTTTGTTGGGAGAAGAGTTTTCTGTTGTCTGGGCTTCATGTTTTAGGGAAGAAAGACGTAAGACATTGTGCCCCAAACCTCAATGTAAATTAGCATAAGTCAAAATGCTACCTATGCCATGGGTGTTGCATTTTAATTAATTAATCTTTAAAGATTTATTTACTTATTTGAAAGAGAGAAAGAGAGTGTGTGAGCAGGGGGAGGGGCAGAGAGAGAGAGAGAGAGAAACAGACCCTCTGCTGAGCATAGAGCCTGTCGTGGGGCTTGATCCCGTGATTCTGAGACTCTGTGACCTTGAGATCATGACCTGAGCCAAAACCAAGTGTTGGAAGCTTAACCCACTGAGCCATCCTGGTGCCCCTGGGTGTTGCATTTTCAAAGGGGGGGCATTCTGTAGAGAAGGTGAAGCTTGATACCCATGGCTGAATTTCAGGCTGCCATGGCAAAACTAGTTTGAGGCGATGGCGTGCAGGAGAGCTTTCTTGTGTTGGTCAAATCTCCCCTCAAAATCACCTATCTGGTTCTCATCCCTGGATCCTGGCAAGTGGGTCCTTGTACCATCTTGGCAATTGTCATACTCATCGAGGGAGGGGCTTGTCTACCACAGAAGGCAGGTAAGCAAGACCCTTTCTGGGCTTCCACAGGGTTCTATTCGTTTCCGCCCACAACCTGGTGGTGGTGGTGGTGGTGATAGTGTGTTGTATAATTGTATATATTCTATATTATTTATGTTTCTGTTCATACGTTTCATATTTGTGGCTGCTATTTGTCTCCAAGACAGGCTATGAGAGGGGTGCCTGGGTGGCTCAGTCGGTTAAGCATCTGCCTTCAGCTCAGGTCATGATCCCAGGGTCCTGGGATCAAGTCCCATGTCAGGCTCCCCGCTCAGTAGGAAGTCTGTTTCTCCCTCTCCCTCTGCCTGCCTGCACCACCACCCCCCCCCGCCACCGTTGCCCTTTTGGTGCTCTCTCTCTCTCAAATAAATAAATAACATCTTTAAAAAAAAAAAAGACAGGCTATGAGAAATGCCACGCTAGTGGTAGACATGAGGAACTACGGGCCACAGGGGAGGTGGTTGGCAAGGGAAGGAAGGAAAGAGAATGTTCGGGCTGTACCTGAAGGAAAGAGGCAGGAAGGGCATTTTGGGCAGAGGGAGGGGCCTGAGCGAAGGCACTGATCAGAATAGCACACACCTTGTGTGATGGAGGGAAGTGCGGGGACATGTATGGAGCTGCTGACCGCTGGCCCCGAGTTCCCATCCCCATCCCGTACATTGCAGGGCCTCCCAAACCACTGAGCCGATGGCAATTCATTTGTCTTGAAGGACAAACTCAATGCCCTTCCTTTACTCTGATGCTGTGTTCTCTGGGTGTCGTTCCCAAACAGCCAAGGGATGGGGAAGCTGTCCGTCCGCACATGCCTTTTTGAGAGGCAGATGTAAACTTTTTGGTCCCTGGGTGGCTAACCTCTGTGATTGTTTTGCCCATTTGCTATAAATGACTATCTCCACCACTTGGTTAATTATGTGATTACAGCACCCGGTGACAAGGAGAAAATTAAAAATCCATGCTGCATTTTCCATAACACTTTATTGCTCTACGCAAAAGAGGACAAATGCAATTTAGCTGAGCCGTGGTGAACAGGAGCTGTTTCCTTTGCGCATTCCAGCCCCTCCCTTGTCTTCCCCTGGAGAGAAGCTGTGTTAGCAGTTGACTAAAGCCAGGAAGAGAGCAGGTGTGGACAAAAACATAAATTACCATTATCCCTGACAATTCTGGACAGTACCACCCATGGAGAAGGCACTCAGCCAGACACCCCCCCCCCCCAATTTCAATAAAGGCCAGTAAGTCGTGGCCTTTCAGTGAGTGTGTCAGTGTAGAACACGAATTCAGCCTGGCTCCACATTTGAGCTTTATTTCTTTACGTTCACCTGTTACGATCGTGCCTCTTTTGAAAAATCCAAGATGCTCACTGTATGGTGACTAATATAACAAAATAAAAATTAGAAAAAAACAATCTAAGATGCTCAGATAGGAACTCACTGCTAACCTGGAAAGACTACTGTTCTTGCAGCCAAGGCTTTGCCTGAGTTTGCCTCCTCGGTCTGGTGTCTGAGGATTGGGCGAGAGTGCTCACTGTCTCTCAGCTTATTTCCCTCACTTATAAAGTGGAGCGTTCTAGGATACATTTTTTTCCTCGCATCTTCTCGCATCTCTGAAATCAGGATGCCCTTTTAATGGATGGTGTTTGAGCCTGTGTCAGAGTTTAGTTGACTTCACTTTTTCAATGTTCCATAAAATATACTGGGTCTTAGAATGGACATTTTTTAAGGCTTGATGGAAAAGGACACTGTGCGGGCTTGTTGTAGGGATCTAAAGCAGAAAGCTATGTAATCCATGTGGCTTTCTCTAATATCGTTGGACTCTGAGGATGTGAATTCTAATTCCGGCACCCTGTGTCGCCGAGACTAGTTATTCAAACTGGACTCTCTCACCTGGAAAATGGAATAATCCCCCAATCTCCTTAAGAATGATCATAACGACGTCTGGGACTGAGCAACCAAGTGAGGAACAAATGTCAGTATTACTGACAGCATCTCTACCTTCTTCAACAGGTGTTCGTGGATGCAAAGTTTCATGGAGGATGCAAAGGTGAAGAAAAGCTGGTCACAGAGGTGGTTTATGGTTTGTGGGTGAAGGTGGCATCCGTGTCCACAATACTATTAATATAATTATACATATGTACATACAATGCATGGTTATGCATGAATTATACATAATACATACCATTAACTATTAATAATAGTACTGCAAGGTAGAATGGGATAGATGTGGTAATTGCAGTATGAAAAGCATTGTGACTAGAAGAAGAGATCATTTCAGCAGACAAGTGCAGGACATACAACATTGGTTTTGAGTCTTGAGTTATGGTTTCAAAAATGCAGAAGTGAAGGAAATGGTCAATGGACCACGTTAGCAAACAGTAGGTCGTGCTCCAATTGGACTCCAGAGTGTCTGGGGCCTTGAGGGACAAAGAAGAGGACACCTGGGGACTCAGCTCAGATGGTATCACATCCCGCCCGTTTGCTCAAGCCTAGCACCTTGAAGTCAGCTCTGATGCCTTTCCTTCTTCTCTTTCCTCTGCCTCCCTCGTGTGACCCAAGAATACCATTTGTCTATGTATGTCCCCACGTATCAGGACTCAATTCACCTCTCTCGTCTCTCTTGCTCCCACTTGGGTCCAAGCCACCATCATCTCTCACCTCTACTCCTCAAAGCTTCCAAATGGGCTCTTCCTGCTTCATCTTTTGCCTCAGTTCAATCCCTGTCTTCAGAGTAGACAAACTAACCCATTGAAGTTGAATATCACATTAGTTTACTTCTTTGTTTAAATCCACAAATGGCTTCTCTTCAGACATGGAGTGAAAACCCAAATTTCCCGCTTTGTCTAAAAGGCCAGTGGGGTCCAGGCACTGGGCTGTCTCCACCCTCACCTCCCACCATTCTCTCCACCATGTACTTGAAGCTCTACCTTTCCTGGCCTTCTTTATGGTTCTACCTGGACTTTGTCTTGGCCAGTTTCTTTGTTTCACACAGTCAACCCCTAGAAGGTCACGTGGCTTGCTGCTTGCTCTTCAGGTCTCGGCTTCAGTGTCATTTGCTCAGATGCCTTTCTTGACCACCCATCCTAAGGCATCTCCCCTGCCATTCTCTGTGACTCAGTTTCTTTTTCCTTCAAAGTGCTCATCACCATTTCAAACTTTGGTTTGCTTGCTTAATTTGTCTCCCTTTTACTATTCCATTAAATTAGGAATCTAGACTGTCTTCTTTTCCTAGTATCTCTCAGTGTCTGAAATGTAAAAGCTATTTATGGACCGCATAAGCAAGGCTGGAACAGCAGGGTGAGGCTAGGTTTTGGTGTGCTTGGGTGCCATGCTACGGAGTCTAGACTTTACTCAATAATCCAGAGGAAAGACACTGCAAGTCTTTGAGCCCAGGATGAACCCAAAAGAATGAAACTTAGGGAATGTGAGCTAGTGGCAGGATGAAAGATGATTTCGAAAGGAGATTTGAGGTAAGAGGCCAGTAAGGAAGCCAAACCTCAAGTACTAGACTACTTGACTCTTTCTAAAATATCTGATGATCTTCTGGCTTCTTTCTTTAGCCTTGTACATAAGAAATCGTATTTGGGTGCTCATATAATTACAATACTTTGGACATAAAATCATTAGAGCGTTTATCACTTTCAAATGTTCTTTGTTCCCTCCTCCCTTCTCTGTGTTGCTCCCCTGTGAACAAACAGAAGCTTGGGGCCCCTGTCTTGTTTCTCTCTTGATCTCAGAGTCTGGTACTACATAAGGCACAGAGTAAGCACCTCACGTACATTTGCAGTGTGAATAGACGTAAGAAGTAAACACTTTTAGGTGTTTTTAGAAGGTGTTATCCTGGGTCATTTCAGGTAGGCCCGTAGGCAAAAGCCTTTCTCCTGTAGAAACCTAGAAATGAAGATTTTAATGACCTGGGAAGGCTGAGGTAGAGACAAAGGATGATGATGAGATGATGGTGAGATTTTATTCTGGTTTCTTCTCTAGGCTTGTACCTATTATTGCAGAGTTTTTCAGGTCATAAATGAAGAAGAGACATTTAAATCATTTCCAGGAGTACTGAGAAGATATCTATGGTCATAATTCGGTATGTTTTATTTTGGGGAATGAGAAATCCTGTTTTCATTTCATTTGTTGTTGCTAAGCTCTGAAGATTGCCAATTAGCCCTTGCCCTCACCGGATGCCTTGGTACATTTTTAAAATTCGTGGTCCTTGAAAAAACAAAGCCAACAACCCTATTATTTTTCTGCACTTCTGTGTCTTTATTATAGCACTTACTCTAGTCTGCCTTGTATTATAGTTATTTGTTGGTGTTTTTTTTTCCTTCTGTGCTAGATTGGGAACTCTGTCAGGCAGACACATGCTCATTCGTCTCTTAGCATGGTGCCAGGTACGTGGAAGAAACTTAATTGATGTGGGTTGTGTTGCATTTTGTTGTAATTGTGCCTTAAGACACAGAGAAGGCACTGTTTCATTTTTTTTTTTCTGTTTCCTCGGGAGCTAAGAGTTAATGCCATATTTTTCCATCTTTCTGTTTGAGCTGCAAACATTTGCACATTGCCTTCAGGTGATTCACAAAGATTATCTATCTATCTATCTACCATCTATCTATCATCTATCTATCTATCATCTATCTATCTATCTATCTATCTATCTATCTATCAATCAGTCATCTATCTAGTCTAAAAATACAGCCATTTCTCCTGCAACGGACTGCTTTTTAGAAACTGGGCAGTACCCTTGGGATAAGACCTCCATTGGTGTCTTCTGGATTTTTGCATTACTTGGCACCTTTAGGGATGTGGGGGAGGGGGTATTTCCTGACTCTCTGTCAGTGAAGACTTCCATGGAGTTTTCCTAAGAGGGGCTATAGGTGGAGTAGAGGGTAGGATCAGATCTTAAAGTGATTCTTCCTTAAAGAGTGAGTAGTGACAGAGGCTGTCTGTGGCCTTGGGTTAAACTCGGGTTGTACAGATGTATTAAGCCCCGGCATAAGGACTCAGAACTCCCCAGGAGATGTTGATTTTGAATCTTGAGAAGGCTTTGGAAATCCCTAATGGGATTTTTGGAGCCACACCCCTGGCACACCTATCCCCAAGGTCTGATCATCTCCCTCAGGGCTTGATCAGGAGGTGCCCTTTTTGCTCCCTTCATTCAAGAGGAAAGTAGCAAACTGGGAATGGAAAGACCACCTTCCAAAAGGTAGCTTAGAAGGACCTGTGCAAATGGAGGCAGCTGCTCATGGCCAAAGCTGGTCTTGGCTGCCTGTCTGTCATCATGCCGGAACTCAAGATTTAGTCCATACTTCTAGAAAAACATCCGGCTTCCTTTCTTCCATGAGTCACGGTTTCTTTTTGGGATTTGATTTTAAGTGTATGTTTCACAGAGCTAATTAAAAAATCATAGTGTTTGTGTATGGTTGGTGCCGGGGGAAGAGAAAGCTGGAGCCTCAGGGAAATACATCAGAGTGATACCAGGAGACAGATGGTACGCTTAAAAGATTCACAGAGGTGATGCCAGCAGTTAAAAGAAACCCCTGTGAGCAGCCTCAAGCCAGAGATCTTCAAATGATAGCTCAGGAGGGAGATCTTTCAAATCCATCGGTGGCTGATAGTTACTAATACCCAGAGAAAGTCACGGCACTAGATCGTAACTGGCCACGGGCGGAGTATTATATAGAATGGTACCTTTAGGAATGAACAAGTTTCTGATTCTCCCAAGATAAATTAATATAAAAGATTTTGAAGTAAGTGGTCCTATCAGTGATAGAGAAAATGATTCCTAGCAAATGATTTAAATCAATTCTGGAGATGGAAGAGTGATTTACTCCAGTCCGGACTCAACAGGCTCGATGTCCGCAAGATATACCAGGTTGTGATTTCTTGGTTTCTAGATTATTTGCTAACCTGGGTCACTGAAGGCGAGGACATTGGCCACAAAGCTCCAGTTACGGAGGTGAAAACCATCAATTTATTTTTCTTGCCAGTGGAGAGAAGAATATGCAGAGCTCCCCCCCCCATAACCCTATAGCCCTGTCCCTATAACCTCTTCCCTTCCCCCTCCCCACCCCAGGCGGGGAGAGGTTATAGGGACAGCTCAGCACAGAGGCAGTAGAATGGCCATACCCCCTATGGCTATAGCTCCCTGGAAGAGGTTGGAGAGCTCTTGGGATGAACTAACAGGCAGCCCTGAGAATTGACCAGCGGGATGGCTGTAGGATAGCGGTTATAGGTTTAGAGGGTGGATGGCCTCAGCATGAGCCCAGCACAGGCACTCACTAGCTTTGTGACTTGGACACGTAATTCATGTTTTTGGGCCTTGAATTCTTTCCCTGTCAAGTGGGGATGGTAAGGGTGCCTCCTGCATAGCTTTTTCTTGGGGGGGGGGGCGGAATAACAACATCAAGTATTATCATAGAGCAGGTGTCCACACACTAAAGCTTGTGGGCCAAATCCAGCCTTCCACCTTTTTTGTAAATAAAGTTTTATTGGAACTCAGCCATACCCATTCATTCCATATTGTGGCTGCTTTCACTCCCCAGTGGCAGAGCTGAGGAATTGTGACAGACACCCTCTGTCCCCCAAAGCCTAACGTATTTATTCTCTGGCTCTTTACAAAGCAGTTTTCCTGACCTCTGTTAGGGGCTTCCAAAGGCAAGCATACAAATCAAGAGGGACAAGGCCACTAAACAAACGAGGAAGGGAATTTGCAGTCTCTTAAGAGTTGGTAGATAAGAAGACTGGGGGGCGTATGTGGAGTGGTGGGGTTTGACTCACAGCCCTCATTTTTCCTAAACTCATGGTCAGTTATAGTAAGAACACAGCCCCGCTGTGTTTTTTCCACTGCAGCATAGAGCTGGGGCAGAATTACGTGGCCTGTATGTCAGAGCACCAGGCTCTCCTTGCTGGGCAAGGTGTGGCCCTTCCGTGTTGTCCTCGGGCTGCCTCCCTGTCTTTCCCTGATTGTGGAGAAGAGTTGTATGTTGGGATCTTCCCAAGCAGGGTGGCAGGGAGGGAGATATCAGAGCAGGAGAGATGGAATTGCAATTTTGTTTGATGTGAGGGGATTTTTGTTTCTTGTGTTTGAGGTAGCATGTTTCCGTGAACATCCCTCAGGCAGAAGGGAATCTGCAGCCTCCTAGAAATCAGGGTCGTTTCTGCCCATCACAGACTTGGCCTCACTCAGGGGAATGCTCAGAAAATGCTTTGACTCTGAAGCCTCAGGGGACAGGACAAGTGTTTGTGGTATAATTGGAAGAATTTTTTTAAACCAACTTTACCCCAAACGTCCTATTCCCTGTCAGGGGCTGAAGCCTGAGAGTTGATAGTCACAGATTTCAGGATCAACCTGAGGGGTCCTTAGGAAGGAGACCCATGTTTTGATGGCATTTATAATACCCTGTTACCTGGGGGGAGCTGTCGCCTAAAGCAGCAAACATATTCGAAAGATTTGGATCTTAGAGCCATAAAATGACAGGGCCAATAAGGTTGTAGAGATCACCAACCACCTCTTCTCTGTGAGGCAGAAAGAGAGGGCCAGAAATTAGATGAGACCTATCCAAAACCATTCTGTCAGTCATAAGTCAAGGTTTTGACATAAAATAAGGTAAGATGAAAGGTCTGGGTCAGTGGGACCTCCAGACCTCTAGGGTGCCTTGAAGCTTTCATTAGATTTGTGAGTGGTTTTCTGTTACCTATATTTACCCACATTAAGGTCAAATAGGTTAACTAAAATGTTGGGTTTTATTATTTTTGTTAGAGATATATTAACCTGGTGAGTTAACACGGGCTATTGGAAGCTACTGGAAAGCTCTGATTGACGTTTCATATATGTTATATATAAAATCAGAGCTTATGGCATAAATATGTAATATATATTATATGGTATGTTCATAATAAAGCTGGAGAACTCATTCTATCCAAAAAATTTTTCTAAGGGTGGCATCCATCAGGGGCTGCCTAATCAAAGGAATTTCGGGTGGAGAAATAATTTTGAACTAATGATCCTGGACCAGGGGTCAACAAACAATAGCGGGCAGGCCAGACTAGTCTGTAAATAAAAATTTATTAGAACTCAGGCAAGCTCATTGTATTGTCCGGTGAGGGAATGAACCTGGGAGGGAGAGCCACCTGCCGCTGGCCATGCGGCCATACCTGGGAGAGTCAGACCCGAAACCGTGTTGTAGTTTCCCTCTTCGGTTACCCCACACTGCATGGTCCTGCACACAGCTGCTCAAGGCTCTGCTTCTCCAGTTACCGTCCATTTCTATTAAGAAGAAGTGGGTCCTTTGCAGAGGAAGTTTTTGAGAAGGGAAAAGGAGGCAAAGGTCTGGAACACGGATACTCGGCATCAGGGAGGTCATGATGGGGTAATTTGGACAGGGTCCACGGGAAGAGGGAATTTATCATCAGGTGTGGCCACCTTTTCCCACTTGATTTCTTATTTATTTATTTATTTATTTATTTATTTATTTATTTTTCTGTTGGGGGCTTAATTCCCTGTCATCGAACCATTTACAGGGTATGTATTATGCCTCAGGCCCTGGTCATGTCTTTACAAGTATTACGTCATCAATTCCTATGACAAACATATAGAGCAGGGGGCTATTTTTATTCCTATTTTAAAAAAAGATTTTATTTATTTATTTGTCAGAGAGAGGGAGAGAGCGAGCAAGAGCACAAGCAGGGGGAGAGGTAAGCAGAAGGAGAAGCAGGCCCCCCACTGAGCAAGGAGCCTGACGTGGTACTCGATCCCAGGACCCAGGGATCATGACCTGAGCCAAAGGCAGATGGTTAACCGAATGAGCCAGCCAGGTATCCCCATTCCTATTTTTTTTTTAAAGATTTTATTTATTTATTTGAAAGGAGAGAAGAGAGAGAAAGCTCATGAGCGGGGGGAGGGGCAGAGGGAGAAGCAGCCTTCCCGCTGAGCAGGGAACCTGAAGTGGGGTGATCCCAGGACCCAGAGATTCATGACCTGAGCCGAAGGCAGATGCCCAATGGACTGAGCCACCCAGGCACCCTTATTCCTATTTTAAAGATGATGAGACAAAAGCACAGAGATGTTAAGTAACATGCCCATTATCACAGAGCTGGAATGTGGTAGATTGGGGTTTGAATGTGTTAAGGTAAACTCTAGGGCTAGCATCATCTAAATGGCCCTTTTATGGGGTGCCTGGGTGGCTCAGTCCTTAAGCATCTGCCTTCAGCTCAGGGCATGATCCCTGAGTTCTGGGATCGAGCCCCACATCAGGCTCCTCTGCTGAGAGCCTGCTTCTTCCTCTCCCACTCCCCCTGCTCGTGTTCCCTCTCTCGCTGGCAGTCTCTCTGTCAAATAAATAAATAAAATCTTTAAAAAAAATAAATGGCCCTTTTTATATATTCTTGCTCCTTTTCTGACGCTGGGCTGCCATGGTGGGGAGAGGCACTACTTTTTTCTTCTTTCGGAAAGAAAGCAGAATTTACATTTATATTAACTATAATTTCATTCTCTGTGACTCAGCACAGAGAGACTTTCTGAGTCTTCTTAAAAGATGAGGCCGCTCATCCTTCAAATGCCGCACAAGGAGGAAGCAACTAATAATCTTAATAATGCTTACCTTCTGGTTTACAAGGCCCTTCTCTATATAATTTACCCCACGAGACCAGGATGCTCAAAGACAGAGAAAGAGTAAGAAGATTAGTTTCTAGGGAAGGAAGTTCTGTAACTGAATCCAAATTATAACTCGAAAATAATAAACAAATCCAAATGGAATTATCTTTGAACCTGTCTTTAATATGATTGGAAATGAAATGATCTTGGGGAACCTGGGGGGCTCAGTCAGTTAAGTGTCTGGCTTCAGCTCAGGTCATGATTTCAGGGTCTTGGGATTGAGCCCCGCGTCAGGCTCCCTGCCCAGTGGGGTAACATCTTATAGAGCTAAAATAATTGCATAATATCAAAACCAGGAAATTGACATTGGTGCAGTCCACAAAGCTTATGCAAATTTCACTAGTTTTACATACACTCTTTTGTGTGTATGTACGTGTAGTTCTTATGCAGTTTTATCACACATGTACATTTGTTTAACCACCACTGTAATCAAGATAAGAAATTGTGCCATCACCACCAGGATCCCCGGTGTTACCCCTTATAGCCACCCCCGTGACCCTCCCAGGCATCATCCCTAGCCCCTGACAATCACTCCTCTGTTCTCTGTAATACTGTCATTTTAAAACTGTTATGTAAATTCGATCATATAGTACTTAGCCTTTTGAGACTGATGTCGTTTTCACTCATCATAATGCCCTTGAGATCCATTAAAGTTGTTACACATATGAGTAGTTTGTTGCTTTTTATTGCTGCGTAGTATTTCCATGATGAAGCTACACCAGTGTTTGACCATTCACCTGCTTAAGAACATTTTGGTTGTTTCTAGTTTTTGATGACTATTCCAAATAAAGCTTCTATGAACGTTCCTGTGGAGTTTTTTCTTTTTTTCTTTTGATACATGTTTTCATTTCTCTGGGATAAATGCTTAAGAATTGGGTCATAGAGTAAGTAACTGAGTAAGACATAGAATAAGAAATTGCCAAACTGTTTTCCAGAGTGGTTGAGGCATTTTGCAGTCCTGCCAGCCATGCATGAGTGATCCCATTTTTCTGCATCTTCACCAGCATTGGGTATTATCACTTTTTCATTTTAACAGTTCCGACAGCTTTGTAGTGATCTATTATTATGGTTTTAATTTGTATTTCCCTAACGGCTAATGATATTAGACATGTTTTCATGTGCTAATTTACATCTGTATATCCTTCTCAGCCTATTTATGTACTATGCCCATTTTCTAATTGGATTACTTGTTGAGTTTTGAGAGTTTTTTATATATTTTAGATATAAAGCCTTTGTGAGATATGGAGTTGGCAATCATCTTTTCCCACTCTGTAGCTTATCTTGTCATCTTCCTTATAGGCTCCCCTGACCCCGAGTAAAAGTTTTTAATTTTAATAAGGTTCAATTTGTTAGCTTTTCCTTTGATGCATTGCGCTTTTGGTGTCAAAGGAGATGATCTTTACAGGAGGTGGGAGTTGGCTGGGGGGTAGTGGTACGGAAGGGACATGGGAGTTAACCACAAAACATTGAAAGCGAAGTGTCCCTTTCATTTCCCCTGCAAGAAGTGTGGCCTTATGCCTTGTTTTAGCATCAAGCCATGGGGGAGGGGAGTGCACATGGATCCCTGGGCATGCCTTGAGGGTACAGATGGAGGTGGGGTGTCTGTCGTGTGGGCACAGAATAAAACCGTCAGGAGCCAAGAGCTATCTCTGAGAATTAATGGACTGCTTTCTTCCAGCCTATTCAAATAATCCAGCTCATTTCATGTGAGATAAATTACAGGACCTTGCCACCCTGGCTCCCCGGGGATGACATTTCTGTGATTCATGGCACTCGGCCCCTGGGAGCCTGAGGCGGGGAGAGGGCCTGCCTTACTGACTGATGACTTGTGGCCTGCTGACCTCGCCGCAAGGATGCTGCTCAAGGAGCAGGGTGGGGGCGAATTCGAATGAAGCCACTGCCCACGGGACAGGCTGGGAGCGAGCCCTGAAGAGGGGCACTCTTAAGGACCACACTGTCGGTTTAAACCCCATCATCACTGTTGGGCATTCTGAGGGGCCTGGCATGACTTAAGCAAATGCCCCAAATGGCCTGAGTCTAGCTTCATCGTGTTTGGCCTTTGTTATTGTTGATAGTTCTGTTGTGTAGGTGTTGAGGCCGTGGTGGTTATTTTGCAAGGGAGAAGAGAATGCTGGATGCAAGCTAGAAAGGATGGGGTCCGCCAGAACATGATCGTGCATGGACAGAGGATTCTACAGGGGTGTGTGTGTTTCTGGTCCTTTGAATGATGGAGATTCATGGGAATTAACCATAAAGCAGCAGCCCTCCCCCTCATCCCTTTAAACCTATTCACAAGAGCTGGTTTTCCTGCTGCCAGGTAACAACTCTGACTTTTCTGGTTCCCTCTCCGGTAGTAGAAAATCCAACCATTACTTGAAATAACAAACAGCCTAGTTTCAGAAAGTAGAATGGGTACCACCTCAGCGTAAAACCAGTAAGTCCATTCTGCCTCTTGGTTAAGACTTCTCCCACCGCCTCCAGCTGCAGCCAGCTTCCGGCGGGAAGACAGGTGTGCGGTCCCCTTCTCTTCTGTTTCTTGCTTCTATCTGACGACCCGTTCTTTCTGACCTTTCCGGGTTAGAGACGAGAGGGCAGGGGGAAGGACCAGGGGAGCAGAATATTATTTAATGGGCACTGTGGGAAGCTGGCTTCAAGCTCTCTAAGCTTGGTGGACATTTAAACTAGAATCTTCCTCTCTTATGCTACTCTGGTGGGTCCTCTGGTGGGTCCTCACCTCCCGGTTGCTAGAACACTTACCAGCTGTCCCCTTGCTGCAGCCAGAGAGACCTGTGTTCTGGCTGGCCACTTACTCCCCTCACAGGGCTTGGGAATTTGGCAATACCTTCAGGAAGCATCTCTCTAGTACAGACGCTCCTAACCTTCTTGCCTTTTTTCCTTCATCTGTTAAATAACAACAGCAGACACTTATGGAGACCTTACTGTGTGCAAGGCACGGACAGAAGAGCTTTACGTGCTTTACTTCCTCACAAGTCAGAGAAGCATGCACGATGATTATTTTGCTATTGAGGAAACTAACACTTGGAGAAAGAGAAAGTAGTTTGTTTAACATTGTAGAGCTGGTTACTAGCAAAAAAATAAATAAATAAAAGTTGACTTCTTGACTGCCTGGCTTTTAAACTCTGCATTGTTCTGCCTCATACCTTCAGGTTTGCTTTGTTTGGAAGAACAATTTCAAGCCACGCTTTGTTCTTACCTAGGTCCCTGTATTTTGATGGAAGAAATGAATTGATTCATTGGCAACACTAAGAAAACTTCTCCCCTTAAAACATCAGCTCTTCACCCCATACCTCTAGCACCCGGAGGCGTGTTTTCTTCACCCCCTTTGGGCCACTTAATTACATTCTCTCTTCTTTGGGAGGAAAGCTGACATGTAATTATTTTCATGATTAACACTCTTGTGCAGCTAATTGTAATTACGCCTTATAATCACAGTTATGCTCGTCAATTACTCATTCCTGCCTCACTTGAATGTTTTTCTTTATCCCAGCTTCACAAAGCTGATTTGAGTGAATGCGCCTGCTTCTACATTCCCCCCTGCCCCCACCCACAAATACACACCCTCACAAATACACACCCTCACACCCACACACACACACACACACACACACTTCTAAATCGTGCATGACCATTATCCGGTCTTCTCTGTTCTTACCTTTGTTCTCGCCCCATGTTGCTGTGCTATTTCACTGGCCACTGCCCATTTGCCTCTCACTTTTGGCTTGGCGTGTTTTTCGTTGCCTCCTATTGACCCCATGGGTGCAGGAGGGAACCCAACCCCAGGTTACGGCCAAATACATGAAACTGACATTGGCTAGATGAGCTCAACAACAGTTTATGAGTCACATACACTCCCTGCCATGAGGAGGAAGACACTGGGCTGTGCAGGGCCCCCAGAGGCTGTGCTTGGGAACCAACTGAACATCCAGGGGCTGTGGGAGGTGGCTTTGTGGTGTCAAGAGGTTGGAGTGACCCTAGAAGGAAGCGATTGGGTTGTTTCAGTCACCCCGTGGGCTGACACGGAACTGACACTTGCTACTCTGGGATACGCAGGAACCGCGCCAGGTGCCCAGCATAAAGAGAGCCGTCTGGCTAGACTTTATCCATGGAACACAGAGGGGAGTGGGACTTGCTGATGGGTCATTCAAGAATGTTACCGGATGTCAAGGCAGCACGTAATATTAGGCCTTATTCTGGGCCTCAGGCCACACTGCTCTCTCCTTGAAGTGGGAAGTTACCCCGCTGTGAGAAGAAGAGGTATGAGCACGGGCCCTGGCGGCGGATTGTGCAGGTTTGAACTTTTGGATCATGGGAAAGTCACATAACATTACTGTGCCTTGATTTCCCCATCTGCCAATGGGAATAATGTGCACCTTTTTCATCAGGCTGTGGCTACTATGAATCCCGTTCTACCTTGTCTCTACAGCACTTGGCTCAGTGCCCAGCCCACTCCATATGGCTCAGAGCATTCATCCAGTCGTCTTCTTCTTCTTCTTCTTCTTTTTTTTTTAAGATTTTATGTATTTATTTGATAGAGAGAAAGACAGCCAGCGAGAGAGGGAACACAAACAGGGGGAGTGGGAGAGGAAGAAGCAGCCTCCCAGTGGAGGAGCCGATATGGGGCTCGATCCCAGGACCCTGGGATCATGCCCTGAGCCGAAGGCAGACGCTTAATGACTGAGCCACCCAGGCACCCCATTCATCCAGTCTTCTGATCAAGTCTTCTCTAGTTTTGATCTTTGAGTGAGCTCTCCAGGGTCTCGGGGGCACCTACGCTTTCTCTGCCTCCTAAGATGCTTAAAGAAAATGACGTGGCCTGATAGAGTCCTAGATTGCAGAACTCAAATTCAGTAGGAGGCCACACAGTCCTCCGTAAAGAAGAGCCAAGTGTGGTCTAGAGGCCCTGGTGCATCTCTCCCTCTCGCCTCCCTCCCTCTGAGTCCAGGGCCATTCGATTACTTAAATCACCAGCACCACACACCATTCACTTTTCCTCAAATAGTCCTGGGCTGCAGCCTGAACGACCTCAGGGGCCTCAATCCTATATTGTGCTTCATGAGTTTCAAGATACCTGGAGTTGACAGTGTGGCAGCCCAGGTGCGGGCCTATTCCTTCAGGCCTACACGCCTGCTTCAGGGATACTCTCCATCATCTCTGCCTATCAGAAGCTCTGAATTTATGAATCCATTTTATTCTTCAAGCCCCAGATGGTAACTTTCCATGAAACTCTCCTTCATCCTCTCAGCAGGACATGATACTGTCCTTCTCTTGTGCCTTTATTTATGGTCTGTTCCAGTCTTGGACACCTATCCATCATAACCATGTCTTGTGTTGCTGATTATACTTTTATAAATGCAAACCTCATCATCTGCCTAAGATGTGAGTCTGGTACATGGTGGGCACTGGATGTACGATTGATAATTAATCTTCTAAAAACAGTGTGTCTGCTCCTGAGTCCTGGTGGGACAGCGTACGTGGTCCTGGAGGAAGAGGGGGAGGGACAGGGCCCAAGATTTCTGACAGGCGATGTTTCCTGGCTTCTATTTTTGGTCCAGCTGCTGGTGCTCTGCTTGGATCTTGCTGTCTGATGGAGAGAAGCTGATCCTGGGCTTGGTCTTAATTTCTGACCTCAGATCTGAGTCACACAAACAAGGGCCCTGACCCTGGAGAGGTGAGTAGCAGGTTTTGCTGTGAATTGCTCTCTGGAAAAGCAGAAGAAGTAAAAGAAACTAACATGCACCGAATGCCTTCTACATGCATCCTTTGACAGCCACTGTCACCCGGCACATTGCATCTCTCTGTTGCAGACGTAGTATGCAGCTGGTACAGGCGTATTCTCCAGGAAGCAGGCTCTGAGCTGGAGGCTGGCATGTGGGAAATTCAGTGGGGAGAGTTCCTGGGTTTAATGCCCATGGGGAAAGGAAGGAAGCAGGCGTTGGGTAGAGGAAGTTGGGCTGCGATGTAGTCACAACAAAGGCTTCAGTCATCCCAAACACGTTTCTAGTCTTCCTTGAACCGGTGGCCTTCATCTCTGAAAATCATTTCTCATAGCGGCAGGCCCCAGTGCCACGTTTTACTCTGACACCTTTCTCCTCACTATAGATGAGTGGGCCAGGGGTAAATCCTGGACCCAAGTTGGGCCCCTCAGCTGTTCTTTTCTGAGACTGACACACTGGGTGCCAGCTGGTTGGAGTGGTGGCCATCATTTTACTGCACATGTGTGGAGATGTTGCGAAAGCCAGTCTGGACAGCATGTTAACTATAGCTAATAATAGTAGTTGTGTATTTGAAAGTTGCTGAGAGAATAGATCTTAAAAGTTCTCATTATATTTGAAACTATGTGTGGTGATGGATGTTAACTAGCTTTGTTGTGGTGATCATTTCTCAATATATACAAATACCAAATCATTATGTTATACACCTGAAACTAAGATAATGTCACATGCCAATTATATCTCAAAAAATTAAAAGTTAAAAAAAGAAAAGACAGACAAACATAACGATTCCCAATCTTATCAATAATAAGAGGAATGGAAGTTAGATTGAAATACTAGTTTTTACTTGTGAGAATGACCACTCTTTGAAAGAATAACAAAATTTGGGATCAGTAATGGTAATGAGAAATAGTGAGCAGTTAGATTACAAAATTGATTAGAAAATGATGACAAAATTCTGGAAAACAATTTTACAATATGTCACTAAAGTCTGAGGGAAGAACTTTGACTCCTAGAAATCTCATTAAATTCCCCAAAAACCAGTCTGTAAAGAGACACAGTCATGATAACTCATAACGCATGAGGTGAAAAGGAGGTGAAGTGACAAAATGCCTGGTTTCCTGAGCACTTCACGTTTCTTGGTCCTCTTTGCTCATAAGGCCTGATTGCACTTCCTGTGCTTGGATTCTGTAAAATAGCCTGGTGTTCTCTCCCTTTCCTCGTATCAAAGATGGCTTCTGTTACTTGCAAAGAAAAGAGCATTGAGTAAGAGTACAGATGACGACATTGAGGTTCAGAGAGGTCAAGGAACTTATTCAAAATTACGTAGCAAATTAGTAACAGAACAAGGATTGAAACTCAGTTTTTTTCCCCCAAGCAGAAAATATTTTTTTTTCTGTTTTGCAGTGTTACAAATTTAAAATTAAAATAAAGTTGAAGCTTGGGGGTTATTCATTTTCATTTGTTATATCTTTCAATGTTTTAAAACTTTTTTTTAAAAATTTTATTTATTTATTTGAGAAAGAGAGGGACAGAGAGAGCATGAGCTGAGGGAGAGGCAGAAGCAGACTCCCCACTGAGCAGGGAGCCCGATGCGGGGCTCAACCCCAGGACTCTGAGATCATGACTTGAGCTGAAGGTGGATGCTTAATGATTGAGCCACCCAGGTGCCCCTCTTTCAATGTTTTAAGGCAAATTGACTTTCATCATTTGAGTAGATTTGATTAATGTAACAAACTTGTGTATAGGCAGAGTAGATATTAACACCTTCATTTTGCAGATAAGGAAGCTGAAGCCTGAGTCAGGGCTGAAGTGAGAGAGAGAGAGAGAGGCTGAATTTCAGAGGATGTGGGAATTTCAGAGGAGTCCAACACATCTAGTTTTGTCCTCAATATTCTTTTCTCTGTGTGAGTGGAGTTGGCTTAAAAAGAGCAGAAGCCAAAAGGCTTTGTTAAGTGTTGGCTCCTGTGGAGTTGAAAGTAGGTGGAAATCTCTAGCTGAAGAATCATGAGATGCTGAGAACTAGAAGAAGTTAAGTTCTGAATGCTGTGAAGCTCAGGGACAAACACCAAATCCTCGGACCGGAGGGAGTCCCTTGGATCCTACCGATCTAAGAAATTGAAGAAGAGATTGGAACAAACATGAGGAGACCCCCTAGGTCTGTGTGGTTTCCTGTCTACTGTGGGCGTCTCTTGCTTATTAAGGCCACCCTAAAGAACCAGAGGCAGGTGGATAGTATCATGTGACCCAAGGTTGCCTGGTTCTGTATAATTTTCCCCATTCAGTATTGAATTCTTTTTCAGAACGAGACCAGGTATAAATAAATAATAAACAAACAAGGAAAGAAGGAGGGCCTCAGGCTAATGTGAAGTTTCATATAATCACTCTCACTTCTTTGACTCTGAGCTATTTTAGCCTCGGAGTTTTGAAAATAGATTTAATATAGACTGCAGATACTTTGAACTCAGTAAGTCATATGTTTTAAGATAGCAATAAAGATGCAATATTCTTTCTGAAAATTTTCAACTAGTGGAGCTCGTTCACTGCATTTTCTGGATACACATTTGGCAGTCGAGTGCCAGAATTTTGTTGATGATTCCACTGGTGCACGAGTAACCTCTTTGTCATTGGCTAACAAATTCTTACATGTGTTTCTCTGTTGGAGATGCTGGTGAGCAGAGTAACCATGGTTAACTGGCTAGTCTGGATCATTTTATTCTAATATTTCCATGTCCACTCTCTATTCTTCTGTTGACTTGATGACAATAGCAGATGGGGGAACATTGGTCATCTGGAAGTCAAATAAAATTTTCTGGGGATGTACAACGGAATCTGATGCATAATTTTTTTTAGAAGGTAAATATGCATCTTTAAGAGATTCAGAAGAGAGGTGGTTGTATGTGTTGTTCACCTTAAGTGTATAACAGCCAGTTATTTTGTCAGCAACATGGGTTTATTGGGGAATAGCAGAGGAATTGCAATCAGGGACATGCAAGCTATGGCAAACCATAGTTAGTCTGGAGATCAAAGGAGAGGATTGTTACTTTATAGAAAAAAGGAAGAAGTTAGGACGGGCTGCTTTGAAGGGAAGTCCACTGGGGCAAAGCAAGAGCTTTGGGTGATGATGGTTTTTCATTGGTTAAGTAGTGGTATTTTCGTATTGGCTGAGCTTGTTGCTGGGCAAGGAGGCAAGGTAGGACTCTTCCCATTGGGTGTGCAATTGACAAAGAGTGGTAGTGTATGAGAGCTCCCTTTTCTGGTTTCCTGACTCCATTTAAAATAAGGTTTCCTTTATCCAGTTTCACAGTGTGCATGTCAGAGTGTGTATATATCCACAACTGTGTGTGTGGGTTTATGGGAAGAGGTGAGGAATATATGGGTATGGTGGATATAGGGTGAAAAAATGCCTACTTTAAATTATTCCATTCTTTTCAACTAAACAAGGACAGTTAAAAAAATCACTCCTGTTGTTCTAGATTTTTTTTAAAAGATTTTATTTTATTTTATTTTTTTAAGATTTTATTTATTTATTTGAGAGAGAGACAGCCAGCGAGAAAGGAAACACAAGCAGGGGAAGTGGGAGAGGAAGAAGCAGGCTCCCAGCGGAAGAGACCTACGTGGGGCTCGATCCCGGAACTCCAGAACCACGCCCTGAGCCGAAGGCAGACGCTTAACGACTGAGCCACCCAGGCGCCCCTAAAAAGATTTTATTTATTTATTTATGAGAGAGAAAAAGAGAGCACGAGCAGGAGGAACATCAAGCAGAGGGAGAAGCAGGCTCTCTGCTGTGCAAGGAGCCCGATGCTGGACTCAATCCCAGGACCCTGGGATCATGACCTGAGCTAAAGGCAGATGCTTAACCAGGTGAGCCACCCAGGCGTCCCTGTTATTCTAGATTTCACTGAAACTTGGATTCAGCCCATGTTTTCCTTCCCCTCCACCTTCATCAGAGAGAACTGGGGGCAGGGCTTTAGTTGCAAAAGGATTCTATTACCTATTCTGAAGATGACAGAGTCCTTTTCAGGTGAATAAATATGGAGCCGTCTTCCAACTCTGAGGTGACTGTTTTATAAGAAACTGTTTTGAGAGCTAATGTGAACCACAAGTATTACTCTGGGCTCTTCGTTTCATTGACATGCTTCACAGTCTAGGTGGTTTCCTGCTGTGGCATTTGTGACTGTGGAAAGCACTCGGTGTCCTGCTGCTCCTCCTTGACAAGCCCACCAAGCAGTGGCGGCACTGACTTGGTCTCTCCCTGGACCCACTGTCCCAGTGACGTCACTAGGACAGGTTGCCTTCCTACCGGAAGTTTCTTCTTGTGCTTTACTGGCCTGGTTTTCTTGGATCAGAATTTATAAATTAGAGTTAGAAGGTACATTAAGGGCTTATTTCTATAAATGTGAAAATGCAGACTCAGAAAAACAAAGCCATTTGACTAAGAGAAGAGTTATGGGCAGAGGGGAGGTTAGAACCCAGGGCCGCGTGACTCCTAAACCTAGAGCTATTTTCCTTGTGGTGATTCCATGTATATAATGTTGTTCAGACCCTTGTATTTATTTAACACAGAAGCCATTCACAGAATTTTTCAACTCCTACTCAGTATTTTTCCATATGCTATTCTGGGAGATTAGGGACAGAGAGTCTTTTGATTTCACGTGGGAGTGTTGAACATTTAAGAAATTTAAGTAGCAATGCTGAAGTCAGTGACTTGGATGAGTGTTTTCAAACAAGCACTTTGAGGAATGCCCTGTTTTGGTTCCCGTGTTGGAATTCCAACCCCCGATATGTATCGGGTAGATTTGGGGATAACAGGCACATAGCAAATTTGCTCTTGCAGCCTCCAGATTGATAAGTTAGAAAGTGAGCTTGCTAAATATTCATTCACTGGTTGATGCTACTTATTGTGTTGTGTGTTTGGATATATGGAAAAGAAAGCTTTTGCAAAAATGACGGAAGGAAATTGCTGACGTAGAGAAGAAAATTCTCATTGAATCGAAATCCCTGATTTTCAGAGTTTAGAAATTTGGCCATAGTTTGTCAAGACACTGATGGAAAGTGTCTCTCTTCTGGAGATTTTAGAAAGAAGATAGTCATCTTTGTAGTTAGCTTAAGAACTGGAATTGTTGTAAGTAGAAAAATAAAAGAATAATTGTCATACCAGTTTCCAGTAACACAACCAGGTTCCAGTGTTTTTTTTTTTTTCTTATTCCTGATTGTCCATTTTTATTTATTTATTTATTTATTTATTTATTTATTTATTTATTTTACAAGCAGGGGGAGTGGGAGAGGAAGAAGCAGGCTCATAGTGGAGGAGCCTGATGTGGAGCTCGATCCCAGAACGCTGGGATCACGCCCTGAGCCAAAGGCAGACGCTTAACCGCTGTGCCACCCAGGCGCCCCGGATTGTCCATTTTTAAAGCCAACTTCCAATTCATAATATAATCAGCCATCAAATTCCATGAGGCTGTCCATACCAAGAGGCTGTTTTAAATCCTGAAATCGTACTGGACAAGAGATCACTCCTGGTGTCCTCCATATCTTTTGGGAGACTGGTTACTCTGCACCTATCAGCCAACAGGCATCATGCCAGGAAGAAGGCTTAATACCTCAAGCTCACTGCAATAAAAAGTTTCTTCAATGGAGCAGGTGGCATGACTCAAGACTTCCCTTCTCCCTAGATGAACACTATTTAACAAATGCGCTAAGTTAAGTTGACCCACAATGAAAGAATCAAATCGATTGAGTATATCTACACTTTGTACTTTTGATGAAGATTTTCTGCAAAATTACAGAGGTGTAGAAGAGAATGAAGGTCCCTGCACCACAATTCCACCACCCAGACATTTTAAACAGCAGCATTAAATTCATCTTTCTGTTCATATGCACTGTACGCACAGATGGAGAGAAAGGAATACAATCATCAAATAGAATCAGATCAATAAGTTGCTTTTGGCACAATGTATTAACTTTAGTTTTATATCAAGTCAACAGAAAAAAAAGCAAGTGGATTTATAGGAAGTGCTGAACTCACATGAATGTTTCCCTACCTCCAGAGTTTTTAGTTTTTGAAAGCTCTTTTTAAGGTTATGAGAAAAGACTAGGAAAAAATTAAGAAATGGAAATCCTTGTGTGTGTTTTATAGCTCTGTGCTTCTAGTTTTGACAGTATGGAGGGACGCCTTGCTATGAAGCTGGAGAAATCAGCACCCCGAACAGCTCTCTCCTTTCTCCCCTCCCCACATACAACTATTATTTTTAGTGTGTCAGTGTTTATAAACAACCACATTCTGTTCTGTAACCATCATTTTCACAGGTATTGAGGTCAAGTCCTATTTTTAAGAGCTTTCAAATTCTAAAGTTTGTAACACATTTCTCCATGACATCCCCTCCACCCCGTCAGACTTGGCTCTCCTGGAGCCAGCCCTGGTCTAGCTCCCTCCTGGTCTCCAGCTTCCTGCTTCCCTGCATCTCTCTCCTGGGTTAGAGTTTGGACTGCCTGGACCAGAAGACATCTTCTTTCTTGGTTTATTCCACATATTGGAGGGAAATCTGCTCAACGAACTCGCTGAGAACATCTTATTTTATGAGAACCAATTCCTTAAAAATATTTGTGGGTCGTTGCATTTGGTAAAATCTGAAGGTTGACAACAAATACAGTCACAGATTTAAAAAATCCTGAAATAATTGAGGAGTTGAAACATTCTATTTAAAAAAAACTTTTATTTTCTTTAAAAACATTTTCTATACATAATTTAGAAAGTGTAGACAAAGAGGAAACAGTCTCTCCCACAATCACACTACCCAGAGGTAAGAATTGTTAAAATTTTAGTAATTTGGCTATTTTGTATTCTTACAGTCTCTTTCTCTATTCACAGAAAAATACCTATTTATCTTTAAAAATAGAGATATGATTATACTATAATATTATTTGTAACCTGATTTTTTTTGTCAACTGATTTTTAAAACTCAACTTTACTGTTTTAAGTAATTGTGGCCTTTTAAAACCAATTCAGAATATGTCAGAATCAGGGTGGTCTGGAATAACATTACTATAATGTAATATAATATTTTTATTTTAAATAAGTTCAAGAATTTTACCTATACCATTAAGTTTATTAAACATACATTCTCATACATTCCCCACCCCACACTAAAAACCATGAGGTTTTCTTTTTCTTTTCAGAATACCAGAATTGAGACAGACGATGTGTATAAGACAGTAATGGTGATGGTTTAATTTATATGCCAACTTGACTGGGACGTGGGGAGCCCAGATGAAACATTGTTTCTGGGTGTATATGTGAGGGTATTTTGGATGAGATTAGCCAATGAATCAGTAAAGTATATTGCCCTCCCCAGCGTGGGTAGGTGTTCAACCCACTGAAGGCCTGAATAGAACAGAAAGGGAGGAAGGGAGAGTTCCCTCTGCTTGACTGCATGATATGAGACATCAGTTTTCTGCCCTTCGACTGAGATTTACACCATCTGTGCTCCTGGTTCTTGGGTCTTTGGATTCCGATTGGAATTTATACACTGGCTTTCCTGGGTCTCCAGCTTGCTGATGGCAACTCATGGGACTTAGCCTCCATAATTAAGTAAGCCAATTCTCTCTCTCTCTCTCTCTCTCTCTCTATATATATATATATACACACTATATATATGTATATATACTTATATATATACTATATATACTTATATATATACTATATATACTTATATATACTTATATATACTTATATGTATAGAGAAAGTTATCTAATATATGTACATATAGATATATATAATAAGTGATTGAGTAATACATGCAGATAGAGTATAAATCAAAACAGCACAAAAAATGTATGTTGAACAATCTTTATTGTATTAATGCCCCCATTACCTAGTTTCCATCCTCTGCAAATGTAAACATCTATTTTTATCCCCCTGACATTCGACGTTTTGTACAAAAGGTGGCATACCATATATAGCCTTTTGGATCTTGTTTTTGTCACAAAACAACGTATTTGGGAAGTCTGTTGGAAGAAGAGAGCTTTTTCATTCCACAAATGTGCCGCAAATTACTTAAACAGCCCCCCATTGGAGGACCCCTAGGTTATTCCAGCTTGTTGTTATTATAGACAATTCTGGGAAAAAATTGCGCACAAACCATTCAGTACCTATGCAAATGTATCAGGAGCAACTCCCAGAAACGAGGCACCCGAGTCAAAGGATAAATGCATTTGTTATTTTGATGGTTCTTGTCAGTTGCCCTCCACAGTGGTTGAAAAAATTTATATTCCCTCTAGCATGGTATCGAAATGTATGTTTCCCCAAAACTTTTGCTGTTAAGGTATGTTGTCAAATTTTTCGGGTTTTTTTTTCAGCTTTCTTAGGATGAATGAAATGAACGTATTTCCGTGTGTTTAAGGGCCGCTTGTGTTTTCAGTGAATAATTAAAGTCCTTTGCCATTTTTGTCTGGATTGTCAGTTGCCTTGATATTTAGGTATGCATTCAGGTATTTAATTATCTTAATTATACAACTAAAAAAAAAAGAAAATGCAAAAACACCCCCAAATATAAAATCATCCTAAGTGACAATACCCTGAATTTTTGATGTGTAATTTTTAGACCTATCTCTATGTATATATACATTTATTTATTTATTTATTTATTTATTTATTTGAGATGGAGAGAGAGAGGGTGGGAGGCAGAGGGAGAGGGAAAAAGAGAATCTTTTTTTTTTTTAAAGATTTTATTTTTATTTATTCGACAGAGATAGAGGCAGCCAGCGAGAGAGGGAACACAAGCAGGGGCAGTGGGAGAGAAAGAAGCAGGCTCATAGCGGAAGAGCCTGATGTGGGGCTCGATCCCATAATGCCGGGATCACGCCCTGAGCCGAAGGCAGACGCTTAACTGCTGTGCCACCCAGGCGCCCCGGAAAAAGAGAATCTTAAGCAGAGACTACACCCAGCATGGGGCCTGATCTGTGGCTCGATCTCATGACCCTGAGATCATGAGCCAAAATCAAGAGTCAGATGCTGAGCTACCCAGGCACCCCCATATACACTTATTTTTATAATACCGCATCATGTCATGCAATGATTAGGCAATCTGTTTTATCATGAACATCTTACTATTACAATCAAAAGGGTTCTACACTGAGGAGGCATTGGATGCTTGGAGCTGGAAGGATGAGGCAAGTCCAGATCTACAGGAAATAGAAATGTTTCAGCCAAGGAGATCGAGAACAGACACCAAAGGCTGGAGAGACAGAAGTAGGAGCAATGACAGGGTCTTGGAGGTGAGGTAAGATTTCAAAGAGGAGATTTGGGCAAGTACAAGTTAGACCAAGTAAGGGAGAAGGGAGACCCTGGGTTGGATAGTTACCTTAAGGCATGGGTTAATCAGCACTGGGTTCACCGATGTGCAGACTCTGTCCTAGGTCAGGTCCCTGAAATGGGCTTGTTTTGGGTCAAGTTTCCCAATTCTGCCTTCAATATTTAGAGAATAATTTCATCAGAACTGTACTGCAACTTACAAAGACAAGATAAAGATTCATTACATTACATATATTATCTGGGGATATGTGAAATACGATTTTCTCCTGGCGCCATTCATCAAAATAGACATAAAACATATGATTCAAATTCACACAGTGACTTTTAGTAAAGTCCTTCTAGTTCTGGGCTTTTGTTCTCCTCCTGCTCTGGAGTGGTCTCTTCACCACACCTTCATTTTATATTCCTAATGATTTCCAGAGGTCCCCGTGGTCCCTGGACCTGTAGCATCAGCATCACCTGGGACCTTGTTATAAATGCCAATTTTCAAGCCCCACCCCAGCTCTGCTGAGTAAGAAACTAGTAGGTAGAGATCAGCAATCTGTGTATTAACAAGCTTGCCAGCTGAGTGTGATGTATAGTCATGTTTGATAACTGTTGGCTTAGAGCAATAGTCTGCAATGAGATACCACTTCACACCTAGGAGCATGGCTAGAATTAAGATGACAGATAGTAACAGGTGTTGGGGAAGGTGGGCAGGAATTAGAACCCTCATACACTGCTGGTGAGCATGTACGATGGTGTAGCCACTTTGGAAAATGATTTGCCAGTTCCTCCAAATGTTAAACGTAGAGTTACGATAGGAACCAGCAATTCTACTTGGAGGCGTATGTCAAAGGCAAATGAAAACATATGTCCACGCAAAAACTTTTACCCCACTGTTGCTAGCATATTATTCATAATAGCCAAAAATTGGAAATAATCCAAATGTCTGTCAAATGAATGGATAAATAGTATGTGGTGTTTCCATAAAATGGAATATTATTTGTTGATAAAAGAGAATGGAATACCAACATACGCTGTACCATGGAGGAACTCTGACAACATGATGGCCACATACTGTGCGATTCTGTTTATATGCAATGTCCAGACTAGGTATGCGTGAAGAGACAGAGAGTAGGTTAGGGGTTGCCAGGGACTGGAGGAAGGGAGATGGAGAGTAACTGTGATGAGTATGGGCTTCTTTGTGGGGTGATGAAAATGTTCTGAAGTTAAATGGTGATGATTGTTCCATGACTGAATATACTAACAAACTGAACTGTATACTTTTAAAGGACGAATTTGATGGTATGTGAATTACAGCTCAAGTAAGCTGTGGCAAAAAAAAAAAATTAGTTAAGACCTTGGGGTGTAAAAGGGCAGAGAAGGAGTGGTTTTTTTATCAAGCCCTGCTTACCTCTCTAGAAAATTCCCCCAGGAACCATAGGGCGAAGGGGTTACTTGGAAACTCTGAGCTCCGTCAATAAATTCCATTATGTTGCTTGGAGACCCCTGCCCTAAAATATCTTGAAGACTTTGCAGTGCCAAATTCAGAAAATTAATTCAAAGCCCGAATTGGGGGACGCTGTCTGCGGGGGTGGGGGGAAGGCGTTCATGTCTCTGAGCCCCTTCTGACACGACAGAGAGCCAGAATGAAGCCCTGGGACGGTCGGAAGGATTAGGAAGAGACACCATCACACAAAGAATCCAATTTCATTATTGTGGGCGTTTTTGCTCATGACTCTGATGAAAGGGGTGAGTCTCTGCCTTCAGTGCAAATGAAGATAGACGTGGAGTATCGGCTGGAAGGTGAGAGCATCCCAGCTGGCTGTGGCAGCCCATGGAACCTGGAGTGAGCCTTAATCAGCAGCAAACACAGTCAACCACGCTCTCGGGGGCTGGTTCCAGGTCACCCTGAAGAGGCCACCAGCTGGTGTTTTGGGAATTGAGCTGATGAGAGATTATTATCTGCCAGTCTTCATTTTCAAAACATAAAAAGAGATTCAAACGAGTGTAGGGACCCTTGTTTTTAGCTCAGCCCAAGTGTGCCTGAGGGATGGCAAACTGTTCAGGGCTTGAAGGGTAGACGATTCGAGAGCAGAGGCGCTCACAGGAGATCTGCTGGGGATAGTAGGAAACAGGAGGGTGTCCAACACACCGCATTCTCCCCTGTCCACTCCC
The DNA here is from genome assembly GCF_017311325.1 of Ursus maritimus. Classification (NCBI taxonomy): domain Eukaryota; kingdom Metazoa; phylum Chordata; class Mammalia; order Carnivora; family Ursidae; genus Ursus; species Ursus maritimus. The sequence goes on along the minus strand of NW_024425341.1, from coordinate 9,903,751 downwards.
AATATCCTGCTTGAGGGTCTCCTCCCCTCCTGGTCTGTCTGTGAAATTTCTCTTGACAAGTGTCTCTGCCTTCTTTAACCACGATTACCGGTTTTCTTTCTCAAATACAAATTTGAAGCTGTTGTTCCCTCGCCAAAAAATCCATGGTGATTTTTCAGATCGTAGGATAAAGTACAAAGTCCCCGCATGGGATTCAAGTCTCTCATCGGGTCACAATATACTCGTCCTCTTTCACTTTTCTGTCCTACATCCTAAGTACCTGGGGCCTTACAAGAATTTAGGGAGGGGGCCCCTGGCTGGCTCAGCTGGAAGAGCGTGCGGCTCTTGATCGCAGGGGTGTGAGTTTGAGCCCCGTGTGGGTGTAGAGGTTACTTAAAAATAAAATCTTAAAAAAAAAAGGATTTAGGGAGCATTGTAACTTCTTTTCTTCACCTTGGGTATTTTTTTTAAAAGATTTTATTTATTTATTCGACAGAGACAGAGACAGCCAGCGAGAGAGGGAACACAAGCAGGGGGAGTGGGAGAGGAAGAAGCAGGCTCATAGCGGAAGAGCCTGATGTGGGGCTCGATCCCAGAACACTGAGATCACACCCTGAGCTGAAGGCAGATGCTTAACCGCTGTGCCACCCAGGCGCCCCTCTAGAAGATTTTTCTGATTCCTCCAAGCAGGATTAAATGCTCTTCCACGGTATGCCCACAAGGCCACACCCCTTCTCCCAGCGCAGAAGACGTAGGGTGGGTCAGTTAGGTGTCTACCTAGGCTGCGTGCCCTAAGAACGGGCTCTGATTCAGTTAATGTGTTCTTTGTCCCTAACTCAATGTCTTCTCTGCCACAGGCTTGCTCTTGTGCATGCTCTCTCTCTCTCTTTTTAATGAAGGGGATGGACAGCGGGGCCAGATAGGTGGATAAAATATAGGCTAAGATGAAATGCGGATTGGGGGAAGGTTGTGCTAAAAATTGGAACTTGCATTTTTATTGTTTCTTTGTAAATGAAGGGCACCAGGAATGAAGCAGCGAGAAATGCCAGAATCATCTGGGGACTTTGTGATTTGAAAATGGTGTTCTTACCAGGAAATTAAACTGAGCTCATTATCTCATTAACTTTTGACTAGAGAGGGAATATTCAGCTGAAATTGTATTATCTTTCCAATATGACAAGTTGGTAACAACCTGGGATTTTGAAAGACATTTTGTTTTCTTAGCCAGAAATTCTACCAATACAAATGAGTATCCATGGAGAGGAATTCCATTTTAGAAAGATCCTTAAAGGCAAGAACCATGCATGTCTAAATTGCTTTGTGTGCGTGATAAATCCCAACGGTTGATAAAGGTATCTTTATACTAAGATTAAATCTCACCATCAACATATTGGAGCAGTTAAAAATTTTCACTGTTATACAAGATAATTGTGCTTGACCAACCTTTTTCCTTCTCCCAAGAGATCCTTTGGCATGCAGATAACAATCCCAGCATGCTTATTAGAAGCCACCAATTGTAATGTCCTTCAACTTTCAGCGGATATTACAAATTCTATGTTTGATTAGATTGTTTACATGACAGCCTTGTTTTCCAAAGATGGAAGGAGATATATCGAGATTCTTAAACTGCTTGTTGGTCAGACGAACACCTACCTTACAAAGTAGAGGGGGTCTGTGTTCTTGGAAGCAATTATTTTATTTCTAAAGGTAGGAGGAATGTGATATGGTGGAAGAACGATAGACTGGAAGTCAGGGATAAGGCTTTTTAATTCCAATTCTCCTACAAGTTTGTTTATTCTCAGTTCTGTATAGAATAGGTAGAGGACACGTACCATAAGGGGTTTGGTGGGGGGGGGATCGAAACAGATAAAATATTCTGGGGAATGATTTTAATTGATGTCCTTCAGACAAACCTATCTATTTATTGTGCCTTTTTTTTTTTTTTTAAGTAAGGGAGAAAGAGGCGGGGGAGGTACAGAGGGAGAGGAAGAGAGAGAATCTCAAGCAGGCTCCACGCCCAACGCAGAACCAATTGCAGGGCTTGATCTCACAAACCTGAGATTATGACCTGAGCCAAAATCAAGAGTCAGATGCTTAACCCACTGAGCCACACCCAGGCGCCCCTATATATTGTGTCTCTTAAGGCTTTCAGTTAATACTCGGTGGTAAGGAGTTTAGTACTGTAAAACTCTCTAATGGCTATGATCACTGTTTGCCGGGTGAGTATCTATAAACACTCTACTTGGCTATGAGAGTACAAATCCGAGGAGTCACCCAGTGGGGTCACTGTCTTGAAGAGCAGGCTTCTACATCTGTGTGAAGGCAAGCTGAGGCAGTCTCATCAGGCTGGCCCCAAATTCCCTTTGTGAGATTCTTTTGAAGGGATGAGCGCTTATGCTGGAGAGACTAAAATTGTACCCTTCACCTACTATAGGTTTTTCTCTCTATCTTCCATAGCAGGATGGACATGCAGCCAGCAGAATATAGAGGTCACACATAAACAAGTTTAAAGAGTATGGAAAACTATAAATTCTCTCTGGGATCCCTACATGAAGTTCAAGGTCTGCACTTGGAAATAAAGGAGCATGGAGTGAAAGAGTTTGCCTAGGAAGGCTGAAATGCAGCTCTTCAGGGCTGTGGAAGAAAGGGCTCAGCATCTGCAAATAACTTTGCACGAAGATGAAAAGGTAGCAACATCTGAACGAGTGTTACAGGTGGCTGAATTAATTAACTCCAAATCCCAACACCCCCAAACATCCGGTGCTGGGATTAGAGAATCAGAGCTAGTTTACCAGTGAATCCCAACTCTCAGACATTATTTGGATTCAAATTGGAACTGTTGCAGGTGGTTCCAGGCGGGAAAAGGATTAGGGACATAGAGTGGGTGGTTGGATGTTTTCTTTCTCCTCTGGGAAAAATGATGGACTCTTTCATTTCTCTTCCTTTTGTTTTCTCATACTCTTTCTTATTTGTGTCTTGTCCACTGCCCATTCTTCTTCTTTTCCTTTTCCCCTCTATCCATCCATCTCTCTGCCTCCCTAGTCCATGGGATGCCTGTTCTCATCTCTTTTTCCTCCCATCAGCCAGTCTTTACCACCGCCACTGCCTCTGCTCTCTGGTTACTTTGCCCTTTCTTTTATTTGCAGTTAATTTTTGCTTCAAGGTACAAGTACACTACTGCTTGATAAGGGTCCCTCCATTCCGGGGGCGCCTGGGTGGCTCAGTCGTTAAGCATCTGCCTCCGGCTCAGGGTGTGATCCCGGCGTTCTGGGATCGAGCCCGGCATTGGGCTCCTCCGCTGGGAGCCTGCTTCTTCCTCTCCCACTCCCCCTGCTTGTGTTCCCTCTCTCGCTGGCTGTCTCTCTCTCTGTCAAATAAATAAATACAATCTTAAAAAAAAAAAAAAAGGGTCTCTCCATTCCAGAACTTTTGCTTCAACGAGAAACAGTGAAAAAAAAAAATACTGCCGGATGAAAGCGAACAGCATCAAGAATGGCAGGTGGTTTCGAGGCTGTGTTCACGAGGAACGGCGAACCCGCACTGGCTGAACACATCCGTGGCTGGTGGGGTTTGGTTTCATGAGGACCAAGCGTCTTATCACATCGAAGAACATTGGCTATCCTCAGCTTTATGGCAATGGTTTTCCGATGAAAAAGATGAGACGTAAGGGGAAAGTCGGTAGGGCCATGTATTATAGGTAGGATTTTTAGAATTAGGGGTACGATGGGGTTGATGAGAAAAGCAATTTTGGTTGCAGCATTTACTTTGGGCCTCGTGTCCCCGGGGATGGGTATATGCTGTGTAAACAGTGGCATTCATCATGAACGGGGCTGTGGACTCTGACAGACTGAACTTGGCCATTCATGAACTGTTTGACCTTGGGAATATTATTTAAATTTGGTTTACTTACTTTATATGTATTTTTAAAAGATTTTATTTATTTATTTGAGAGAGAGAGAGAGAGAAACAGAGCGCATGAGCAGGGGGAGAGGCAGAGGGAGAGGGACAAGCAGACTCCCCACTGAGCAGGGAGCCCAACGTGGGGCTCAATCCCAGGACCCTGGGATCAGGACCTGAGCTGAAGGCAGACGCTTAACTGACTGAGCCCCCCAGGCGCCCCTGGTTTACTTACTGTAAAAAGGAGAGGGGTGATGAAAACTACATCAGAGCTTTGCGGAGGACTTCCATGAGGTCACACCTGTGAAATGCCTGGAACTTCGTGTGTGTTTAATAAGTGAGAGCTTCTACTCTTAATATTCCCATGGACAAAAGGTCTATGTAAATGCCTTGGTTATACTTAAAATACCCTGCTACTGAAATAAGCACCTGGAAACTTCATGTTCTTTTAGAAAGAATGCTTTATATAAATACAAGTGAGGAACTCTCTGGGGGAGTTTTAAGTTTTAGTGGAGCAGTTTAGAATGATGTCTTAGACCAGGGCCAGCAAACTTCTCCTGTAAAGAGCCACATAGTAAATATTTTAGGCTTGGTGGGCCATGGACTCTGTGCCAAGTATGCAACTCTACTCTTGGACTCTGAAAGCAGCCGTAGACAATATGTAAATGAACGAACCTGGGAGGATTCCAATACAACTTCATTTAGGGCTGCTGAAATTAGGATTTCATATACTTTTTCTGTACCATGAAATATTATTTTTTTCATTGGATGCTTTTTTTCTCCCCAACCATGGAAAACCACAAAAACCATTCTTAGCTAGTGGGCCATGCAAAGACAGGCAACTGGCTAGGTGTGACCTGTGAGCTGTAGTTTGCTGACCCTAGTCTTAGAGCCACCGGGATGCTGGGATGTCAGTTTGCTTCTTTCCTTTGGGTCACAGGTAAGGACTCAGAAGCACAGAGACATTCAGTGATGTGGCTGGAGTTGAGATTAGGATGCAGGTCTTTAGACGATGGGTCTCATGACATTTGGTCCCTGCTATAGTTTTGCTGACTTCCGTTTTTTCTTTCCTCTAAAACTTTCTTTGGGTTTGATACTGTTATTTCGCTTGTTCCTCTCAGAAAACGTTCCTGAACATCTTGTGTATTGATTCCTACAGAGGTCCCATTGCTTAGCACAGGAGGCAGACTCAGATGTCTCAGGGGCCAGGAAGTTGACAGGCCTGTCCTAGGCCATATGGGGAATGTGGCAAATTGGAGGGCTCCTGCCACATCCGACAGAGGAAATCCTCTTCAGCTTAGATGACTGTGGCCTTCAGGAGTGAGGGATTTCAGTCTTCTGACTTTTCAGGAGATGCCAGAAATCTGGATTTTTATGTGGAATTTCAAGATTTTGGCACAGTTTTTAAAAAGCCCATGATGACCAAGCAGAGCATGACTAAGGACGACAATCAGCCTCCAGGAGATCAGTCATGATCTTTACCTGAGACTGTCATTTCTTTATGGCACGACAGAAATGTGAAATATAAATATTTTGAAAAGGCCTTCTTGTTTCATTTAGAAATAAATTTGTTAAAATGTATTTGTTCAAAGGATGACAAGTAAAAATATTTGTTGGAGTAAGGCACTGGTCTAGGACAGTTAGTTAGCCTTTACTTACCTTTTGACCTGTGTGATGATTGCACTTGACCACAGACCTGCCTGTCAATTCTAGAATTCCAGAGGGGGACTGAGCAGAGATTGCAAAGTGCCTCAGGGATGGGCTACACCCTTTTCAAATTTCAACTTGTGGCTTGCTTGAAGCTTCCTGAAACCTTGAATTGCTTTCTTTCTTTACCAACGAAGTGCCAAAGATCATGGCAGTTGTTTTGTTTGTTGAAGAACTGAGATTCTGTGGTGAGTTGCTTTCCCTTGTTTCACTGATACCTAAAGTAATACAGTCCTGTCTGAGGTGCTGTCTCACTGGGGAGCCTTAGAGCTGAAGGGGAGGAGGCCACAGCTGGGATGGTGTCCCCGAGGAAGAGGGGAGGGCCATTGGGACAGTGACAAAGTGGGCAGAAATCAGCTAAATTATGGGTTCTCTGGGTTCGGGTGTTTCAGATAAGCCAGACTGGCGACATGGCAATCATCTGGGAGCTTATAGATTCCCGGACCTCATCTTTAGACTCTGATCAGTCAATCTGGGTTCATATGGGGATGTGCACTTAAAAAATCTACCCAGACGCTTTGGATGCTCAGCTAGGTTTGGGAACCACTGGCCAACACTGGTCTTAGTGTCTTAGTTCTAAGATCAGGAAGACTCCTAGAATTCCTGGAGAAAACCCATTGGAGTGGGGAGCCCGAGTTAGGGAACACTATGAAGGGTGCTCTATATTGTCATGGAAGTAGTACTAGAAACCACCAAAATTGAAAATTGAGATACAAACAAAACATACTTTCTATGGATGAAGCAAAGTCTCAATCAGAGAAGCAACCAATGCCAGAGAGTTCTGGGCCATGAATAGGCAATAGATTAATCTGGGGCACAGTATTTTTAAAACACATACCTCCTGTGCCCATCCAAGATCTCTGAGTCATATTTTCTAGCAGGTGAATCTGGGGCATCTGTATAGTCAGGATGGGCAACCACTGTACTTAGGTGTTGGCGGGGTCTTTGAAAGAGTAATTCTTAATATTTTTCTATCGAAGGTGTACTTGAACAGTATTACATTTCCCATCCCGCCTTTCTGTTCTCACTTGTCACTTTTTCCAGAACTGTTACTTTTTGAGGTGTTCTACATATGTTAAATGCTTACTTTCCATAATGTGCATATCACTGCTCCCACTTGGTAGGGCGTTCGGTAGGTAGGCACCAACCACGACTACGGTCAATCCTTTCCCTCCCTGGAACATACATGGCTCCTCATGTTGACAGGTCGAGTCCATTTCCTCCACTCCTGAATCTGGACTGGCTTTGGGATGGGCTTTGACTCAACAGCACGTTCTGGAAGTGATGTGGTGCCTGTAGGCAGCCTCCGACTCCACGGTTTAGACACCTGCCGCCATGAAAAGGTCTGCGTGTCTTGAGTCCATCATGCTGTGAAGAAGCTGCCACAGGGAGAGGTCATTGAGAGAAAGAGTGATATCCACGGTTGGGGGTTCAGTTCTCCATGGTATTCCTCACGTCTTTTGACAGCTTTTGTCTTGGACTATCTTTTCAAGGATGTTTGTAGAACAAAGATCCTTGGAGGATAGAGATAGGGTCTTCCTCCTGGCCAAAGGGCAGATTTGCTTCCTGACTGGGATGATAAAGTTAGACATGTTTGTTAGAGGCTCCCTTAAAAATCTGGAGTTTCCTAAGCTCAGGATTCCTCAGCTGTGGCATTAGCCTAGTCTGTGAGCGGCATCTACCTGAGTCACCCCATTTTGCTGTCAGGGGACAGACAGCAGGGGAACCCATGCAGACATGAAGTTTATGCTGACTTCTGTACCATGAGTATAAGGTCCTCTCTATGGCCCACATAGGACTTGTGCCAGCATCTCTGAAACTGTGACAGACTAACTTGTTAGTTTGCAAGCAGGGTGAATCACAGATTCTTCACAGTTCTTGACATCCAGGCAGCCCCTAGCTGGAGATGCAGTTCAGACGCTGTAGCCACCTGAACTGAGGGGCAGATATCTGAGTGACAGCCATCTTGGGCACTTCAGCCCCAGCAGATGCCTCAAGAAGCAGGAGCGCTGAGCACAGCCCAGAGTGCAGAATCATGAAAAATAATGGATTGTTCTAGGCTGAGTTTTGGGAAGGTTTGATACATAGCATGACTGAAAATGGGGAGCGTAGCTGATATCTCCTCCTGAGAACAGCCCAAATGGCTTCCATAGTCCTTTCTATTCATCACTTATAAATTTCTACATCCCTGGAATCTTACTTTAACATCCTAATAGATGTGCCTACCTCTTTATTATCCATATTTCAAAATTGAACATACAGGCTCAACGATGGCCAATGGGACGTCTTTGCTGAGAGGATAACATTTAAGATTCTTCCTTCTGCCTCTGTCTTATCAGATGTCATTGGTCATAACTTCCCCACCAGAAATTTTTCTTCAGTGGTATCAGTTGTATCATCTTCCTGTCTGTCTATCTATCTATCTATCTATCTATCTATCTATCTATCTATCATCTATCTATCATCTATCTATCTATGTATTTTTGGCTCTGAACTCTAACTTCTACTGTTCCTTTGCACTAACATGCCCTTCCTCAGTCACACTAAGAGTCATGCTCACTCTTGTAGCTCATACATTTGTTGGTTTTCTTTTCCCTTCTGCGTTCTTGTGGCAGTTATGATTAGCGCTTCATGGATAATTATCACATACTGATTTATGCTGTATTCTAAACAGTGGCTTCTTATCTACAAAAGCAAATATATTCATTGTAAAACAAATTCAAAGCTACAGCTCTTCAGATGAAAAGAAAGCCCTCATCTTGCCTCCTATAGCCAACCTCTTTGAGTTCCTGTTAGTACATTTTCTGAGCTTTTTATACACACATATACACACATGGGCACGCGTTAACATGTGATCATTTTTGAGAATGAAAAGCCATACATAATTTTTAAGTTATGTAGTATACTGTGTTTTTATGTGAAATTTCTGGAATGCAGATGTCACTGACAACATTTCCAGTACTAGAATTACTCTAACAATTATTGAATTGCGTCATATTATTAAATTTTTGAAGAACAAACAAAGACCAACCAAAGTAATCCTTTTACACATTACCACTTCACATGTCAATTTGACATGTTATGACTGAAAATTAAATAAGAACAATGCAGTGGATTTTTTGGAGTCAAAAGGTATGCACACTTTGAATGCTTTTTGACATACATTGGTCATTTGCAAAATTTACACTTGCTTATCCTTGTTTCTGCAGTGTAAGATAGGTATATTTTTCCATACCCTGCCCAAACTGGAGATATGGTATATATATTATATATATATAAATTCGGGGGGGGGGAGCAAGTTCAATACTCCTTTAAGCCATTTCTTAGTTATTGTTCCAGTGCTTTATGCTGTACAAAGAGCATTCACAAATATCATCTTTGATCTTCACAGCAATGCCAAGAGTAGGAAGGGCAGATATTTTTCTTTTCACTTTACAGAAGAGAAGATCAAACTCAGAGAAGTCCCATAGCTCAGGCAGTTTGCATGGTTTGTACGAGAGCTCAAAAAAGATCTCTGGTCCCTGTGTCTTCTCTGGTGCTTTCAGGCACCCCTCCAGATATTTCCCTTGGAGAGAACAGTGTGGGAGCCAGGGCACCTGGCACTCCCTTTCTGAGAGGTGGTGTGGAGTTGGGGATCCCAGCCTGGCTCAGCAGCTGCTGGCCCAACTGATAAGATTCCAGATGCTCTCTGGAACTTTCTTTTTTGGACTGCCTATGTGCCCACTAATATATCACTATAAGGCCACAGAATTTGATTTCCCTCTTTTAATGAGGCTCAATATTAAGGACACATTGAAGAAAACATGGAAGCTTAGCTACGTTCTTCATTAATCACCAGTAGATTCTGTGACCTCAAGGTAGATGGGAAAATTGAGGGAGGACAACTGAGAGCAAGAGTGGGAAGAGGTTGGGTGCGCGTGCATTTCAGTTACTGACTGGACAGTCGGTGCCTGCCCTCCCCTAAGCTGCCAGCCAGCGGTAGCAGAGTGATGGAGAAAGCCCTGCCCCTCTGGCATGCCAGCAAACCATGCTAATGTAATGGAAATGATAATTATTCCCAGTCCCAGGCATTTCATTTCCTCCGGACTGCAGGGGTATTAAAGTTGATTAAATACATATGCTGTGGGTAGACAGCTCCTCCAGTCACATATGGAGTGGTCAGTTGTCTTTGTGCTCAGGAAGTGGGAGACCCAAGACCACAGAAGCCAGGCCAAGGCTGAACTGGGGTTAAGAGATAGAGATTGAGGGAGTCCAAGTCCTTTGTTACAGGCAAGATAGAGGCACAAACCCAAAGACTTAAAAAAATTCCCTATGTCATTGCACAGATGAAAAAAATCTCAAAAATGTTTATTGAAGTTAAAATTCAACTTTCATTTTAATCGAATTTTCCAATTTCCCTCTCCTTCCAAAAATATATGTTCAACACATATGAATAATTTCTACCCATTTGTCTAAAACTTGCAACTTAGGTACAAATGTATGTATGTGCATCTTGGATTATAGATTGGAAGGACTGGTACATTTTACAGAGTGTGGGCAATGACTCGTATGTTCTCAGGATTCAGTTGTTTTTAAAAAAATGTCTTTCTTAAAATGATTGCTCTATTCTGCAACATTTCTCAAAGCCAGGAAGTGATGTCTGTCTCATTCAGAATTATATGTTTAATTAATCACAGCTTGATTTTCCACACCATTGGCACGAGGCAATATTAGAGGCTACTAGAAACAGACTTTGGAATAGTTGATGTGGGATCTTGAAATGAAACCTTTGAACACTCCACTTCTTACTTGCCACCTTCAGCCAGTCTCTCTAGGTATTGATGTAGCAAGGTGCAACCGCTCACAGCCTCACTGGCCGTGATGGGCTCTAAGTCCAGGCTGGATGATGACAAGATGGGTGTTTGGGCAATGGTTGTTCTGGTTATTCTCTGGGGCTACAGAGATATTTTGTTTGGGCACGCTGTACTTGGTTCAGAATAAGGAAAGTCCCTTCTCATGCCCTATATTAGAATATATATATTATATCTATGAGGAGGGAACACATATAATTGGGTCTGCGAAAGTTTTTAAAAATATTTTTAATATCTTGAGTATTAAATTTAAAAATGTGCATTTTTGTCAATATCAGAACTTCTATTTTTTTAGCTCTTGAAAACATCTTTTTGTTTTTTGTTGTGTTCTAATTTTAAAAAAATAAGAAAAAAGTTAAGATCACCCCAATCCTGTCATTCAGAAATATCCAATGTTAATATTTTAATGTATTTACTTTTTTTCATTCATAAATTTGGATAGAGTTGCAATCATAAGAATTTATTCTCCATGAAAATACATGGAGGAAACTTAAATGCCTATCACTCAGTGAAATAAGAATTTACCTTGATTTATTTTGTAGAGGCCTTTTCTCACACCTTAAAACTATTTTAAAATATAATTTTAATAGTCTCACACAGGGGGCTTGGGGGGCCCAGTTGGTTACGTGTCTGACTTTGACTCAGGTCCTGATCTCAGGGTCCTGGGATCGAGCCCTGTGTCAGGCTCCATGCTCAGCCTGGACTCTGCCTCTCCCTCTGCCCTTCCCCTGCTCATGCGTTCTCTCTCTCTTTCTCAAATAAATAAATAAAATCTTAAAGAAAATAGTTTCACACAAAATTAGCTTTAAATACTTTTCTTGATTGTAAAAGTAACAAATATTATTAGCAGATTTGGAAAATTGAAAGGATAATATAATCACACAAAAGCCTATCAAGTGATAAACAACTATTAATATTTTTGGTATATTTCTTTCTCTCAATTTCCTCCCCTCCTTTCCCCCTTTTATACAAATATACATGTTATACACACACACACACTATGATTATCCATACGTGTGGATGTGCCAAGTGTTAAAAAAATGAATGATTTTTAATCTTGTTTTTAAACCTAGTTATTTGAGTTTTTTCCAGTGGTATTACCAAATTTTTGAAAAGCATAATATAATGACAATATAATATTTTGTTGTCTACATAATATTTCATTATAATATTTCATAATTTACTTAACTAATCTTATATTGTTGATATTTAGATTGGTTGCAACTTTTCATTATTGTAAATATTGAAGCAAACTGCATTCGTATGTAAAAACTTGTGAGCCCATTATTATAGCCTTTCCTAGGACATTTTCTTTTCTTTCTTCTTTCTTTCTTTCTTTCTTTCTTTCTTTCTTTCTTTCTTTCTTTCTTTCTTTTTCTTTCTTTCTTTCTTCTTTCTCTTTCAAGATTTTATTTATTTATTTATTTATTTATTTATTTGAGGGGCGCCTGGGTGGCTCAATCGTTAAGTGTCTGCCTTCGGCCCAGGGTGTGATCCCGGCGTTCTGGGATCGAGCCCCACATCAGGCTCCTCTGCTGGGAGCCTGCTTCTTCCTCTCCCACTCCCCCTGCTTGTGTTCCCTCTCTCGCTGGCTGTCTCTCTCTCTCTCAAATAAATAAATAAAATCTTCATTTATTTATTTATTTGAGAGAGAGTGCATGAGCAGGGGGAAAGGGCCAAGAGAGAGGGAGAAGAAGACTCCCCGCTGAGCAGGGAGCCCGATGAGTGACTCGTGCTGGGATCATGACCTGAGCAGAAGGCAGACACTTAACTGACCGAACCACCCAGGCGCCTGGACATTTTCTTGGAAGGGGGATGGTAGGGCCGAAGGTAAAGGCTCCTGCCGTGGACTGCAGTTGACTTCCTAGAAGCTTTTCCACACCTTCCCAGAAACTCCAGTGGGCTTGTTGCACTGAGCTCAGTCCTCCGGTGTCTCCTGTCTGCCTTACTGCTTCTCATCTAGTGAGCAAAGACCAGCTATTCTTCTTATTTTTTAAAACTAAAATGAACATTTTTTTATTGAATAGAAATAACTGACATATGATATTCTATTAATTTTATGTGTACAGCATAGCGATTTGACATTTGTATACATTGCAAACTGATTACTACCATAAGTCTGGTTACCATTTGTTCTCATTCAAAGTTAATACAATATCATTGACTATATTCCCCATACTGTATGTTACATCCCCATGACTTATTTCTCTTGTAACTGGATATTTACACTTCTTGACCACCTTCACCCATTATGCCCGCACCCCCTTCCCCCCCAGGACCACCTCCCTCAGGCAACCACCACCCTTCCCTGTATCTATGAGTCTAGGTCTTGGTTTTTTCTGTTTGTTTGTTTGTTTTGTCTTGTGTTTTAGAATCCACTTTTTTTTAAAGATTTTTTTATTTATTTGACAGAGAGAGACACAGCGAGAGAGGGAACACAAGCAGGGGGAACGGGAGAGGGAGAAGCAGGCTTCCTGCTGAGCAGGGAGCCCAACTCGGGGCTCGATCACTGGACCCTGGGATCATGACCTGAGCCGAAGGCAGACGCCTAACGACGGAGCCACCCAGGCGCCCCTAGATTCCACTTCTAAGTGAAATCATGGGGTACTTGTCTTTCTCTATCTGACTTATTCACTTAGCATAATACCCTTAAGGTCCAACCATGTTGTAAATGGCAGAATTTCCTTCTTTTTTGTTGTTGAGTAGCATTCCATTCCATATATATCTATATATATATATATAGATATATATATAGATACACACACACACACACACACACAGACAAATACATACCATATCTTTATCCATTCACCTATCAATGGACACGTAAGTTTTTTCCATATCTTGGCTATTGTAAGTGACGCTACAGTGAACATAGGAGTGCATTTAGCTTTCTGAATGAGTGTTTTCGTTTTCTTCAGATAGATATTCCAGAAGTGGAAATGCTGCCATTTTTATTTAATTTTTTTATTTTTAAAAGATTTCTTTATTTTAGAGAGAGAGCCTGCGCACAAGTTGGGGGAGGTGCAGAGGCAGAGAATCTTCAAGCAGACACCCTGCTGAGCAAAGAGCCCTAGGTGGGGCTCGATCCCAAAACTCTGAGATCCTGTCCTGAGCTGAAACCAAGAATCAGGCGCTTAATTGACTGAGCCACCCAGGCGCCCAAAATTGCTGTCATTTTTAATAGATGAAGAAATGGTGGTCCAGGTAACCTCACAAAGGTCACATGGATAAACAAGCAGTTAAGAGGGGGGTAGTTAAGTGATCCGAACCTTAACTCATTGTTAGAGCCTGAAGATAAAGTAAAATAAACACAGTTCATGAGGACCAGAGGCAATGGAAATGATAAAAAGCAACAAGAGAGATACAGATCAACAGGTCTTCTGGCACTTTCCCTGGTCAGTTGGAGACTAAGGAAAGGGACAAAAACTGCTGTTGGTCTGGTGTGTAATTGGCTCAGTCTGTCCAGGGAAAAAAAGCATGAGAGCTCTAATTTGCAGAAGTCACAAACTAAAGTGCTTTGAAATGTACTTAAAAAAAAAAAAATCAAAGTGCTGAGAAGGCTTTGTTGCCCAATAACCACAATAGAAATTTGGGATAGTTATAGTTTTAATCAGATGTTTAGGGAATCCATGTGGTTAGTCTCTTGGTGGTTGTACTTTCTCTCTCTCTCTCTCTCTCTCTTTTATAAAGAAGGCACCAGACAAATTTCCTCAGGATGAATGTTTCCGACCTAGATTAAACTAATAAAAAGCAAAACTCAAGCTGTTAACTCTTTGATGGCTCACTGTATTTGAAAGGGAGAACCAGACTCCCTAAAACTGGACACTGATCATGACATTGAGCACAGACACTGGTGTATTCTATTCTGCAGCTGCCCCCGCCCTCCCCATTCATCCCGCTCACATCTGGATCAATTTCCTGAGTCCTGGCAGTCTGAGCTGGTGTTTCACTAAGGGATATTTACTCCCACACAGCTGTTCAGCAGTAGGAGCAGAAAATCAACTCGGATACAATTAATACCATGTTGTAATAAGGAGACATCACCACGAGAAACAGTTGCTGAATTGATTCTGATGATACCGGGGAGGGTAACTATAATGATAATGGTGATTAATATAACCATTACTGGGTGCAGACTCGAAGAAGGAGCATATTTTTATCCTGCCTTTGTTTATGCTGGTGCAATCTTTCACCCTCCAGTTACCCACATAGATCATTGACAAAAAGACATTCAGGGTAATTCAGGTAGATGATGGGATGACACTCAGATACCCGTATGATTTTTTTTTTTTCTGATAGAGATAACCTTGTCTGAAACTGCCAAAGTTCTCATGAACAGAATCTTGTAGCAAGAGTGGTCAGACTGCTGAAACTCAGTGAGAGAGGAGACTCAGATTGCTCAGTATTCCTCCCTGTCTTAGGGGAGCAGTGTTAGAACCCTTTAACTGGACACGGTACCTCCATTGCCTGTGGGAGTTCCTCCGTGGGTGCTGTCTCTGCATGAGGAGAGTGATTCTTTCGACTTTTTAATTTTTAAAAAAGATTTTATTATTTATAAGAGAGAGAGCATGAGCTGTAGGGGCGGTGGGGGAGCAGAGGAACAGGGAGAAACAGACTCCCCGCTGAGCAGGGAGCCCGACGTGGGGCTCCATCCCGGGACCCCGAGACCATGACCCAAGCTGAAGGCAGCCGGTTAGCCCACTGAGCCACCCAGGTGCCCAAGAGGGCGATTGTTTACATGGACCTGTCTTGAGAGCTGCATACCATTTACGAGCGGCAGGGTCTTCATGCTATTAGTCCCTGGTCATTTTGACAACCTAAAATATTCCTGCACATTTGCAGATTGCCTTCCCCACGTGGAGATCCATTGGCCTGGGTAACGGGGGTCACCAAACTTTGTTCAGTTTAATTGACTTTTAAGGTTGAAAAGAATAGCTAACATCTGTGCATCCAATTCTGCTTATTTCACAGATGAAGTGTAGGGATTTGTGACCCTTTAAAGCTCTCCCAGAAAACGGATGCCTCAGATTCCACCACTAGAGATTATTAAATTATGGATGGGAACGTAAAAGCGCTCACTCTGGCATTTTATTAATCGGGGTTCGAATCCTGGCTCCTCCCCTTTATAAAGCTGGGCGATCGTGCACACATTCCTGAACCTTGTGTTACCACGTTGTCAAGATTATAATGGGGATGGGGCGGTATATACCTCATGGGATTGCGCTGCTGGTTAATAAAGTAATACCTGTGAGACACTGACATGAGACAAACGCTCCCTAAGCCTTCGCTTTGTGCAGGTGTGCGAGCATGCGCGTGTGGTCCACACTCGGTAAGAGCTGGACTTGAGTTTCCCAGGAACAGTGGCTGCCGGAGCTCGCTGGCTTTAGTGACCCTCGAGAGGGGGAGGTCCTCGCTGGGAGAGCACCTCAGGGAAGACAGAGCTCCCGCTGGCCAAGGTCACCTCGGATGTTACCTATGTTTGCTGTTATGCTCACCATTACATCTACCTCTTGTAGATGGCAAATGCCCGGAGAGGAGAGCAAAGCTTGTTAAGAGTCTTCCTCCAAGTGGGTAGTGGTGTTAGTCAGAATCAGCCATTGTCTGTCTCAGAGATCCCTCTTTTTCTTTCTTTTTCTTTTTTTTTTTAGCGGGGGGGGGCTTGAAGGGGGTGGTGCAGAGAGAGAGAGAACCTTAAGCAGGCTCCATGCCCCATGCAGAGCCCGAGACCGGGCTCATCTCAGGACCCTGAGATCGTGACCTGAGCAGAAATCAAGAGTCAGACGCTTAGCCTACGGAGCCACCCCAGCGCCCCTATTTTTAAGTGAACTTAATAGTGAGAAGATAAGCTTCACTCCCTAACCTCCTGCCAGCAAACCCACTCTGAACACAACTTGCACCTGCCAACTCATGTTCCTTGGCTGTGCAACCTCTCATTGATTGGCGTTCTGTGCCAAGGCCGCTGGATACCAGCCTCCCTTCTTAATAAAATAATGTTAATGGCAATAATATGTCCCATTTTTTACAGTGTGTCAGATAGTATGCCAAAGACATGCTATATGTAATTTCTCATTTAATCCACACAAAAATCCTGTGAGATAAGTAGTATTATTACCATTTTATGAATGTAACTCTGAGGCTTGGTGAGGTTAAGTCATTTGCCCAAGGTTACTTGCAAGTAAGTGGTTCAGGAAGGGCCCAAGCAAGGTAAGACCCCCTGATTGCTAGACCCATATTCTTTTTTTAAAAAAAGATTTTATTTTTGTTTATTTATTTGGAGAGAGAGAGAGAGTGAGTTGGGGGGGCAGAGGGAAAAAGAGAGAGAGAGAGAGAAGCAGACTCCCTGCTGAGCAGGAAGCCTGATGTGGGGCTCGATCTCAGGACCCTGAGATCATGCCCTGAGCTGAAGGCAGATCTTAACCAACTAAGCCAGCCGGATGCCCCTGCTAGGCCCATATTCTTTTTTTTTTTTTTTTAAAGATTTTATTTATTTATTCAACAGAGATAGAGACAGCCAGCGAGAGAGGGAACACAAGCAGGGGCAGTGGGAAAGGAAGAGCAGGCTCCCAGCGGAGGAGCCGGATGTGGGGCTCGATCCCATAATGCTGGGATCACGCCCTGAGCCGAAGGCAGGCGCTTAACCGCTGCGCCACCCAGGCGCCCCTAGGCCCATATTCTTGATTCGTGTGTTCTACTACACCTTGCAAAAACTCCGTCTGCCCAGGCACGCGTTGCTTGGGGTGGGGATGGAACGACGGGTTTGGTGCTTGGGGTCCATCCCTGTTCCTCCTGTTGGTGACATCTCTCCCATAGTTGACAACTGCAACCTGCTTCAGGGCCTCCTTTGTTAGAAATGGAGACAATAGGGGCACCTGGGTGGCTCACTCGGTTAAGTATCTGCCTTTGGGTCAGGTCTTAATCCCAGAGTCCTGGGGATTGAGTCCCACACTGGGCTCCTTGCTCAGTGGGGAGCCTGCTTCTCCCTCTGCCTCTGTGTGCCACTCCCCCTGCTTGTGCGCGCTCTTTCTGTCAAATAAATAAATAAAATCTTAAAAAAAACAGAAATGGAGACAATAGAGGAGAGAAAAAAGCAGAGGGTGAAGGATCAGGGAAAGTGGAGAGAATGCCATTTGCTTGGACCCAGTTGACAGGAGAATTAAAGTCCACAGTTTCCCACGGAGTTTTGCTTGATTTTAACCCTTGGGTGAAGGGGCTCCAAGAGCACCGGAATGCGGGCAGAGATGGAAATGGAAGGATGGAAGATGTGGCCTTTGGGAAAATAGACATGTTTTGGTGCTTAGTCATGTCTCCTGGTGAAATCCAGCTCCTGACCAGACAGCAGGCCATAGACACCAGCTCCCTCCTCTGGTCCAGTGAGTCACTCTTCCCAAGTGTCAGTCACCCTGACGGTCAGTCCCACTGTTTTTTTTACTCATCAGAGCTCCCTGTGCCTTGAAAGACCAGCCCTGTGATAAACACCAATAACCTTGAGCCATCTGTCTTGCTTTGGCCTTATTTACATGGCGGCGACTCCTTTCCAATCCTATCTTTTCCTGCTCATCATCAGCCACCATCCCTCCCATGGTCCACTCAGTGAAGGAAGGAGACAGAGATGGATTCTTAAGTGACTAGATAGCTAGACTCCAGGTGGACATGTTCTTTTGCCCCTTCCATTCCTCAATTACCCCCCAGGTGGGTGCAAAGAAGCTCATAGCTTCCTTTGTGAGCAAGGTCTTGCAGGATTTCTCTCCCCTGGCCATCTTGCCAAATTCAGCCGTAATCCAACACAAGAGATCAGAAACAGAACTGAGTAATATATTTATTAGCACTGATCAGTGTGGCCTGGGAACCCAGTGTGACAGAACACCAACCTTGCAGCTGGTTTCCTGCTTCTACCCTTGCCTCCCCAGAGTGTATTTTTGCACAAAGTTAACAGAGTGATCACATCATCGTACATCTGTGTTCTAAACCAGCCAAGGATTCCCTTCTCACTCAGAATAAAATCCAAGCTTCTTACCGTGGCTTACCCTTTACAGTACCTTTTGGCCCACCGGACACTTCTCCCTTATCCACTCTCTCCCCTCACTCACCCCACACCAGTCACATCCGCCTCTTTGATGTTACTCAAGAAGCAGAAATGATCCTACCTCAGGGCTATGCATTTACTCCTTCCTCTACCTGAAATGCTCCTTTCCAGCCATCCATATCAACTGTTCCCTCGCTTTCTTCAAGATATAATCAGTGAGATCATCCATGATTGCCCTAAATAAAATAGTACCACATTCCTGTTACTCTTCACACCTTTAACTATTATTAGTTTTATATAGCACTCACAGCCAGATCTGTTATACGTTTGTTTATTTATTGTCTGAATGTACCACACTAGTTTGTAAGCTTAATAAGAGCTTAACCTGTTTCTATCATAAGTGCCCAGAATAGGGGTTGGCACATAGTAGGTGCTCAATCAGTATTTGTCCAATGAACAAAAGTATAAGGTGCCCTAAGCCGATAGTCCCTTGAGGAGAGCAGCTGTGACTAGATAATTCAGTGATTGCTAAGTTCCCAATCTTCTTCCTCTAACAGGACTTACATAGCTCTCAACCCTTCCCCATGCATCCTGATGGAGCATTGCAAAAAAATGACCACAATTTCTTTCCCTTTCTGTATTCATGCCCTTGCAATGTGACTTTGTAGCGTCTTTTAAAAAGTGAGTCACAATTCTTGAACTAAACTCGTGACTCGCTTTGGCCAACGGACACTAGCAGACATGAGACCTCACAGACTTGGAAAACGTTTGCACAGTGAAGCCCTGCTGCTCTTGAGACCCGGAGCCCTCATGTGAGCAAGATGTGATTCGCTGGAAGCAGGATAAGAGACACGTGGTCCAGTGGCCGCAGAGCCCCAGCGGGCAGCGAGCCTCCCACTTAGAAGCTGAGTCACTGTGTTTAGACACATGATCACGGCAGATGCTGCTCAGCTGAACCAGTTCCAACTGCATGACCTAAATGGCCACCAAGTCTGGAGTGGTGGGTTTCATGGCAAAAGCTTGCTTCTGATATTTATGTGAGCAGAGTTAAATAATGAGAGGGATTTTCATTGACATTAGCAGATGCTAGTGTAAGATTTCCTAATTACAATAGCCAGGTCCCGTGCAAGGGGTATCGTCACTGCTGGGCCATGGAGCAAATATACTTGGCCTTGAATGAGGCTTCTTTAGTGCAGTGAATTAGTGCTTTTTACTTCTCCTGGGATCCTTTCTCTTTGGAAATAGAGAGGCATGTGTGTAAAGCAGGTGCCTCTCTATGGCTTTAGGACTTGAGCAAGGCAGATCACAGTAGCAAGAGAATTGCATACATTTTTTTTCTAGGAAGTTAGAGATAAAGATGATAGAGCTCTAATCTTTGAGAAGTTATAGAAGGGAATAGGAGTATCAGCCGGGGGGGCATCTATTTTCCCTGGCGTTGCTCATTTCAGGAGTAATCCCCTCACAGATAAAAGCAGGGGTCCCGGCAGAAGAAGAAACATGGAAAATCAAAGCCTGTGCTAGCACCAAGTTGTGGGGGTCACTTGTGAAATCCAGCAACGTAGGAAACATGACCTCATTTCGCTGCCATGAACCAATTTTGTGACTTTGACTGAGCCTTTTTATATCCGGGAACTTCAGATTATTTATCATAAAACACGAATATCTGGCTACCTGCCCTAGTTTCTGGATGGGTGTCCTAGAACTTGTCATGAGGCTGGGATGTGCCAGTTGAGAGATTTGCCTGTGGGCGTGGGGTTGGTTAGGAGCAATTTGGAGTCTGCCCTAGTCGATGAGTATGTTTGGGTTGGGGTGGGATCTGTCTCTTGTTTAGAACCTGGTTGATGGGCCTGGGGGAGCGGTGGGTATTTATGGCATCATAAGGGGCCAGACCATAGGAGTCTGTTAATGATTAAACAATCTAACATGTTGAAGACTATTAAATATCTTTGAAATACATGCTTGTGGGCATGGAGCAGAATAAATTCTCTGTATCACAGTATGAGTATACTTACAAAAAGGAAAGATAGGGCATCAGTCTCAAGAATGAAACATCGGAGCCAGACTGATGGATGACCGGGCTATACAGAGAGGGGTGACCTGAGCAGGAAAACCATGGACACTGATTCCTGGAAAGTCCACTGCACAGGGAGGTGAGTAAGCTATAAGAATGGCTCCACTCATGCACCAAAACCTTTTCACTGCTTTCAGCCCTGGGAGCATTCACTGGGGGAAATGGCCATTTTGGTTATAAGTTCTCAACAATCCCAGAAGCTTCTTCAGGAAGTAGTTAAGAATGTATCTGAGCTCTGGGAGAAACAATTTTTTTTTTTTATTCAGCAACGATTTATTGACCGTTTACAATGTGCCAGGCACCATTCTAGGCACTGAAAGTAGGTCAGGAAATAAATCTCACAAAAATTCCTGTCCTGGGGGTGGGGTGTGTGTTTGGAAACTGACAGTTAGTAATAAACATACTAAAGTAAGTAAATATAAAAAAAGTTTGTCAAAAGGAGATATGCACTATGAGGAAAAAAAGCTAAAGGAGGGATAAGAGCCATCAGGAGTATTGGGGGAGGGGCAGTTGTGTTAAAAAGCTGGTTGGGGTGGGCCTCACTGAAAAGGTGAGGTCTGAGCAAGGCCTGAGGGAGGTGAGGCCTGAATGTCACCATGGAGAGATGGCCAGCACGTTTGTTCGCCTGTGTATCTCTCCTCCCAAGATTCTAGTCCAATACTTTATACACAGTAATGGCTTTGTAAACCATTCTTGATATAAATTGAATTAAATATGACCAAACAGGGACACCTGGGTGGCTCAGTTGGTTAAGCATCTGCCTTCGGCCCTGGTCATGATCCAGGGGTCTTGGGATGGAGCCCCACCTGGGGCTCCTTGCCCAGTGGGGAGTCTGCCTCTCCCTCTGCCCCTTCCCCCTGCTCATGTTCTCTCACTCTCTCTCTCTCTCTCGAATAAATAAATAAAATCTTAAAAACAAACAAACAAACATGACCATACGTTTCATCAGCATGGGGTGGGGTGGTTTTGTCCAGAAAAGGAGATAGATTTTTTCCCCTTGATCCATCTCTCCATTTTCTTCACTCCTTTCCTCTCCTCTCACTCTTCAACCCATTGCCATCTGGATCCTGTCTTAATCACGCCAATGAAATGCCACTGGAGTGGCCTCGGCCAAGCTGTGGCTCTGGAGGAAACACTAGAGTTCCTGTGATTTTTCTATTCAGCAGCCGCAGTCTAGCTCATGCTGCCATGGGAGTGTGTATAGATCCTTCCCTGTTCCGGTGGCTCACACAGCCAAGGCACCCTGGGACTGCCAGGACACCCCTCCCCTCTCTCCTCCTGCCATAGAATTCCTGGCAGAGAGCAAGACGAAGCTCGCTTCCCTCCACTGTCAGAGGGGTAAGATGTTAACTTCTTTTATTCAAGGGGGAAATGGGCTTGATTGACAGATGAGAGAGAACCGCTACTCATTTACCCACTGAAAGATATTATATGGCTGTAAGCAGTGTTCAGGAGCATGAGAAGGTAATAAACTAGGTGTGTAAGCTCAGTTCTCAGGGGACGGAGAGCTGCTGCAAAACCGACACTAAAATTGTTTCTTTCGTGCTTTTTTTGGGCCCTCTGTGCATGCCATGCTTAATAAAGGGAATAAAAAGGTAAGATTATAAAGCAGGAAGAGGCCTATCAAGGAAAGAAGACTCTTCATGGGCTCCCCTGTCATGGTATTCTTCCCAACCCACATGGGGGCGGGGGACTGAATGGCAGGCCTGTAGCACAAGAACAGATGAGGGTCAGATGGATTATTAGATGAATTTGCAATGTCCCCAGTGTTGTCACAGGGTTGGTTTTTTTTTTTTTTTTTTTATGGAAACCCACTCATCTACCTCGAGAGATTGATAGCTAGTCCTCAAAAATCAGAGCTGCTCCTTGCTCTCCGAGTGCTCTAACGGCAAACTGGGTCACAACTCCTGGGCTCTACGTTGCACTAAGGTGACCAACTGGGTCACCGTAGACAGGTGCTGTATGGTTTATTTGCCTCTTCCATCTCTTTGACTACACAGCTGGGTACATTGTAGGTGCCAAGTAAAGACTCATTTAGAAGTTAATTAGTCTCCCCTGCGCCTTTGATGGCTCATTTGACTATTGTAAAATAGTATAATACACTAAAAATAGCCTCCCTATTCCTTCTTCCCGCTACACATGAAAATACTTCATCAGCATGTTAGTCACTAGAATGAGATGAAATCTACGGAGCTTTTAACTCCTTGTGGTAGAGTTGCTGTAAAGAAGCGCTAGAGAGGAGTACCTTGCCTTCCCTGGAAACTTCCAGGTGTTAGGAGGTCCCGCGCAGAGGGCTGGCAGGACAGGATAGCCATGTAGCTGTTGCATATTCGGCAATAATAACTCATACATCGTGCACACAGTTCGTGTTTGTGCTTTTGTGTATGAATTCATTTTATCTTCACAGCAGGAAGTGGGTCAGTACTATTAGCCCCATCTTATAGATGGGAAAACTGACTGCAGAGAGATTAAGTTGCCGTTTCCTATGATTCACAGCTAACAAGCAGCAGAACCTGGATGTGAACCCTGGCAGTGGCGCTCCAGGAATTTCTTGGTAGCCACCAAGTTACGAGGGCTTCCCAGCAGCAGCGAGGATATGGTGAGACTTTTGTAGGAATCCTAAGCAAGCTTTGCTGGTAAAGGAAATGCTACAATTGCTTCTGGATGACTGTTACTTATTAAGAGTTTGTCACCTTTCGCTTCCACTGCTCATTTTTTTTTAAAGTTTAAATTTAATAAGAACTCATACATTACAGGAGCAATTATTCATCTTGACAATGTAAGGAGCCATAGAAATTCCTTCCCATTCATTTATTCAACTGAGTGATGAGGTCACTCTATTTACTGTGAGCTAAGGACAATGGAGATTATATGGAACCACAATTTCTATCTTTCTGGAAGTTTTCCATCCCTCAGGGAAACAAGAATATGCACAAGTCCTGAAAGGATTGTGTATGTGTACAGGCGGATGACACAGATACTCTGCTTACTGGAAACTGAGATTTTGATGGGGCTGGAGGGGCAAGGGAAATATCATAGGCGAGGGGTGGCTTGACCCCGACCTGCTGGGATTAGGTGGATTTTGATGGGAGCAGGGAATCGACCATGCATTACTAGCCCACTGTGCTAGTGAGGCAATAGATAGCTCAGGGGTTATGAGAGAAGTTTCTGGAGCTTGACTGCTTGGGTTCAAATCCTGGTCCCATTACTTTAAACTTTAACAATTTCTCATCTGTAAGGAGGTAGAAAGAGGGAAAGAGTTTCAGTCAGGATCCCAACAGGAAACGGATGGAGTAGTCTAAATAGATAGGAGGGTGATTTATTTACAAAGACTAGTGCAGTAACCCTGAGCAGTGGTGCTTAGGGAAGGGAAAGGGATATTATCCTCAGACCTCTGGGATTGAGGGGAAAGGACAGTCACCAGAACCAGCAGGCATAGTGTAGAGGAAGCCCGCCTCTCAGGGAGCAGTGCCCGTCAGATGAGGGGCACAGGTAGAAGGAACCCAGCGCGAAAGGAGCCAGGACTGCGAATGCCTTCTCTCCGCTCCATCCCTTGGACCCCTTGCCTGGCCCCGCCCCTCTCTCCCTTTTGGCCAAGCGCAACCCAAGTCTCTGTCCTTGGGTCCTCGGGAACTGGTTGGGATCCCACGGTCATGCTCCCAGATGAGAGCTGCTGGAGAAAGGTACCGTGTGGATCTGGAGGGGGCAGACAGAAGCTACCTGGCCCAGAGTGGAAACACCATGGTGTGCAAGCAGGGAAGGGCTTGCTGGGGCTGGGTATAGTTCTTGAGAACTCCGTGTAGGAATTAAATTTGGTTCTAAAGGCAGTGGGAACCGGGAGAGTTTCTGAGCACGAGGGTGACATAATGAGAGAGCAAACCAACACTGGGGTCTGAGGAAGACTGTAAGGCAGAAAGACAGAGTTGATGCTGGCAGGAGAAACACTGGGTTAGACCTCAGGCATCCCCACCTCATCCCGTTTCTGTGGGGTTCCGGGCTTTCTGGGGGCACCAGCTGCAGCTGTCAGGAAATTCTCTCCCATCTCCACAGGCAGTGGCTCCTGTCTACAGCTTGCAGCAGGGTCCTTCCCAGAGGGAACTTTCTAGGTCGACTTCCTCTCTCCTTCCTTGCCTGTGGTTTTAAGAGCTGCTCTAATAACTGTCACCTGGTTGGCTACAGACTTTTCAGGAAGGGCTGGATCTAAGCAGCTCCCTTAACTACAGTCTTGGACCTGTCATAGGGCCGAGGCCCAGAACGCTCTGCTGTGGAAAGAAAGTTAATGAGCCTCATTATAGCCCGACGCAGAGATTCCCTCTGACAGACACATGTGGTAATGGCTTGGAATGAACACACTCCCACGAACAATTGGAAAAGAGACTTCTCATTGTTTCTCGGGCCCATAATTCATTTGCTGTAAAAATGACCGTGTTGGCTGTACTACACATCTCCTCTCTGAACCATGCTTTTATTGGAGCAACTTAAATATATAAGGAAGAAAGCACTTTTTGAAAGAAGCAACCCAATGCCTATACGTGGGGTTGAAAAATCAAGATGTCCCTGTAGCCAAGGCTTTAAGGGGTGTTTCTCGGTTCCCTGACAGTCGTACGGATGTCTGCTTTGCCATAAAGAATTTGACCCTGTCTTTTCTGTAATTTTTGTGTGGCAAAGGACTGCGGGGCTGAGGGGCACTGGGAAACCAGGAGCCGCTACCTCAGGAAACAGGTGCATTTGTTCCTAACCCTGCAGACTGGGCTCTGGAGGAAGATTCGCACCCAGGGGATGGCTCACGAGTAGGTCAGCCCAGACGTTTTAGTTCTTTTTCCTTCCAGGTGTTTCATTCTAAGCCTCTAAACTCCAAACCAGGGCGGCACCGCTTCCTTCCTTAGAAAAGCAATTACATAGCAAGACATTACGTCTCTTTCTAGAAAGTCACCCATTCATGCTCCTCTTATCCAAATTATAGGCCGCTCAGAAGGCTGGCTGATTGCAAAGAGGCTCGATGTGGGGGTGGGAGGAGCGAATGGACCTTATTTTCTGATGAACACAGATGAAGTTGCAATTTGCCGTTTTCAATCAACAGCATCGGGAGACATCAGCAAAGGTCACCCCACTAACCATATTTTGTAAGAGAAATCTGAGATCCTTCAGACTAGTCCTCAGGGCAGTTTTCTGCCCTTTTCCACAGTGGCCCCTCACTTACAGGATGCTCTCAGATGAATTTGGATTGGGCTTCAGTATTGCTTTTAGATGCACATAAAATAATTGCTTTTGAGACAATACCCTCGTGATTAAAAAACCACTGTAGCTAAAAATATTTAAATCAGGAAGCATCCCAAATAAAAGACTTGGCAAAACACATCAGATATGACAAAAATTTTGCTGGCAGAATGCAAAATAAGTATCAAAAGACTAAACTATACATAAGGCACCATGAAGTGTTCGAGCGATGCTCGGTACCATTTGGCCCAAGATGTTTATACAGCTCCATGTAATGGTAGCTAATCACATAAATTCTTTGTTTCAGTTTGAAATCTGTTCAGGTTGACACCTCTACTATCATGTTGATTATTTTTCTCCCATCTTCTGATCTCCTTCTGCCTTTTTTTTTTAAGGATGAATTATTGGCAGAGCATGAGCTTGCAAAAAAAGAGATTTGATTCTAGTTTTATTTCTTTTCCCCGTTTTTCTATGTTTTTCTACGTTTATCTGCAGCATCTTGATCTTAAGCTCCTGATTCACCTCAGATTCTCTCAGTAAATCCTCATTTTAATTTTCACCTGCCATACTGATCTCTCTTCCCTCTCCTTCTTTTCCTCACCACCCCCCGCCCCCGTTTTTATTTCTTATTTCCTTCCCCAGGTTTTCTCCATTTTACGGGGCAGTTATAAGCTCTACACTCTCACAGATCATGGATGGATTGTTCTGAGTGGTGGACTAGGGGGTCACAGCTAGAGTTCATGACATTAATTTCCCCACTTGGGAGAGAAAGCTTACGCTGAAACCAATGCCCTTTCTCCTTTTGTCACTGCTTTCCCAGACCAACTGGCCAGATTCAAGTTGGCCAAAAGAAAGGGCGAACAGTGGTCATGGTTTCTTCTCCCCTCGCTACCCACAGCAGGGAAGCTGTACGCGTGGATTGTGATGTGTGCAAGAGACAGAGGTGACCCGTGAAACCGTGTGGAGTTTCTACACTGCTGGGGTCTGACGCTTGAGTCCCTCCCACATTCCTCTGGTGAAATTGTCACCCCCAAGGTGATGGCGGTAGGAGGCGGGGCCTCTGGGAGGTGTTTTGTCACAAGGGCAAACCCCTTATGACCGGGATTCATGCCCTGATAAGAAGAGGCCCCAGAGAGCTACCTTGTCCCTTCGGACCTGGCACGACGTCATCGGGGAAGGCTGCCCTCAGCAGACACGGAATCTGCCGTTACCTCGATCTTGAGCTCCCCAGGCTCCAGACTATGAGAAATAAATTTCTGTGGTTTATGGTGTTTTTTTTTTTTTTTTTTTTTTGTTGTTTTGTGATAGCAGCCCACACAGACTAAGACATACAAGGAGCAGTGTTTGGGAGACCTGAAAGGCAGGAATAGGATGAGGCTAGGGTAAAACGGAGGGTTTGTCTCATATCTCTTCCCAGGGTGTTCCCAGAGGCAGCCAGAGTCAGGGGTCACTGTGGCCCCAGGCAGAGTTCTCTTGCCCCTCAGAGCTCAGAACTCACTACTTCGTTGGAGCTTCAACATAGTTTTTCACTGGGTGTGACGCCAAGGTTGACAGCGAGGGAATTGTACGTACCTAGGTCCCAGCAAGCCCGCCAGGATCTAGAGATAGCATCATTTTAAATATTTTCCTTTAGCAACATTTCAATTTATTCAACACCCTCCCCCGCTAACATCCTAATGTTAAAACAATAGGACATCAATTTCCATCTAAAACTTTGTCTGTTTCCTGCTTCCTGGGATTTCCAGTGGCTCTTTTTCCGACTGCTCAGAGCACAGTGTTCTTTCCATTTCAGACTCCCCTCTATGATACCTGGTCTTCATGGGGTCGGGGTGGGGCTTCTTCTTGTTATCTTTGGATGCCCAGCCCTTAGCAAGAGACATACCACAGAGCTGGAGCTCAAAAAACACTTTTCAGCATTTACCATGTGTTGATGGTGCAACTCATTTTTTCCCCAATTTAAATATGTTTTGCTTTCCAACCAGATTGTGGCTCCCCCAGAGCATTTTACCACCAGAGGATGGTGTTCTTTGCATGAGGTAGGTGTTCATTATAGACTTGTTTGATGGTGATTAAACTCCACACGTATTTTATCGAATCCCTTCTCTGTGCCAGAGAGTGTGGTAGGTACATAGAATGAAAACGTGGGGGGAAAAAGAAAAGAATCCTGCCCTCTAGGAAGTCAAACGATAGCCTGATAGTAATAACATATCTCTGGGATCTGGCAGAAAAATGCACCTTACTCAAATAGCTGTTGTTTTAATCATCGTTATGTGACCCCAGTTTCAGAAGTACTTGGGCATTGTCATCTGATCACCTGACCTGTTTAATAAGAGGCTGGGATTGAAGTTAAGTGCAGGAGTATTTTAGCCAATGAATTTTGTGCCTTGTTTCCCACTTAGTAACTTACTCAATGGAAATTCGAAGCAACCGTCAACACGGGCTCCATGCTGGGCACTGGGCAGAGAGAGAGAGGGTGTATTGGTTGTATTACTAGGTTTTAGGGACCTACAGCTGGGATTCTTACCAACCCTGCTCACTCCTACTGGGAGGCAGACTCTGCTAAGTGCGAGAGGAGAGATAAAAACCAAGTGTTATTGTAATGATTAATTTTGACTGCAGTGATTCTGGCTGACTTCACAAACAAATTGATATTTGAGTTGGCCCCTGATATTGGATTTTGACAAGCAGACACTGGAGGAAAAGACCAACTCAGACAAGTGAAAACAGGATAAACAGAGACACAGAAGTGTGAAAGTTTCTGCCCTAAATATACAGCGGAGGTGTAATCGTTGGGTGTGGTTTACACACAGATTTTCAAGGGCTGTGAATGACCCCAGGCAGGGATCGCACTATTATTCCCTGGGTCAGATCAGGCCTTTGGCCACATTTTGTTTGGCCTCGCACAAGGTTTTTAAAATTTTTTTGAGTTGCTGCCAACATTTAAAAATCGGGAGATTTCACATACACATTCAGATTTCAGGCGTTTCTTGAAAATAACCTCGGAAGACTGTGCCTGCTTTTCCTCAAGGCGACAACTGGCTAGGATTGAATAATGGCCACTCTGTTTAGACAGGCAAGCAGAGTTCTTCGCCTTGCCACTGTCCCCGGCTAACTGGCCCCAATCAAATGGTACAGGCAGGTATTTGAGTTGCCCCCTTTGGCCCAAAAGCTTTGCTGATGGCTGCGTGCGGGGAGAGCTGGGGTCTGTTTCAGGGAGCTTTACACAGCGGTTGACTTAAACACACATCTGGATGGCTCTTGGGACTTAGCTGACTCTTCAGAAGCTGCTGTGAGGAATCTGGTTCATCTAATTAGATCCTAGGCTGGTATACCTGGTAGATTTTTAGAGGCAGAGGATAATGACCCTCAGAATTTAAAAGATCGCTTTCCATGGCAACCCACAATGCTTTTGTCAATTTGCGAGCTTGTTAGCGTCTCTGGTTTATCTTCCCTTGATAAGTGAGTCTTCTTTTCTTCTGGAATGTAGACTGGCGGTTTGCCAACAAGAATTGAAATCCATTTTCAGAACAAAGGAGGAGATGTATATATGTTTTTTTCTCTTTCATTTCCTTTGTTCAGCTGTTATGCCAATCAGATGTTCAGACTTCTCGGACCTCTGTGAGCTAACTTTTCATTTCCCTTTTTCTCAGGGAGAGGTGCACTTTGATTGCACTGGTGCCCATGTGCCTCTGCTGGACTTGGGTTGTGAAGCCATACCAAGGCCCCAAATGCAAACACACGGTGATACACACACAAAATGCAGGTGTTTATCTTCTCCACACCCACAGAGCCCTGTGAGCTCTTGCTCATACACAAACACTCTGTGCCTGATGCCTATAAAGAGTGAGAGGTCCCTAACTGACATAACCTTCTTTTCAGAAGAATAAAATAGAAGGTTACTGAGTCGAGGAGCTAATCTGTCTAATTAGATGCCTCTGAGCGAAATGCATAAAATTTGCATGAATTATCTTAACATGCAAAGAATAGGACACAGGAAGGAAAAACTCAAGGAAATTTGCATTTGGGTGGGGGGAGGGGCAGGCTCCGCGGCTATAATCCAGAAGGTCCTTTCTCCTTTTATGTTTTGGAACTACGCTCCAGAGGAGCGGCTGTGCGCTGCCTGATGTAAGCAAAGACAGTCCTTGGATCCTTGGCTTTGCAAACAGTTCCTCCAAGTCTTGCGTGCGGATTGCGGGCGAAGCAGCCATCACGGCCGGCCGCGTGGTGACGTGGAAGCTTCATTTCTGCCGTGCTGGGGGGACTGGGATCATCAGTTTCAGTGCCGGCCTCTCGCGGGTGGAGAGGACAATTGCTGCTTGGCCTCTAGGTGGCACTGTTGTATCTATTGTAAGAGGCGCTGGACCTTGGTTAGCCGCATCCCTGCTGTTTAAGATGGAGGAGGAAAAAGAACACAAAAAAATAATAAAATACAACTCCCCCCTGCCTGCCCCCCATCTCCTAACGGTACAACCTACTCTACCTAGGCACACCTCCTCCGTCCTGCCCAAGGACACTGTATGTTGTTTAACCTCAAATGATTTATTTAAAATCAGTGTTTCTCTTACTTCCTTTGCTTTGTAGGCACAGAGCAAGCCCAGAGAGCATTCATTGGAGAGCTTACTGCCCAGGATCCTACCTGCCTTTCCGCGTTTTGCTACCCCTGCCCCAATCGTCCCGTCTTCCCTTCCATGCTGCTGCTGATGTTCATGCTGGGCCAGTGTGCAGTGGTTCCTGGGACCCTGGGGAGGCACTGGTGAGGAGTGGAGTCGCGGCTGAAAGGAGCAGCCTGGCAGTCCTGTGACCGGGAAGATGGCAAACTGGCCGAAATGAGACAGGGAGTGGGAGGGAAGCCAGGTGCCGCTTCTCCCTTTCCACTCTTTCTGGCAGTCTAGAAAACCTGTTTCCTCCCGGGCTGATGGGTTTGGGTCAAGTGTGAGAATTACATTCTGACATTTAGTTAGAGGTGGTGAGGTTGAGGCAAGGGACGAAGAGCTCACTCATTAGGAGTTTCCCCAGTGCTGGGATGGGTCATCCTACTGACCTAATAGGCAAAGCCTTGAGGGCAGTATTAAGGGTGTTTGTAAAATAACAACAACAACAACAGCAACAACAACAACAACAGTTTCTGGAGGTCAGAGTTAATTCTTTTTTTTTTTTTTTTTTTTTTTTAAAGCTAATGCTTAAAACATCGTAGCATGTAACAAATAGGAGGAGGAGGCACAGGGAAAACAGGTAATGTGTGCAGCATGAAAACGTTTGTAAGGACTTTTTCCTCCCTGATGTTAATAAGTTCATTTCTTCCTCACAGGGTTGTTTTCCCTAATTCACCTAAGACAATACGGGGTTCACTCTGTGACTTTGCTCAAGGTCACAAAGTTAGGGTGGTTGTCTAAGTCCAAGGTTTTCCCTCATTAGGGATTGTTTTATTTGTTATTTTCCTGAACAAATTCCTCAGTTGGGAAGCAATAATATTCAAGTCTAACCGATCAACATTTGCCTTACTTGCTACTCGAGAATCAAATCAATAGAAGCTTGGGGGCGAACCAATAAAAGCAGCCCTCGTCTTTGTTTGTAAAATGACAATTCTGACTCTACATTGACTTGAGAAGCAACGACCTTAGGGCTTATTCTCTGCTCACTCTCAGTTTTGCTGTGTGTTTGTTTCTTTATCATTTGATCTGTTTGTGCCTCAGTGGTACCCTCTGTTGAATAGGTTGAACAAACTTTGTTTGAACATCTAGGGAACATAAATTAATGTTTTATGAGTCTACTCAGGGGTCTTCAAATTGAAAGATTTAAGACAAGCAGTAGTTTTTAACATGGTTTTAATAGCAATTTATTAAGCCCAAACCTTAGGGAATCATGTAAGAATATATGATTTCCTCTGCCTGATTACATCTTCGAGCTTTGTAAAAGTTTATAATGGATGAAATAGTACTTAACAGCTTCATAAACCAAACTGTTACGCACGTTTAAATGGTCTTCACTCTTATTATCTTTACTAATGAATTTCGCCAGGCATCTCTGTTATAGCTGTATGATTTATAAAGATTATATTTACTTTTTCTCCTTATAAGAACCTAATGAGACCAAATTGGTTGCATGTAATCAGACACTGGCCTTTCTCATCTCTTCGGGTTTTATTTACGAAAGCTTATTAGAGCAAACGTACTGAGTAATATGCAGCAATAGCTAGGTTTTGCCTAATGATCCCAAACAGCCAACACAGAATGCAGATAATGAAATGACAGGCTGATTACAAATGCAAGGAGAAAAGTGAATGCACTCAGGGTCCATTTCGAAAATCCTTACCTAGGCAAAGCACCCATTAACATGTTTTCAACCTAAGAACATCAGCTTGTACAGAGAGCTGGGCTGAAACACACGTCTCAGAAAATGAGGGCTGAGTTCTCTGCTTTGTTTTCCAACAGGGTGTGGTTGGCTCCCCCCCCCCCCAAGGGGACTGCTGTGGCACCGAAGATTACACGAACCCCCCATTCGTGAAGAGAAACTATGAGTTCGTTCACTTCAACAGCTGAAATAAATAATTTGGACTCACATCGTTATTTTCCTCTTAGAGCCAGCATGAAATACAACCTGGATTGATATTACCCAAGTTAGAATCCTCCCCCCGCCAAAGACATATAAGCACATGGCGACATCGCCGGCCTGAGTGGCTAACATCAGTGCTGTCTCGAGAGTCTCTACCCTGGGTTGCCCCTTCCCCTACAGCATCTTCTTCCCTTCCTCGTCAGGATGTTCCTTCCATTTTGCTAAGACAAACATTTGCTGCCCTTCCAGGAGTAGAACATTGAACTGATTTTTTTTTTTCTAATATGACTCAGAAGGACCTGAGGGAGGAGGGATAGCTTTATTGTTTTCCCAGATGTCAACCTTACATGTTTCCGGTCCTCTGTAATGCTCTACTCTGTAATGACTTGGCCATTCATAAGACCTTCCCAAACCATGTGCGAAGCCGTTTACACATTTATTCCCTTCCTGTACTACCTGCTGGTGTAATGCATTTGGTAAGTTTATTACCCTTTGAGTGAACAACTTTCCCTGTAAAGTTTCAAAGGTGTCCCCTCATACTAGATTTTGAGATTTGGCAAATAAATCTGTTTTCACCTTACTTGTATTATGGAAGATTTTATAGTTTGAGATAATGTTCCCTCTCTAGTCTTTGCATTTCCAGATGACGGATACCCCAAGACCTTGGACCTCCAGTTGGTTTGTGAAACTTTCTCCGCAAGCTTTCCCACTAGGAGAGCAATTTTTGGGTTATTTATTTATTTATTTATTCAGGCCTTTGCTCTGTATGTTTGTTTCCTTCACCTAGATTAGATTAAACTAGTCTAGAATAACGTATAGTAAAGGGCAATAGCAATTATGCAATCAGAGAATGTTAGAGGCCACCTTTACTGTAGGCTGAAGAAAGTCAGGCTGTAGGCTGAAGAAAGTCAGGCTTAAAGAAGTCAGGTCACATTATTAGTTAAAGAGAGACCATTTCATGCTGCCAATTTGGTCTCATTAGGTTCTTATAAGGAGAAAAGGTAAATATAATCTTTGGAAGTCATACAGCTATAACAGAGATGCCTGGTGAAATCCATTCGTTAAGATGATAAGAGCGAAGACCATTTAAACGTGTGTAACAGGTCTGGATTAGAACTGGGCGCTCAGACCAACATTCTTTCCAAAGTCTTGCCTGAGATCAAATGGACAACTCTGGTTTTTTATTTTTTATTTTTATGTTATCCACATGTGGTCAAAAGTTCACGGTCAAAAAATATTAGGAGTAAAATTGTAAAGTAGGCTATTCTTTCCTTCAGAACTTTTCCACTCCCAATCAAGTCTCCCATTCTGATGAAGGTGTTCCTGGTTGTGTTTGCCAAACACCCAGGCAGGGGCTTGGTGTACTTCCTGTCTGCCTCAGGCCGCCAGATGCATCTGTGTGACTCTGATGGGCTGTACTTTTTTTTTTTTTAAGATTTTATTTATTTGAGATAGAGCAAGAGTTCCAGTGGGGGTGGGGGAGGGGCAGAGAGAGAGGAAGAAGCAGACTCCCCCCCTGAGCAGGGAGCCAGACGCGGGGCTCGGCTTGATCCCAGGACTCTGAGATCATGACCTGAGCTGAAGGCAGACACTTAACTGGCTGGGCCACCTAGGCGCCCCTGGGCTGTACTTTTTGTAACCCATTTCTGCTGCTTGCTCCTTCCCTCAGTTCCATCAACTTGCTATGCTCTCGTGGATCAAGACTTCCCATTCTGGGACCATATCGTGGCCTTGGGACCCTGAAGGTAACACTCGAATCAGAGACCCCATTTCCAGCTGAGATACCCAGGAGCCCAAGTTTCTGCTTTTTTCCTCTTTCTTCCTCTTATGACCATTCTAGAAAAAGCAAATATTGTGGAACCGTGGAAATCCTGACTGCCCTAAGGGGAAGAAGACTTTGGGCAGAGGGGTCTTTTCTACTATCTGTTGCTTTTAGGTGTTGGCTGAGGCTGCAGCTGGTGTATATGTGATTCTGAACCCACTTTTTGCACGGAGGCTACAACTCTGTCACGTTCATTCCCCTGTTCAGTCCTTTCCTCCCGGAAGAGAGCATGGGGTTGAAAATGACGGTCAATGCGACCGAGTCATAGAACTTCCGCCAGGATTAGCAAGAGGGCAGGAGGCAGAGGGGAGGTCAAGGCAGGAGCACTCAGGGAGGAGAGTGGGGGGAACGGCAAGGAGGAAAGCACCATGGAAGGCAGCTGGTCCTGGTACCTCATTGTTGCCTATATTTCATTTTGTGTCTTGTCTCTCCTCCCACGGTGTTTGGTTCATTTCTTCCTCATTTTATTTTGTTTTATAGTTTGTAATCTGTTTTCAATGTTTCTCCTGTACTGCTTCCTGCAGCGCTCTCTCGGACACATTTCTTCTGGAACCTGTGAGCAGTGTTTCTGTGTTACATTGTAGCAGAGAGGTCTCCGCTGGTGAACTCTAATTCTCAACCATTGTAGCTGGCTTTAGATGTTCCGCACATTTGCCCAGGCTGTTTGGGATTCTGAAAGTGAAGCAAATATTTATTCCTTTTGCATTCAAGGGTACATAACATCATATTGCAGGCCTTGGTATCATCTCTTTCCATTGGAAGCAGGTGAGTCTCAAAGAATTTATTCCCCAAACTTATCTCTACGTTTATGAGAATCTTGTAATAACAATGGTGGATATTATCATCTGTATATTACTTTGAAGATTGTAAGCGTATCTGCAGGGGCTGCCTCGTGCGCTGTCGAACTGCCTGCCTGCGGAAAGGTTCCGAGCACCTGATGGTACTACGCCTTTTATGATCGTAAACTCAGGAGTAGAGATGCCATTAATTCCTGCTTTCCAAACTTCACCCTCTTGTTGAAGAATGCTCTGCACACAATGGGCACTCAATTTTCTGGATGGGCTTGTAAATCTCAGTCCTTAACTCAAATGTCCCCAGTACAGATTTACTGTAATTTAAGAAAATCCAATACATAAAACTAGAATTTACAGCAACATATATTATTTGTATTACAAAAGGATTTATCACAGGACTTCCTTTAATAGCAAACTCCTTCCGTGTATTCAAGTTATTTTTGTCTTACAAGGCAATTCAATTTACACAGAAAAAACAGGTGAATTTGACTAAGAGTCATCTTGATTGCGCGGAATAAGAGCACTTGATTCTTAGGCAGTGACTAATGGCCTGGTGGTATCTCTTTTGATCATACAGTTATGTCATATAGAAAGGTGACTTGTTATTATTATGAACCACAAGCTCTCAGTTGATGGAAATGGAAAGTATGCGAAGAGGTAGCATGCAGGGAGGGAGCGGCATCCTCCCTGGTTCCAGCCCAGAGCCCAGAATCTCTCCCAGGGTAGATAACTTGAACGGGATTGGAAATACACACGCACATGCACACATGTATACACGTGTGCACGCACGCACATACACACACTATCTCTAGGCTTGCAGCCCTTGAATGATCCTGGCTTTCCTCACAGGCCTTCCTCAACCCAGCTCTGACCTCTCTTAAGTTCCGTGAGACCCCATCTCTGCCCCAGGGGGTGTCTCTCCCTGGGACCAGGTCATCTGCATTCCCCAGGGCAGGGCAAGGAAGGGCCGGCAAGGGCAAGGAAGCGGACGCCAAGTGTTTCTGAGCTGGCCCAGCTCCTGGTTGAGTTCGGCCACTGTGGGAACACTGCAACACTGGCTTTCCCCTGATGGAAACGGCCCACCTCTCAGTCCCCTCTCTCTCTTCTCCTCTTGAAAGCCAATTTCCTGCTTCAATCTTATTCTTATGAATAGAAACACGGAGCTTGCATGGAGAATGAGAAACTACTGTATCATAGGAAGCAATCACACAGAACACAAAAAGCCATTCAAAGTAATTAAACTACTCCCATCCCCTTTTCTATATTTCTTTTCAGCTCCGCACTGATGGGCTGTTTATCTTTGCCACCACAACAGCGGCGCGGCAGCGCAGGGAACAGGCAAGCCATTTTCTGCACCGGCTCCTGCCGAGAGGGCAGAATTAAGACAAACACTTTCATTCTTGGCTGCCAAAGCATTTTAGCTTCTGAAAAGCAAGGGAAGCAACGCCATCACCCCCGTGAGGAAATAAATAAATAAAGGCCCGGGTGGCGCGAGAAGCTTCTGGGCGATTTTGCAGTTGCCGGAGGAAAGGGGGTGGGACGGGTGCGGACGGGGTGGGGTGGGGGGTGGGAGCGATGGGGAGCTCATTATCTCGCAGCCCCTGGAAGCTTTTGTTCTCTTCAGCTGTGCTAAGGAGGCTGCAGCTCTGCTCCCAGCTGTGCAGAAGCTTGCAAGCTTCTCGGAGTGTCTTAGTCGGCAACGTGACTCCAGCAGGCTTTGCTCCGGGGAGACGGCAGCTGGGTAGGAAAGTGGACACCCCTGGCTCTGACTGAGCAGGACTGAGTTAACAGGGCCCCCCATGTGAGTACCTGCAGAGCTGATCTTTTCTGGTGCAAATGCAGAGGGAGAGAGAGAGAGAGAGACACAGAGAGAGAGAGAGCGCGCATGGGAGCTTAGAGGTTTGCCTGAGGGCTTTCGTAGCTTCCCCCTTGCTTGTCCTGGCCCCAGCCTGACTGTCGCAGCTGCTTTAGGGAGTGGACACCTTGGATGGCGACACATCACAGGGGGCTTAAAGTTACAGATAAAAGGGAAGAACTCAGAGCGGCTCAGTAGCACCCACCCTTCCTCCAGCTCAGCATCACAAACACATCGGGAACGTATTTATTCTCTTGAGACAAATCAGTGTTTCATTAGAAGTGGTGGTATTGGGACACTGGCGAGAGAGCTGGAGGAAGCTGGCCTGAGAAAGGGCTTCTAAACTGTCAAGAAGTCAGTTACTCGGGCCAACAGCACTAGATGGGAACTGAGGCGTCCCAAGGACCTATGTGAGGAACCTCTTCACAGCAGGTTCTCTGCGGAGTGCTCTGGGTGCCTCACAGCATAAACCACTAGGGGGGGTAGAGGTTCCCCTGCCCCTACCCTGAGTACCCGCTCTGCTACTGCCTTTTCTGGGGGTTCAGGGAACTTTGCATCCAATAGACAACCTCGACTGGATGGAAAATTTTGCAGATGTCCCAAAAAATGCCAAACCACGCTGTGCGGACCATCTCAAGTCTGCGACCTAAGTGACGGGCACTCGGTTCCTGGGGGCTGGCCCACTCACTGCGACAGGCCGAGATTGGGCGTGGGACAGTTAACTTCCTGGTTTAGGAAGATGTCAATTTCAGTGCAGCCCCAGAGGCCCTGGACCCACGCCCTCCCCAGCGCCATGGACCCTGTGCAAAGTTGCCTGTTAGCTTTAATCTGGGGAGCTGGCGCCTCAGCCATTGCCCACTGACAGACCTGCAGTATTCAGCACTTGTTTTGCATCTGTCATTATCTTTTGTATGTGAGGACGTTTAACGTGCAATAAATGTAAATGGGCAATGTATATTCTGTGTTTTATTAACTCTCGTTTGAGCCTGTTGTCGCCAGGGACTGCTTTGCTTTGCCAGGATTCATCAGCAAGACACACAGTGCTCGGTTTTCTTCCCTCGCCCCATCTCGTTTCTGAAAGCTGCTTTTTTATCCAAGGTCTAGTTCTACCAAGGCCCCTGTGCCTTCCTCTGGTTCTCAGGGTGGCAGGGGCACCCACACTTCAGATGGCAAAGTCTTTCTGGGATGGCTTACTTCAACCATTACCCAGATCTGCGGAGAGGGTGGTGGAGAGGAAGGCCTCTTGTATAGCCATCATCTAATCTGTGTATATTTCAGCAGATAGAGAACTACAAAAATGTTTCTTGAATTTCAGTAAAATCACATGTTGCTACCCAGACAGAACCATTAAATCCTTTCCCCCCATTTACACATTTTTTAGAAAGACCTAGTCTTGGGGTGCCTGGGTGGCTCAGTTGGTTAAGTGTCTGCCTTGGGCTCTGGTCATGATCTCAGGGTCCTGGGATTGAGTCCTGTGTGGGGTTCTCTGCCCCGCAGGGATTCTGCTTCTCCCTCTTTCCACCCCCTCATCTCACACTCTCTCAAGTAAATAAATTAAAAAAAAAAAAGGACCTAGTCTTGCAATGATTTCATTTGCTTTGTTTAAGTGTTCAATATACTAAATGAAAATGATAATTCAATTTATTCTCTCAGTAGGCATCCTTGTAAGGTACAAGAGAGGTGGGGCAATGCCTCACTTAAATTAATCGAGTCAATGGGGGCAATGGCAAAACATCTCAGGATTCTTGACTGTCCGGGCAAGTACATTGACGTTTGAAAGCCCCTGCGGGTAATGTGCCTCCTTACATATTCACCTTGCTACTTAGGGTGGCTTCAAGTAATGGGGACAAATTT
This sequence comes from Ursus maritimus, assembly GCF_017311325.1. NCBI lineage: Eukaryota > Metazoa > Chordata > Mammalia > Carnivora > Ursidae > Ursus > Ursus maritimus. The sequence goes on along the minus strand of NW_024425341.1, from coordinate 9,865,127 downwards.
TGATCCTGACTTTTGGGTGAGAGTTGGGAGTAGTAAATCAATGGAAATTGTATTCTTTTAATGCTTTCTGAGACTTAGCCAGTGAACCTTCCTAGTGTGAGGACGAGAGAGTATCAACAGTAGCATGTCAGACTGGGTGGGTGGGTTGGGGGAAGCATCCTGTTGAGAGAGCATCTGTCAAATTATGGGGGTACTCAGAGAATCACAGCCACACGGTACAGAGGTCTTCCTTCCTAGGTCTGGCTGTGTCTTAAATTAAGGGGCTTTCAGGTATTTTGGACAGCTTCCCATATCTGCTTTTGTGTAAGTGATTCGAAACTTTTCGGAGTGAATGGTAAGGAAGAAAGGTAGATTAGAAATATCAGGAGACTTCACAAATGTACTTCTCCAAACTTCCACCAATGCTGATTTTAACCCTCCAACCTCTCCTGCAGTGTTTCCCCAACTCACAGTTCCAAGCAGTACCCACAGCGTAATAGTTTTTGATCCTGAGATGACTTAAAAACAACAGCAACAACAACATAGGTTTATGAAGATGTAATTCACACACTATGCAATTTACCTAACTGAAGTGTAAAATTCAGTGGTTTTCAACGTATTCACAGAGTTGGGCAACAATCATCACATCAATTTTGGAATATTTCTATCTCTCCAGTCCCTGGCAACTGCTAATCTACTTTCTGTCTCTAAATTTGCCTTCTGGACTTTTCGTGTAAATGGAATCCTGTAATACACGGTCCTTTGTGACTGACTTCTTTCACCTAGCATAATGTCTTCAGGGTTTATCCATGTTGTAGTGTGTGTTAAGACTTCATTCTTTTTATTGCCAAATAATATTCCATTGTCTGATAGACCATGTTTTATTTATCCATTCACCAGTTGACGGACATTTGAATTGTTTCCGCTTTTTGGCTATTCCGAATCACGCTGCTATGAATAGTTGTATACTGGTTTTTATGTGAGCACATCTTTTCATTTCTCTAGGGTACATACCTAGAGGTGGGGTTGCTGGGTCATATGGTGACTCTCCATTTACCAGGCTGAGGAAGTGCCAAGCCGTTTTCCAAAGTGGCTGCACCATGTATGTTCTTACCAGCAGTCTATGAGAGTTCCCATTTCTGCATATCCTCACTAATGCTGGGTATCGTCTGTCTTTTTTCTTGTAGCCATGATAGGGGGGAGGAAGTAATATTTCATTTTTTATAATAATATTTTTTTATTATGTTATGTTAGTCACCATACAGTACATCCCTAGCTTTTGATGTAGTGTTCCATGATTCATTACTCGCGTATAACACCCAGTGCACCATGCCATACGTGCCCTCCTTAATACTCATCACCAGCCTATCCCATTTCCACCCCCCCCCGAAGCCCTCAGTTTGTCTCCCAGAGTCCATTTTTCAATGTGGGTTTTTTTTTTTTTTAAAGATTTTATTTATTTATTTGACAGCCAGCGAGAGAGGGAACACAAGCAGGGGGAGTGGGAGAGGAAGAAGCAGGCTCCCAGCAGAGGAGCCTGACGTGGGGCTCGATCCCAGAACGCCGGGATCACGCCCTGAGCCGAAGGCAGACGCCCAACGACTGCGCCACCCAGGCGCCCCCAATGTGGTTTTGATTTACATTTCTCTAATGACTAAAGATGTTGAGCATCTTTTCCTGTGCTCATTTGCTGTATGCTCATCTTCTTTTGAGATACATCTATTTGAATTCTTTGTCCCTTTTCAAATTGGGTCATTTATTTTTTTATTATTAAGTTTTAAGAGTGCTTTATATAATTAGGATTCAAATCCCTTCTATATGACATCTGCAAATATTTTCTCCTATTATGAAGTTTGTTTTTTCATCATTTGGAGCACAAGTTTTTTAATGTTGGTGAAGTTCAATCTATCTATATTTTTCCTTGTTGTTTGTGCTTTCGGTGATATAGTCCAGACAGGACATTTGAGTATAACAAATAAAGATCCCCCTACCCCGCCAGGTATAGCAGGAGTGCATTGGGATGTGTTTGTGGCAAGAAGGACAAGGCAACTAACTTGGAGAACAAAGCTTACCCACTTCATCAAGTAGGTCAGTTTTTACCTATTTAGAAAGATTTTATTTCTAGAAGGCTGCTATGGCCAAACATATTTTAAATTCGACACAAGTATTTTATTTCCACGTATTATATCTTCATTTGAGGAGAGAGGAAAGTATTACCAATACTAGCTTATGTATTTAAAGTCAAATTCTATCAAAAAACTTTGATTTAAAAAGGAATTCCCTGTACAGCATTTAAAGTCCCCTCCCCCCTTTTTAGTTTCATGATATTCTTGTCCATGAGGATGTTGAACTATGACTGTTCAGACTATCCTTTCTGGAAAGCTCAGTGATAAGGCTTAGCCCCTGTTTCTTGGTGACTCTAAGTCTTAATTGCTTCCTGGCTCAAACCAGACGAGGTCAAGACTTGTGCACATTAAATAAGAAAATTAAAATGAAAAATAAGAAGAATCAAACAAACACTTGAAGGATTTGATTTAATAAGCTTGAGAGTTATATATTTTGTTTGTGTCAATGATGCTGTGAGGCAGGGTAGTTGAATGAGGTGATTTTAGGTCCTTTGTACTTACATGACATATATGCTATTTGGTAACAGATTTCAAAGACAAAATACTATGTCTTTTAAACAAAAAAGAAATCAAGAGCTTTTTAGAGGGCAGTGATTATGATCTCCAGTTGCTGAACAGACATGTGGAAGCCTACACTATCAAAAATGGAGTCTTCATTCAGAAATTGTGTGAACATGGGCTGTGTGAGTCTGGGCTCTTGAGAGAAACAGAACCAACAGGAGGACGTAGAGTGTTTTATTATGAGGAATTAGCTCATGCAGTCATGTAAGCTGAGAAGTCCCAAGATCTGTAGGGGCAAGCTGGAGACCAGGAGGGCTGATGGAGTAGTCGTATCCAAGTCCAAGAGCTGAGGTGGAAATTCCATTCTGAGTCCAAGGCCAAAGACAAGAGAAGACCACCATTCCAGCTTGAAGACTGCCAGACAAAGAGAGAGCATTCTGTCTTCATTTGTCCTTTTGTTCTTTTCAGACCTTTAACATTATGAAGCCCACCCACGTTAGGAAGGGCAATCTGCTTTACTCCGTGGTCTACTGATTCCAATGTTAATTTCATTTGATTCAAATGTTAATTTCATTCAGAAACACCTTCACAGGCACATCCAGAATACTGTTTAGCCGAGTATCCGGGCATTCCACAACCCAGTCAAGTTGACACACGCCATTAACCATCATGAGAACACTGTAGAGACTCAGCTCCATGCATCTCCTCTACAATCTCTCTCTCTTTTTTTTTTTTAAGATTTTATTTATTTATTCGACAGAGATAGAGACAGCCAGTGAGAGAGGGAACACAAGCAGGGGGGGTGGGAGAGGAAGAAGCAGGCTCCCAGCGGAGGAGCCTGATGTGGGGCTCGATCCCATAACGCCAGGATCACGCCCTGAGCCGAAGGCAGACGCTTAACCGCTGTGCCACCCAAGCGCACCTCCTCTACAATCTCTATTAAAATCCCTGGGAAATAATTTCTTAAAGATGTACCTAGCACACAGTGGGGTGATATGATCCTACAAATTGTGATCTTGTAAACAACCTAAAGAAAGAACCGTTTCAAAGAGGCAGTGTAAATTTTCATCTGCTCTGCTTTCCCAACGCATACGTACTCTGCCAATGTCTCAGACCGTCTCTTATTATAGATTCACATAATTTGGGCAAGGTTGAAACAGTGCCCGGGATTCAGCATAGTACATGGATCTACTAATCCTTTCAGTGGTCAATTGGACTCTCCTTCTGTACACATTTGGGAGACAAGTTTCTTGTGACAGCCGCTGCTACTGGTCCTGAATTTAATTATTATAAACTCATGCATCGGTAAGTGTGAATGTAGCTATCCTGGGCCAAGAATACAGCCTTCAATCTGTGCTCAGGCTTAAAAATCACCAGCACCTTCAGAAGAGAAGGACTCTTCATGTCACTACTGTTGCCATTTTGGAAATGTCAATGATTGCTGAGCGTGTCCCATGGAACACTTTGACTCTGGGATATGAAGTGGGAAAGATGCCATTAGCTTTGTAGGCCTCTCTGAATAACATGCATGCTGTTTCTGTCTTCACGTCCATATCTTGGGAATATTTTAAGCTCTTTTGGCAACTGAACACACCTTCCACTGACTACAGGATAACAGGTTATATAAACAGAGAACCAGTGAGACGAATTGAAAACAGAAAAATTTAGTCAAACAACCATTTAGAATCTAGGGGAGGGGGTTGGAGAGGCAGTGGACAGCAGGAAATAGTCAACACAATATCAGATAATCAGTTTTTTAATTTATTCCCCTCAGTGAATTTATTGGATGTGTGAGCAGGTTTCTATGAAGCCAGCTGACATGGTCAATTCAGTCAATTAGCACTGGCTTCTTTTCAGGCTTGTTCTCAGAGGTGCATATAAATTATGCAGGGTTGGCTACAGGCTTTGGGCAGGTAAAGCCTTTGCAAGAAAGCAGTCTCTTTGCCCTCTCAAAATGTGCTATCTTTGCAATGCCTAAGGCTGTGCAGTTCTCTGTCATCGTAGGGTTGGAATGGAGATGAAATTCTTTCTAGTTTGAAAATCCCAAACCAACACAATTTGGAGCCAAAAGAGAATGGCCCAGTGACCATGAATCCAGCTGTTAACCTCCTTCAACTAGCCAGAAACTTGAAATATGAATAAAAGGGCTAAAACAGAAACACATTTTCTTGCATGTTTATAAAACAAAAAGTAATGATTGGTGATTATCCCTCAACCTTGTCTCCTTCAATCTGATGTCAACCCACCCTCCTTTGAACTTCCTTGCAATTTTGTGTTATTATTATTATTAATTATTATTGTTATTATTACTAATTTTACTTCTTCAATCAGCCATGATAGTTATGTGGGCACTTATTTCATTATACTTCATCTATCCTTTTGTATTCAGGAATATTCATATTTATCTTCATATATCTTCCAGCCCACTAACACAATGAATCATGCCTATGTTTTGCAGATAAATGCATGAATGAATGTATACACAAGTCAATTTGAATTGTACTAGATTGTATGTAGAACAAGAATCACTGAAATTCATAAAGAGATAGCAAACTCTAAAATGTTGGTGGTTGTGAACATCAAAAATCCCCCCCTTTTTTTTTAAACAAAGACTTTTCCCCACGGTACATAGAGGGGCATAGCTCTTCCAGAAAATGTTGAACTAACAAGTCGTTACCTGCAGATTTATGTAATGTGAACAAAAAGTTCAAAAATTTAACACTTTTGTCCTAAATCAATTGGCTTGGCAAATATCTCCTTTATTGCATGCCTTAAATTTTGTCTTGTGAGCCATGCTGTGTATATAAAAAGTCTACAAAATAATGATACTAGAAAAAACATCCATATACCCACCGTCCAGGTTAAGAAATAAACTACTACCTGAGAGATCTCTTTGTGTTTTCCCTTTGAACACACCCCACATTCCACCTTCCCCTTCACAGGCAACCACAGGAACCATCATTCCCTGGCCATTCTTTATACTTTCAATTTCTTTTCTTTATACTTTTAATTAGGACATATCTACGGATAGATAGTAAACACAGTATTGTTAAGTGTTTTCTAAATTGTATATAACGTAAGATTTAATATCACAAAGATGTCAATTATTTGATGATATTGAATGAAATTTGATTCCCAGATTGAACTAAATGGACATAGACTCAGCAAATTTCAATAAAAATCTCAGGAAGTATTTTCATGGAGTTTGAAAGTATGATTCTAAAATTCATACAGAGTGGAAAGAGTCAAAAATAGCCAAGACACTCCTGGGAGAGTAGAAAAAGTTATGTGTATGAGGGACGGGAGCCTTTTCCTAACAGATACCAAATGTATTGTTAAGCTGGGGCAATGAAGACAGTGTGGCGCTGGGGTGGAGATCGACAAGTAGACCCATGGAAAAGGATAGTTAGGCCAGAAATAGAGCCATGATTATATGGGAACTTGATATATAACAGGAGCTGCACTGAGGGCTACAAGGAAGAAAAATGAACTATCTAGCAAACCATTATCCATATGGACAAAAATAAAATTGGATCTTTGCTTCAAATCATATGCAATAATACATGCCTATTGAATTAAAGATGAATGTGAAAGTTAAGAAAGTCAAAACAATAAACATTTGAGAAGAAAATGTAAGAGACTATCTTTATCAGCTTTGGCTGTGAGTGACTTCTTTTATACGATTAATAAAAAAGCACAAACATAAAAGAAAAGGTTGATAAATTCATTAAAAATAAGAACTTGGTTCGTCCAAAGACACCATAAAGGGACAAACCATAAACTGAGAAAAGATACTTGCAACAAATGTAACCAAGAAAGATTTAGTATCCTGAACATATAAAGACCTCCTATGAATCATTAAGCAAAAGGAAAACAACTAAATCTTAAAATGGGCAAAAGTTATGAGCATAAATTCCAGAGAAGAGGCAACATAAAACCTATAAACATACGAAAAGATGCTCAACTTCATTAGTATTCAGTGAAATGCAAATTGAAATCACAATGAGACTTCATTTCATATTTAGCAGATTGGCAAAAGTTAGTAAAAGTTCTCTACCAAACATTTGTGAAAATGTGGAGAAACAGGGCAGGATCTCTTATCCAGTTCTGGTGGAGTGCAAAATGGTTCCAAACAGAATGACACTACCTAATAAACTTCAACATGCCATATTATTTTACCATATAATAGAAATAAAGCGATGGCACAGAACGTGGTGGGTCCCTGGAATTATCTCTAGATGCTCTTAGAAGTTGTACTGTACTGAGGAGGAAGAGAGGAAAATTGGAGTTCATTCTTTGTTGGGAGAACTCTCAATGGAGTTTTAGAAGCTTGGCAGTTTTGCATGGATCAATCTGCTTCTTAGGAAAATAGGTGAAATTTCATCAATCTTAAAAATCTTTGGTGCCAAGAATGGATTTATGTAAGTAAAGTAATTGCAACATAGATCTGCCATCCACACACCTTTTATGGGAGTTGTTCTTGTGGTGTTAGTGTTGTATAACATCAGAAACGGGAGGCATGTCAGAGATCGTCATGCCTAAAAGTTCTGATCACCTGTCCCAAATGGGTGGGGAGTTGCAGGTCCTGAGCAATGGGTTACAGACTGGGGCAAATGGTTTGGAGCCAACTTCTGAGTCACACTGCCCGATTTAGAATTCTAGTTCTCCCACGGGACTTTAAAACACAGTGATCTGACTACATTTCTAGTGGCATATAATCCACGAACAAAAAGAACTGCAAAAACAAAACAAAACAAAAAACCCAAAAAACCCAAAACTTAAATAGATCATAGTTCTTATATTATTGGTAATAATTTTGGTTACTCTTTACTCTTGTGTTGTTACTTTTGTGTATTTTGTCGAGTAAGTAAGAGAAGTGATTATGTGTTCTTCTATCATTCTGGGTGTCATTGAGAAAGGTAATTCTTCGTATAGGAGAGAGGAAATATAGATGCCAATTTGAAGTTATTAAGTAAAAGGTTTGAGGTCTGAATTTGAAGTGGTATTGAAATGAGTATAAACTCATGATGTATTTTGTCTTAAAAATTTTTCCTTGGTTCTTTCCATGGAAAAGACCTAAGAGAAATGATCAATTTGGTAGCAATGCGCAGATTGAAGTCCTGCAATACCATTCCCATCAGAAGGAGCCGGAGACACTTGGAAGATATCTAGGGAAGGAAATGCACAGGATTAACTTGGAAAGCCCTGTTTGTGCAGCTGGCAAGGCAACTATTAAAAGCCCCTAGGGTTGCATTGTAAAGTTTCAGGAAACAAGTTTGGCCAAATATGGAATAAATGAACATCAATAAGGATAACTACAGTGAAATTAAAGGTACAAGTAATTAAACCCATGAGTTTACAATGAATGGATAATGACCCCGAGAAAACAAATGTCACTGTTCATCAAGGAAGGAGCCTTGTGAATCCACTTATCATTTAGGAAGCTGGTATAGAAAGGGAGAGAATCAAGGCCGCCATTCCCATGAACTATATAATTGGATAATTGAATAGTTGCTATAGGAAATTAATCTTTATAGAAGCATTCCTGCTAATAAATGAAGAAGGAATGATGCAATCAGAATATCACCATTTGGCAACATGTGACGAACTACTGTATCTAGGCATTGAACACGAGCGGCTGTTAAATTTTAAAATTAGAACTAAAACATTATAAAATGAGAAAGAACCAGGCATTAGGTACTTCCTAATGGAAGAGCACACCGCTGCATATGAAGCCATCTTGCTAAGAAATCAAACCTGAATCTGATCCATCCTCTAGGTCTACCCAGGTGTATAAGAAACTCAGAGAACAAAGGAACACGGTCAACAGCACCATGGAGCTGTAATCAGTGGAATTTCAGATTATTGGAAATTGTATAAGACAAATGATCTGGTTTCCTTAACAAATAAATTACAAGAAAAAAAGAAAGAGAGAGAAAGAAGGGGCATTTATAAGTTAAAAGAGACCGAGGAACCAAGTGACATTACCAGCCGATTGGAAAGAGGGAGTCTCATTTGGATTCTGATTCAAACAAGCAGACTATAAAAGCTGAACAAAAGTGTTGGCTTTGCTGTTGCTAACTGGAATCATGTTCTCAAACACAAATTTACGTCTTCTCTCTATGCCATAGTTTGTTCATCTATGTAATGGGGTTAATAAACATGCCTCCCTCATAGAGCTTTAGTTGGAATGAAATGAAGTGGTTTGTAAAGCATTTCAGGCAATGCCTACCTAGTACATTGTAAGGACTCAATAACTTTGTTATTATTGTATTTTTGTTATTATTACCATGAAATACGGTGTTCAAAGATTGGTAAGAAGTCTAGTAGCAGACTACAATATTCCAAAAAACTGGAAAATGAACCAAAAAAATAGGAAAACCAAGATGGAAAGCCACACAAATTGGCACTGGGCACAGCTGGTAGATGAAGAAGATAGAAGTGGTTTATAAGAAAAGGGAGACTGAGTCATGTTCACTCCGCAGTAGTTGTTTTCTCCGTGTTCCTTTGTTCTCTGAGTTTCTTATACACCTGGGTAGACCTAGAGGATGGATCTGATTCAGGTTTGATTTCTTAGCAAGGTACCTTCATATGTTCCTCATATGTGAGGAACATTTTTATCTAGAGTTCTGGAATTACCTATAGCCTCCAAGTGCTCAGAAACTCCGGTGTGGCTTTGCCAAGAGCAGAGAAAACAACTACCGCGGAGTGAACATGACTTACAACATGGTAGTGGTTGAAGTTGCGGTTTGTTCAAAGCCTTACCTCGAAACTGTGGCACAGCTAGGACTCAAATCCGGGTTTCTTGGCTGCTGACTTCAGGGCTCTGTGTCCCTCACTTCTCTCTATCATCATATAGCTGTTTCACTGAAGTTGAGATGACAAAGGAAGTAGAAGCCAAACTACCAAGGGCAAATTATGGTCTTTGCAATATTGCCAGAAATATTCCTGGAATGGGGAAACATACTGACAAACCTGAAAAGAGTCTTGGATTTTCCCCTATCCTACATTTATACCTTTGAATGTTTCCTGAATTTAAGACCAGTTGAAAGTTTCCAGATGAGACTCTATGAATCTAATTGATGTAACGAGAAGGAAAGAGAACATACTTCTAATCTGCAAAATAGCCTTGTGAATTAGTATTATTTTTATAACCATATTTTTTCAGATGAAAACTGGGGATTAGAAACATCAAGTATCTGCCAAGGTCACATAGCCAGAAAGGGCAGAGCTAGAACTCAAGCCCAGCCATGTTTGCTATGATACCATCATTGAGATAAAGCACAGCCTTTTACAAGGGGAACAGTTCTGATATTTACATGAATCTCGCTCACTAGTTAAAAGAAACAAGATGTTTCACTTTTCCTTCCTTTGATAATGTGGCTTTAAACCCTGAAATAAAATCTTTAAGGGCAAAGTAATGGTTATAATAAGATTTCAGTTTTCCAATTTTAAGTGCGGCATGTACCTATTATTGCTTAATTTCAAGACCCTCTTCATTACCAGTGGTTTCATCAGTTGCAGCCAATGTTCTCTTGCCCTCCACGTGGGTGTTCCCACTCAGTTTCTTTAGGGTCAGTATACATTTGGAGAAGCGGAGATTAATCTCATTGAAGACACTACCAGTAGTAAGATCATTTTTTCTTTATTCTTATAATTTGTTGTGATTATCATGAAAATCATATCTTCTTAAGACTGTAGAAAATTCTCTCTTCTGGTTGTTTTAATAAAACAGATTGTAGGGGCGCCTGGGTGACTCAGTAGGTTAAGTGTCTGACTCTTTTTTTTTTTTAATTTTTTATTATGTTATGTTAGTCACCATACAGTACATCCTTAGCTTTTGATGTAGTGTTCCATGCTTCATTGTTTGTGTATAACACCCAGTGCTCCATGCAATACGTGCCCTCCTTAATACCCATCACTGGCCTAGCCCTTCCCCCCACCCCCCTCCCCTCTGAAGCCCTCAGTTTGGAAAATTGTACAGCTATATGCAAAAGAATGAAACTTGACCACTCTCTCACACCATACACAAAGATAAACTCCAAATGGATGAAAGACCTCGATGTGAGACAGGAATCCATCAAAATCCTAGAGGAGAACGTAGGCTGTAACCTCTTTGCCATCGGCCACAGCAACTTCTTTCATGACACATCTCCAAAGGCAAGAGAAACAAAAGAAAAAAATTAACAAGTGTCTGACTCTAGATTTCTGCTCAGGTCATGATCTCATGGTTGTGAGATTGAGCTCCGAGTTGGGCTCTGTGTTGGGCATGGAGACTGCTTAAGATTCTCTTTTATCTTCTCCCACTGCCCCTCCCCACCTCTAAACAACAACAACAACAACAACAACAACAACAACAACGACAACACAAAACCAGATTGTATTTATGGATGTCAGCTTGTATTTGAAACTTAAATTTGAGATACATATGAATTAGGAAGCTGGAAAGAATGAACTTAAGAATAACCAGTGTTCTGAAATACAGGAAAAAAATCTTACTGTGGTTTTAGTTTTAGTTTTAGTCTCAAGACAAGTCATTTTTTTAGTTTTAGTTTTAGTCTCAAGACAAGTCATTTTTTTAGTTTTAGTTTTAGTCTCAAGACAAGTCATTTTATTTCCACCCATGGCAGAGAATGACTGCAGGCGGACGGTGGGTGTTACATCTCTCAATACATTTCTTCTCATTGTCTTTTGCTTAGAAGGCCAACTAAAAACTTTAAAAGATTTTTTGGCTTTCCTTTGGGCTGTCTATATTACCAAATTCCCCAGTGTGTGAGAGAGAAAACTCTAGGATCATAGAACGAGAATTAGATAATATTGTTTAAGTGAAAGAAAA
>NW_024425341.1:9815647-9853658 GCF_017311325.1 Ursus maritimus | reverse complement strand
TAGCTCATGCATCACTTTTTAAAAATGTACTTTTGTGTTATTCAGTTTTGTATGTCTTAATGCTATCGAGTAAGCCATCTTTTCTACTGAAGATTTCTAGGAATTGAACTAGACTAAAGTCCAACTGCTGGCACCTCTGTGTCATTAAGATTTATCGTGGATGGTTCAGAAATAATGTCAAAGTATTAAACAATGTCATATTGTGATCAAGTTTACAAAAGGAACCGAACCTACTGATGTGAGGGAAGTAGACTTTAAGGCTATCATGATAATGAAATATCTTTAGCTTCCAAAGAGATATTAACAACATGTCTGCTTAAAAATCACTGTAGAAACAAACTGAGGGCTTCAGAGGGGAGGGGAGTGGGGGACTGGGATAGGCTGGTGATGGGTAGTAAGGAGGGCACGTATTGCATGGTGCACTGGGTGTTATACGCAACTAATGTATCATTGAACTTTACATCAAAAACCAGGGATGTACTGTATGGTGACTAACACAATATAATAAAAAAAGATTTAAAAAATCACTGTAGAAATTTTCACAAAATAACATTACTCACAGAATTCCAAGTTGCCACAGGGATCATTGGCTCCTTGGGGCTAAAAGGACCCAGTGCCAGAGCTGCTGCACTATAGTCTGGATCAGCTAGAGACTTTCTCTTGTTCTGCACTCCAGTAAAAAGTTCAATCCTGGGGAACCTGGGTGGCTCAGTCGTTAAGCGTCTGCCTTTGGCTCAGGGCGTGATCCCAGGGTCCTGGGATTGAGCCCCACATCAGGCTCCTCTGGTGGGAGCCTGCTTCTTCCTCTCCCACTCCCCCTGCCTGTGTTCCCTCTCTCGCTGGCTGTCTCTCTCTCTCTCTGTGAAATAAATAAATAAATAAATAAATATCTTTAAAAAAAGTTCCATCCTTGGTAAGGGACTCAGAGCAACACAACCAACGTGCCACATGTTGATTTCAAAAGGCTCATACAAGTACTCATTCTCTTTTGCAATGGTGGGAGATGTGAGTTAGAGAAATCTGTCTTTCGCTTTGGAGGATATCTAGTCTAGACACTGGACTTCCAGAAAGTTCACTGAATTGAATCATCTTGGAGCTTATTGTCCATCCAGTGGCACAACCACGTCTTACCAAGGCATTTAGGGTAACTGTTATTTCTTGTTTACTAATTTCTATCCATATGATGACATCAATAAAATGGACCAGCATGATGTTCTATGAAATGGTGAGATCATCAAAGTCTCTGAACAAAATTATGGCAAAAGTTTGGATAGTTGAGTAAGAGAGTGAAATTATCCTCCTGACCAAAAAGGGTATGTAAACCACTTCTAGTGATTTTTTCTTCATGCTTTAGAAAATAAAGAATTTCCAGATCAGTGCTGTATACCAGGTGTTTCAGTATGTGTTGATTTGCTCCAGTAAAGAGACCACACCTGGAGTGGCAGATTAATTTTGTGATTCAGTTTATGATAATTTACTGTCCTTCTTCAAGACCCATCCACCCTTTGCACAAACCAAACCAGAGAGTGAAATGGGGATGCTAAGAACCATCGTCTCTGAATCTTTCAATTTTTTTTTTTAAAGATTTTATTTATTTATTCGACAGAGATAGAGACAGCCAGCGAGAGAGGGAACACAAGCAGGGGGAGTGGGAGAGGAAGAAGCAGGCTCATAGCGGAGGAGCCTGATGTGGGGCTCGATCCCCGGAACACCGGGATCACGCCCTGAGCCAAAGGCAGACGCTTAACCGCTGTGCCACCCAGGCGCCCCTGAATCTTTCAAGGTTTTGATAGCGGCACTAATCTTTCCCCAGGGATATAGTATTGGTTCTGGTTTACTATGACGGTAGGGAGATGCGGCTCTATGGGTCCCCTTCTAGGTCTTCCTATACTCTAGTCCTTATACTGTAGGCCAGGGAACCACTGTAGGTGTTTTGCTAATTGCTGTGCATCTCTATCCCAACTATATGTTTATTCTGGGGGAAATAACGATAGGATGAGCTGGACCCATTATAAAATAGACTGGGGCCAAAATTTATTGTCAAGCCCACATAAGCTCTGGTAGGTTTTAGGATATTCCTTATTTATAAAAATGAGCTCATAGCTAGTGTCCAATAATCCCTGAAAGGTCTGATTGTTTCTTTTTCTTTTGGACATCGTCATTGTAGTGAGTGGTGACAGATTCCTTTGAGGAAGATCAGATTACTTAAAAGACATGAATGTCACAAAATTGAGAGGGCCTTCCTCAATGGCACAAAGTTTCCACTTTACTCATAGATCTCTATGAAATAATCGCCTCTGGAATTAGTTGAGGCTGAAAATCTGGTCTCTATATGCCTCCTATAGGGAGGACCTTAGAGCGTAGACTATTCAGTTTGGCTCTAGAGACCTTATGACCCGTCATCCACTGCCAAGAATATTTTTTATCAAATCAGTCTGATTTCACCAAGACTTGCTTCATATATGTGATGTTTTATTATGAGCAATTGGTTCATGGAGGCTGAATGGTCCCAACACCTGCTGCTTGAAATTTGAAACCCAGGGAAAATGGTGGTATAATTCCAGGCTGAGTCCAAAGGCCTGAGAACCAATGGAACTGGTGGTGTAAATCTCAGCCCAAGGGCAGGAAAAGGCTGATGTCCCAGCTCAGCCAGCCAGGAAGAAAAGAACGAATCCTTCCTTTCTCTGCTTTTTGTTCAATTCAGGCCCTCAGTGGGTTGAAAGATGCTAGCCCACACTGATTTCTTTTTTCATCTCTCTACTTTACTGAGTCCACTGATTCAAATGATAATCTCATCTAGAAACACTCTACAGACACATCCAGAAATAGTGTTTAATCTGAGCATGCCATGGCTCAGTTAAATTGAAACACAAAATTAGCCATCACATTTCCTGTAATAAATTCATTCCCATACTTTCATCTCCTTCCTCTTTATCATCTCCAGGAATTTCTAGTAGGTCAACATTATTTCTCATAACCTACACTAAATCTATATTTCAATCAACTGATACATATGTATGATAGGAGTGGAGAATAAGCAACATTGTCACCTATTTTTCAGGTGACTTCTATAGGTAATGTGTGTTAGGGGATTTGAACAAGGCATGATCAACCTTATCAGACAGGGAGAAATCACTGCTTTTACTGATAACGAATCTCATCAACTCTTGGATTTTAGGGAAAATGAACTTATCAAATCTGTCAAATATCTTCATTCAAATTCTCAGTGTTCTACTCTTTCTAAGTTTTTCACATCACTCAGCATCAGGGAAATATGAATCAAAACCACAATAAGCATGAGAGACTATGGACTCTGAGAAACAAACTGAGGGCTTCGGGGGGTGGGGTGGGGGAATGGGATAGGCTGGTGATGGGTAGTAAGGAGGGCACGTATTGCATGGTGCACTGGGTGTTATACGCAACTAATGAATCGTGAAACTTTACATCAAAAACCAGGGATGTACTGTATGGTGACTAACATAATATAATAAAAAATATTATTATAAAAAAAACACAATAAGATATCACCTCACACCAGTAAGAATGGCTAAAATTAACAACTCAGGAAACAACAGATGTTGACAAGGGTGGAGAAAGGGGAACCCTCTTACACTATTGGTGGGAATGTAAACTGCTGTAGCCACTCTGGAAAATAGCATGGAGGTTCCTCAAAAATTTAAAAATGGAACTACCCTATGACTCAGCAATTGCACTACTAGGTATTTATCCAAAGGATACAGAAATGTTGATTTGAAGGGGTACTTGCACCCCAATGTTTATCACAGCAATGTCCACAATAACCAACATAAGGAAAGAGCCCAGATGTCCATCGACAGAGGAATGGATAAAGAGAATAAAATCTTGCCACTTGCAATGACATGGATGGAACTAGAGGGTATTATGCTAAGCAAAATAAGTCAGTCAGAGAAAGATAAATACCGTATGATTTCACTCATATGTGGATTTAAGAAACAGAACAGATGAACATAGGGGAAGGGAAGGAAAAATAAAATAAGATAAAAACAGAGAGAGGCAAACCATAAGAGACTCTTAATCATAGGAAACAAACTGAGGGTTGCTGGATGGGAGGGGGGTGGGGGGATGGGGTAACTGGGTCATGGGCATTAAGGAGGGCACTTGATGTAATGAGCACTAGGTGTTATATGCAACTGATGAAACACTAAATTCTACTCCTGAAACTAATAATACACTATGTGTTAACAAAATTGAATTTAAATAAAAATTAAAAAAAAATTCTTGACTTCACTAAGCACTTCATTCAGGTGAGCACAATTTAATTTAAGTAATTGCCTTTGTCATTGTGTGCCACAGAAAGCCAACATCTCATCCTCCAAACTAAACAGATATCCACTAGTTTCAAAACCCTACCAGTTTAGGTAATTACAGATTATAATTTCATTGAGGCCTTGTTGCCTGCAATTTTTTCTGTTATAAATTACTTTATAAATCAGGTTTTTGGTATAGATGGCTTAAGCACAAAGTGATTTCATAAATGTATTAGTTAGGTTGTAGAACTTCCTGGATAGGCAGAAAATGAGGCTCGACTATTGCAAAATTAGGAGGTATTAGGGCTGATTGAATGAGTCTGCGTGGTCCAATTCTCAACTCCCACACCAATGTTCCCCATCCTCTATTTGTGTTTTATTCTTCTTGCTCTTTATCACACTAAAAATATTATATATGTATAATATGTATACATTATATCCATACATATGTACATATATGCATATATGTATATGTGATGTATGCACTATATTATTATTTTGTTTATTGCCCAACTCTATCTACTAAAGTGAGAGTGGGAAATTTTATTTGTTTTCTTCACTGTTGGGATTTTCTTGCTGACATTTCATCCAGGGAGTACATGCCCTGGATTAAGTGGGATTTGGGAGATATGAATCAGCTATTTCTTCATTCAGTCCAGTTCCAGTGTGAGTATTTCACTGAGTTGAATGTGATTCTAATATTTAAAAGTACTCCACATAGTTTCCACACAATATAATACCTAAATACAAACCAACTTCTGGAGATAACTAAAGAATCAGCAATCTTTTAAATCTTGGGTAAAATAAAATAGTCTGTGTTGACTTTCTTAAGAGATGGGGTCTCAAACTCAAATACGGTTTTCCTGAGGGATTTTTGGGGGATAATTTTGAGTAGTACTTCCTTTCCTTTCCACTCCTTTCCTTTCCTCTCTTTTCTTTTCTTTTTTTCTTCTCTTTCTTCTCTTTTCCTTTCTTTCTTTCCTTCCTTTCCTTTCCTTGCTTTTCCTTTTCTTTCTTTCTTTCTTTCTTTCTTTCTTTCTTTCTTTCTTTCTTTCTTTCTTTTTTCTTTCTTTCTTTCTTTCTTTCTTTCTTTCTTTCTTTCTTTCTTTCTCTTTTCTTTCTTCCTTTCTTTCTTTTCCTGTCAGGCTTCTATTAGATACTAATCCCTATGTAAAAGGGAAATTTCACTATAGCCGAGTGGATGAGATTATCTAGGAAAAGAGAATATTGGGAGAAAAGAGAGAATCTATGACAAATCATTGAGAAACTCCAAAACTTTTTGACCAGACAGAGGAGAATAAGTCAAAAAAGTAGGTAAAGTAAGAACAGCTAAAAAGTCAGAATAAGAAGTGTTGTACTTAGAAGTTAAAAGCAAAACAAAACAAAACAAAAAACGTTATGAAGGACGGAGTAGAAACTAAAAGTTCTTTAGTAAGTTTGATTTTTAGATATTCTGGGGAGGGAGTCTCTTCAAATTCAAAAAAATGAAAGTCTTCATGCAAAAAGATGTTATTGCATAGTTGGGTTCTCATGAATTAAGATCTTCAAGGAGCAAGGAAAAAAAGAGAAGGAAATAATATAAACTGAAACTAAAAAGGTGAATAATGGGCACATTTAAAGAGGTTCTCTGTAGGGCTTTTTATGTAACCTGCATAACTTTCCTCTGTGGCTCTGTTTGTCTGAGGACATATGAATATACCTTTACTACAGTAAGAAAAACTGCTTTGTGCAGGTGACCAAATGAGGGTCAGACTCCCAGATTTAACCTGTAAGATTGAGAATGAACTGGAGTGACGCTGGACAGGTTGAACCTCTGACTTCCAGCAGAAGCAAAAACAAATAATCTCTGGAGGAATGTATTTTTAATTTAGACTACCACGTTTTCCATAGGTTAAAATCAACCAATATGAGCTCATAAATCATCCTGAAGGGAGAAACAATAGATTTAGCTCTTCAAGGAGTTCAGATAATGGAATTATTCCCTGTGGCTATAACTATGTGTATTAGTTATCTATAGCTGTTGTAACATATCACCACAAATTTAGTAGGTTAAAGCAACACAAATTTATTTTCTTACAGTTCTGGACTTCAGAAATCCAAAATCAAGGTGTGGGCTGAAGTGTGTTCCTTTTAAAGACTTTGGAAGTGAATATATTTCTTTGTCTTTTCTAGCTTCCAGAGGCTGCCTGCATTCATTGGCTCAAGCCCCTTCTTCAATGTGCATCATCCCGACTTCTGGTTCCATTGTCCCATTTTCTTTATCTGTTTTCATTCTCTTGCTTTCTTATTATAACAACTTTTATGATTTCATTGGTTCACCCAGATAATCCAGGATAATCCCCCCTTTTCTTTTCTTTTCTTTTCTTTTCTTTTTTTAAAGCAGGAGGGAGGAGCAGGGGGAGGGGCAGAGGGAGAAACAGAATACTGCTAAGCAGGGAGCTCAATATGGGACTTGATCCCAGGACCCCAGGATCATGACCTGAGCCAAAGGCAGATGCTTAACCAATGGAGCCACCTAGGCACCCAATCTCCCCCTTTCCAAGATCCTTAATCATATCTGCAAAGTCCCTTTGACATGCAAGATAACATATTCACAGATTTTGGGGATATCATTGTGTGTGTGGGGTGCATTATTCTGTCTACCACACTATGCATGAATGTTTAAAGAATAGAGCCACAAAAAAGACAGGCACCATGCCAATATGTAAGAATAACCATAGATTTGAAAAGAATTAAATAAAAATTTTAAAATAAAGTATGCTTGTCAATTAAAAAAAGAGAAAACTTAATGCATGGACCAAGGAACAGAGTAGATGAAGATGAAGAGAGAATTGGTGAACTAGAAGATAAAACTGAAGAATATTTCAGGATGCCATCCAGAATGCTAAAATGGAAAGTATGGAAAAGAGGTTAATAGATATGGAGAATGAGAATGAGAATGTCTAATATGCTTCTAATGGAAGCCCTAAGAAGAGAAAATAAAAACGCTGGAGGAGAGGCAATATTTGAAAATAATGTTTGAGGATTTTTCAAAACTGATGAAAGATTAAAAGCCACAGATCCAGGAACAATGTTTACTAAGCAGAATAAAATGAAAAGAAACCCACCTCTAATTAAGAGAATGAGCAACTGTAGAACATCAGAGATAAAGAGCTCCAAGACACACCCAGGCAGGAAAGGCAGATTACCCGTCCCCACCCAAATGACTGAGAACAGGTTTTTTTTTTTTTTTTTTGTAACAGAAAAAAATGAGATGCAGAATAATTACATATAATAATAATAATAATAATAATAGTAATAAAATATGTTTCAAATTCAGAGAGAAAAAACTGTTCTTCTAGAAATGCATCTATCTTAACAGCAAGAGTAATATAAAGACATTTGCATATAAATCAATGTTGACCACATACTGAGAGTGTTTATTGTAAACAGACCTAAGGAAACTTCTGAAAGATATATTTCAGGAAGAAGAACAATTATTCTAGGAAGAAGTTCTGAGGTGCAAAAGGGAATTGGGAGAAAAAGGAACATTTAAACATGTAGATAAATAAATAATGTCTACTGTGATGACAATGAATAGCTTGTTATGGCTAAAAAAAGACACAATTAAAATACTGGAGAGAAATAGCGTATAAGGCAGAATTGAGGTGAACAGAGTTAAAGCGTTCTAAGAGTTCTTGAACTGATCACAATAAGGGGAAATCTCTTTAACTTTAGATTTGTTATGTATAAATGGTAAATTTCAATGGCAATCTCTAAAACAATAGAACTAGGGTGTGTGATTTTCAAACAAATAGTGGATAATTAGAATAAGAAAATTATTCAAACAAAAATTCTTTTTAAAAATATTTTATTTATTTATTTGAGAGAGAGAGCACAAGCAAGGGGGAGAGATAGAGGGAGAAGGAGAAGCAGACACCCCCCTGAGCAGGGAGCCCTACACAGGGCTTGATCCCAGGACCCTGGGATCAGGACCTGAGCTAAAGGCAGATGCTTAGCTGACTGAGCCACCCAGGTGCCCTCCGACAAAAATTCTATAAAAGCGGAAGCGAAGACAATGAATCAAAAGCAAAATTTAAGATAAAAACAAGTCCAAATACATCTGTGATCACAGTAAATTTAAAGGAACTAAATAAACTTGATCAAAATACAGAGTTTGTTAATGAGGCCAACATTACCCTATTACTGAAACTAGACCAGGGTGTTTCAAAAAAAGGAAATTACAGACCAATATCTTGGATGAACGTAGATGCAGAAATCCTCAACAAAATATTAGCAAACTGAATTCAGTAATCCATCAAAAGGACCATATATCATGATCGAATGGGATTTATTCCAGGGATGGAAGGATGAAACACCATCCTCAAATCATCCAATGTGATACACAAAATTAACAAAGTGAAGGAGAAAATCCTATTATTTCAATAGATTCAAGAAAAGCATTTGACAAAATTCAAGATCCATGCATGATAAAAACTCTCAACAAAGTGGGTATAGAAGGAACATACTTCAACCTAAGAAAGGCCATATATGACAAGCCCACAGCTATTATCATACTCAGTGGTGAAAAGCTGAAAACGTTTCTTTTAAGATCAGGAACAAGACAAGGATGCCCACTCTCAGTATCTTTTTCAACATAGTATTGGAAATCTCAGCCAGAATAATTAGTCAAGACAAAGAAATATGATGACAGATATTAACTAGACTTATTGTGGTGATTATTTTGCAATATATACACATAGTGAAGCATTATGCTGTACATCTGAAACTAATACAATTTTATGTGTCAATTATACAACAATAAAAAAAGAGAACCCGATGAATAAATAGCCAAAGGATCTGAATGGATGTTTCTCCAAAGAAGATATACAAATTGCCAATAAGCACATAAAAAGATGGTCAACATTTTTAGGAAATGCAAATCAAAATCACAGCGGTATATTTTTTTTACAAACACTAGGATGGCTATAATAGAAAAGGCAGACAATGACAAATACTGTAGAGGATATGGAGAAGTTGGAACCCCCATTCATAGCTGGTGGGAACATAAAGTGGTGTAGCTGATTGAAAACCAGTCTGGAAAATAGAATTACCATATGGCCCAGTAATTTTGCTCCTAGGTATATACTTAAGAGAAATAAAAACATACAGGCACACAAAAACTTGTACATGAATAATCATAGCAACATTATTGATAACAGTCAAAAAGTTGAAACAACCCAAATGTCCATTAATTGATGAAAAGATAAACAAAAGTGGTATATACACTCAATGGGATATTATTTCGCCATAGAAAAGAATGAAGTACTGATGCGTGCTACCACGTGGATGAACCTTGAAAATATTAGGCAAAAGAAGCCAATCCCCAAACACCTATATATTGTATGATCCCATCTATATGAAATGTCTAGAATAGGCAAATACATAGAGAGAGAAAATTGATTAGAGGGTGCCCAGGGCTAGGAAGTAGGGCTTATCATGAGGAAATGGGGAATAATTGCAAATGGATTTTTTGTTTGTTTGTTTTGCAGTGGACAAAAATGTATTAAAATTAGATTCTAGTGATGAATCTAATCCTGTGCATATGTGAAGAAATATTGAATTACACATTTTAAATGGGTGAATTATATAGCATATGAATTATATATCAGTAAAGCTGCTAAAAATGATATAAAACGAAACAAAACAAAAATATAGAGTTTGTCAAATTGGATTAAGAACAATAACCAGTGCAGCTATCTGACCTTTTAAAGACAACCTAAAGCATAAAGACGTAAACAGGTTGAAAGTAGAGCAAAGGAAAAAGATAAATAAATCCAAACCAAAAACAAATAAAACTTACTTTAGTCAATAAAACTGACTTTTGGATAAAAAAACATGGGAAGAAATAATGGAGGTCATTACATAATGATAAGAAACTTAATTTATCAGGAAAATATAACATTTCTGAAGTTTCTTCTAACTAATAATATCATCAATGATGTAGGAAGTAAACCTTAATGGCACTTCAGGGAGAAACTGAGAAATCTACCACCAGGATAGGAAATTTTGACATGTGTTTTCCTTTATTGGTAGAAGAAGCAAATAAAAAGCCATTGAAGAAATAAAGTATTTCAACAATGTAATCAATATGCTTGATGCTTTGGACATATGTAAAACTCTGCTCTCAATCATTAGAAAGCACACATTCTTCCTAAGCACACATGGAATATTTACAAGAATTGGCCATGTGTGAAGTCACAAAGCAAGTTTCAGCAAATTTCAATGACTTGTTACAGAGATCACATTCTCTGATCACAGTCATTAAATGTATAGCAAAAACCAGAAGCAATCCCTATCTTTTATTTATTAGAACGTTTTTGTTGTTGAGGTAAAATTAGCATGACATTACATTCACTTTTAACCATGTGAAACTGTGTAGTTCAGTGGCTTATGCCATGTTGACAGTGTTGTGCAAATCACCACCATCTAATCCCAGAACATTTTCATCAACACCAAAAGAAGCCCTATATCTGTTAACAATTATTCTTCATTTCTGCCCTTGGCTCCAAACCTGGGAACCATTAGTCTGCTTTCTGTCTCTATGGATTTGTCTATTCTGGACATTCACATAAATGGAATTATACAATATGTTGTCTTTTGTGCCTGGCTTCTTTCACTTAGCATAATGCTTTCAACATTTATCCAGATTGTAACTCATATCAATACTTCATTCTTTTGTTGCTGAATAACATATAACATCCTGTTGTATGGGTATACCATATTTATTTATCCATTCATCAGTTGATGAACATTTGGGTTGTTTCTATTTCTTAGTTGTTATGAATAATGCTGTTATGAACATTTGATATATCAATTTTAATATGGACACATGTTTTCATTTATTTAGGGTAAATATCTAAGAATACAATTTCTGGGTCATATAATAATGCTATGTTTACATTTTTTGATAAACTACCAAATTGTTTTCCAAAGTGGCTGCATCATTTTATACTCCCATTTGTAATCTATGAAGGTTCCAGTTTCTCTATATCCTTACCAACACTTGTTATTTTCCATTAAAGAATTATAGCCATCCTAGTGAGTATGAATTGGTTTAATATTTCATTATGATTTCAATTTGCATTTTCTTTCTTTTTTTTTTTAGAAGATTTTATTTATTTATTTGAGAGACAGTGAGTGAGACAGAGAGCATGAGTGGGAGAAGGGGCAGAGAGAGAGGGAGAAGCAGACTCCCCACTGTGCCCGGAGCCCAATGAAGGGCTCAACTCCAGGTCTCTGGGATCATGACCCAAACTGAAGGCAGATGCTTAACTGACTGAGCCACCCAGGTGTTCCTTGATTTGCATTTTCTTAATGACTGATATGAAGCATCTTTTCATGTGCTTATTGGCCATTAGTATATCTTCTTGTGAGACATGTCTATTCAAGGCCTTTGCCCATTTTTGTAATTGGGTCGTTTGTCTTTTTGTTGAGTTGTAAGAATTCTTTATCTATTCTGGAAACTAGACCCTTTTCAGATATATACTTTGCAAATATTTTTATCTCATCCTGTGTGGTGTCTTTTTACTCTTTTGATAGTGTCCTTTGATACATAAAAGTTATATTTATTTTTATTTTTAAAAAGATTTATTTATTTATTTATTTATTTATTTATTTATTTATTGAGTGCAGACAGGGGGAGGGGCAGAAGGAGAGAGAGAGAGAGAGATCCCAAGCAGACCCTATGCTGAGCACAGAGCCTGATGTAGGGCTGATCCCACGATCCTGAGATCGTGACCTGAGCCAAAATCAAGAGTTGGAGACTTAACTGACAGCCACCCAGGTGCCCCAATACATAAAAGT
This sequence comes from Ursus maritimus, assembly GCF_017311325.1. Classification (NCBI taxonomy): domain Eukaryota; kingdom Metazoa; phylum Chordata; class Mammalia; order Carnivora; family Ursidae; genus Ursus; species Ursus maritimus. The sequence continues at coordinate 9,841,527 of NW_024425341.1, read as the reverse complement.
TTTTAATTTGGAAGTCTAATTTAGCACTTTTTTTTCTTTTGTTGCTTGTGCTTTTGGTGTTACATTCAAGAATCCGGCCAAATCTAAAGTCACAAAGATTCACTGTTACACTTTCTTTCAAGTGTTTTACAGTTTTAGCTCTTAACATTTAGGTCTTTGATCTATTTTGCATTCATTTCTTCATGTGGTGTGAGGTAAGTCATACCTTCATTCTTTTGCTGTGGTTATTCAGCTGTCCTAACATCATTTGTTAAAAAGACGGTTCTTTCCCTTTCCTTGGCAATCTTGTTGAAAGTCAATTGATCATATATGTATGGGTTTAATCCCTACATTATTGAAAAAAAGTCTTCTAAATAACTCACAGATCATAAAATAAACATTGATGGAAAAATCAATGAAAAATCATGGAAAAATACTTATACCTGAAAAATAATGAAAACCTGATGTATTAATACTGTGGAAATCCTGCTTCAAGCAATGACAAAATAGCTTGCTTCATATCAACCCTCCTGCCAAGAACAACTAAAAATGTCTGAAAAAGAAAAAAGAAAAGTAATCTGTTTGAAAGTAGTGGAGGCTATCAAGACAGTGAGGACTTGTGAGTAAAAGATCTCAGATAGAAGAAAAGCCCAGATAAATGAGTCACACATGACATCATTGTACTCCTTGAGACATTTGCCACCTCAAAAGCAGTGGCTGAAAGATTGAGCTGAAAAGCAAGAGAGATAGAAAGAAAATACAGGAAAGACAGAAAATATGTGGGACAAGGTACAACCTTCTAAGATACATGCGATTGAAGTCCCAGAAAGGGAAAGAAAATGGACAGAAGCAATCTTTAAGGAGATAACAGCCACAAATTTTCCAGAAATTACAGGCATCAAGCCACGAATGCAAGCAGGATACATGCAAAGATAATCATAGCTTCTCACATACCACAAACTGCTGAAAACAAGAGATAAAGATCAAGTCATAAAAGAACCAGGGGAAAAAGATATATTACCTTCTGAGACACAATAAGACTAAAAAATATCACTAGGTATAAAGGGGGGCATTTTAAAAAGATGAAAGGGTCAGTCCATTAGAAATACATAGTAATGCTAAATTTGTATTAGTCATAAAATACATTTTAAGATGACAGGCAAAGATAAAACTAAGAGGGTAAATAAGCAAACTCATAATTATAGTGAGAGATCTTAACACACTTTCCCCAACATGTGATAAACCAATGGAAAGACAAAATATCAGTAAGGCCCTAGAACTCAATAGAATTTTAATAAACGGATATAATTTACATTGGTAGCACACTGCACAACATTTATCTATTATTCTATTTTTCAATTGCACTTGGACTATTTACAAAAATTAACCTAGACACCAATAATAAAATATAACAGGAAAAGTTCTCAAATATTTTCACAGTATAAACGAAACTTCTAAGAATTCGTGGGTCAAATAAGAATCACAGTCAAAATTAGAAAATATTTTTAACTTAAAGAGGATGAAAACACGAGATATAAAAATGTGTGAGGTAGAGCTAAAGTTACATTAAAGGGAGATATGTAGGCTTAACACACATACTGAAATAAAAAAGAAAGGCTAAACACCAATGATGTATGTTTTTGTGTCAAGAAGTTAGAAAAAACTCATAAATTAAGCCCAAAGGAAGTAGGATAAAATAACAAGGGCAGAAATTAATAGAATTAGTAACATCATATGCATGAGTACACCCTTAATTCAAATTCAAAAATTGGTTCTTTCAAAACATTAATAGATTTATATACATCCGGGAAGGTCAATTAAAGCTAAAAAGGGAGAAAGAATAAAAAACCAATATCAAGAATTTAAAAAAGGACATTACTACATTTTGACAGATATTTAAAAAGAGAAGATATTATAAATAATTTTACATGAATGAATATTTTAAAATCGAATAAGGCAGATAATATTTTAAAAATGCAACTTGCCAAAACTTATACAAGAAGGAATAAACAATTTTATGGTTATAAAAAAATCTCAAATCCACTGTTTTCTTTCCCACAAAGAAAACTTCAGACCCAGATCATGTCATCTGAGCATTCTACCAAATAACTACTAGAAAAAATAACATAACACAAACTTATCCTTCTTCCTGGTCATTAAGCTGTTGCGTCTCAACCCCAAGTTCATTCTTGTATGCTTGCTTTCTGATGATGGGGCTGGGATTTTGTAACTTACAGACCTTTTTCATTGGCTGGCTTCATGTTAGGCAGAAAGAGAGCTCAGGGGAAAGACTAGAAAAAGGAGGTACGGAGATATTTTACAATCTGAAATATCAAAAATTATATATTAGTTAAAAAAAAGATTACAAAACCAAAGAAGAAATAGATGGTGGTCAATAGAGAAGTCAGAGAAGATGAAGACCAAATATAATATGTGAATTTGGGCTATAGCTGTTGGTGCATTTAGGGAGAGCTGCTGAGGAAGAATGATAGGGGCAGAAACCGGATTAGAATGGATTTACAAGTGAGTACAAAGAATGAAGAACCAAGGCATGGGTGCTCACTGTTTCTGGGCCCAGATGGGGCTACAATATTAGATTTTAGGTCTTTAGCAACTATATTTTGGCATGGCTGGGACAGGCATGGACTGACAGCATGGACCCCAAGATCTAACTATTAGAAGGCTTAAGTGCAGATTAAATATTAATTCAAGATTTTATGTAGAGTCGGCTCCATAAACCATACACTGGTATTGCTGGGTTGAAATATTAATTCACTCTAGTTCCTTTAATGCCAAACCTCATAGTCCAACAGAATTATCCTTGGTGATGCAGACTACCTGATTACTTTCCATTCAGTCTGGTTTTCTATTAATACAGAGATTTAGTCTTATGCCACAGCAGATGTTTATGCCTCTGAGGGAGTCTAACTGTATTTAATACTTAATTAACAGTGGATAGTATCTGGTTACGGGATTAGTTGGCCCAATCTATTAAAATAGGCTTTCAGCCCAAGCTCCTGGCTCTAGCGGCTTGTGCCTGGGATCTGAAATTTGGCAGAAAGGAAAGTTTTGCTCCCGCAGGGTGTTTCCAGGAAGTGACTTTTATCTGAAATACATTCAGAGCAGTCCTTCCCGATGTCACATCCTGTGTTGGGCTGGAAGATCTTGGTTTTACAGAAGATTTATAGCAATGTTTCAAATGAGCTTACAAAGAAGGGCATGGCAGGTGGTCTGTTAATGAGGTAACCTCAAAAATTTAGCCAAGGAAAACCTCCCCTCCTGGGGTTGGTATTAAAATTTTTATAAATGATGTCCACATATGCTTAGACATGAAGGTGTTTGGTTCGGTTCATGAGGTTTACTTCTTTGGACAAAATTCGAATAACTCATGAGACAATGGACCTTCCCTTGTTCCTCAGAGATCAACCACGAAGGGCAGAGAGGCACAAGGCAATTCAGGCGCATCTCTCGAGGAAGAACTGAGGCAGAGGGCCATGCAGTAAGATGCCTGCTTGCTCCTCATGAGCAACCCCCAGATAGCACTTGATTGCTTGATTCCCTCAGGATTTCTTTGTTTCCTCTTTCCTGGAAAATGGGCGCCTCATTAGCCTGTTTTCCTTATCCTCAGAGGTTCCTTCTCTCAATAACGACTTGTTGACACTCTAGGGTAAGGACGCTGGACAGAGAGGAAAAGCTGGAAATCTAATTCCAATCCAAACAGTCACAGCGGCTGGCACAGGGTCACAGAGGGAGGGTATGAACAGGAAATGTTAGCTAACAAAGAAAAGAAATCCATTTTGAAGTGTCTTCTTCACATTTCTTTTGTTCATTCTCTCTTTCTCATTTTTGTTCACGCAGGAAGTCTGTGTATCCTGTGCAAGAGAAGCTATCAATTGTTTTTAATAACTCAGGAGTGAATTTCATTTGGTAAGCCTGTCTTCAAGGTAAAGTATGCCTCAGAGAACACACAATAAAGAGGTGTTTGGATTGTCTGTGTTCAGATACCTCATCCTATATATGAAGGGACAATATCCAATATCTTTGGGCAAATATATGATATTGGGCCACGTGGTAGATTGTTATAGTAATGACTTCCAATGAGTCACACCGTCCAGGATCCAAGCACTGACATTGTCCCCTTCCACAGGGACTCTGAACTTGGTCACTGGCTTGCTTTGGCCGGTGGGATGTCACAAATGAGACTCAAGTAGGGCCTTGTCAAGCACCAGCATTCTGAGGCTTTCCTCCTGGAATGTTTCCCTGAGTTGTTGGCATAACCAGGCCTACGGTGAAAGGCTACACAGAGAGAGAGGCTGAACTACGTTCGCTGGTTCGGTGGAGCCCAGTGGCGAGCTGTCCTGGAAGCTGGGTGTAGGCACGTGAGCTGTCACCAGAGAACATCAAAAGAACCACCCCGTCAACTTTGGGGTTGTGAAAAATAATGTCATGGTTCTCTTAAAAGTAGTAAATGTTGGGATGTTCATGGCACAACAATGATAACTAAAACAGTCCAGGATCTTGTATCTTCCATATTACATTCATTTTTTTGCACATGTTTGAGGGTAATGGGTAGACCTATAATTATCCCTGCCCATAGAGATTAAAATATAGCTATACAGGAGAGAGTAGAATGACTGTTGCCAAGGCCTGTGGGTGCCAAAAATGGGGAGATACTGGTCAAAGGGCATAAACTTCCAGTTATAAGACGAATAAGTTCTGGGGATGTAATGTACAGCATGGTGACTATAGTTAGCAATACTGTGTTATATACTTGAAAATTGCTAAGAGAGTCGATCTTACATGTTCTCAACACACACACACGCACACACACACACACGGTAATTACGTGAGGTGATGGAGATGCTGGCTAACCTTATGTGGTAACTGTTTTGTAATATATATGTATATCAAATCATCACACGGTCTACCTTAAGCTTACACAATGTTAGATGTCAGTTATATGTGAATAAAGCTGGAAATAAAGAAAAAATAGGACTATATGGAAATGAGACTGTTTTCCATAAGGCACACCCCAAACCCATGCCATCATTCAGGATTCTATGTGCACATATTGGATAATCGAGGGTGGTAAGAGATTATAAAGATTAGTGAAAGAATACGTGTAACTGGGAAACTATTGAAGACGTATGGGTGTGTATGTGTGTGTTGTGTGTGTGCACAGCCAGAGAGAATGAGAGAGGGAGAGAGAGAGAGGGGGGTAGAGATCAGGGAAATGATTAGAGGAAGCCAGTTAAATAGAAATGGTTCTCGGTGGGTGGTGGTGTACTAAACAGCACAGGTGGTAGAAACAAGCTAACTTCGGAGTGCAAGACCTAATGATTAAAGCAATCTACATGTGGTATCTAAGCACTGGCTCATAATTAAAAGTCAGATTACTAAAAACATTGGTATTCCAGGGGATTTGTTCCTAGGGTTCTTTTTATTTTTTCTTTATATTTGGGAAATTCTTTGCAAATTTTTTTTTTTTTAAAGATTTATTTATTTATTTATTTGACAGAGATAGAGACAGCCAGCGAGAGAGGGAACACAAACAGGGGGAGTGGGAGAGGAAGAAGCAGGCTCACAGAGGAGGAGCCTGACGTGGGGCTCGAACCCGGAACGCCGGGATCACGCCCTGACCCGAAGGCAGACGCTTTAACCGCTGTGCCACCCAGGCGCCCCGGGAAATTCTTTGCAAATTAAACGTGTAATGCTGGAGCCCCAAAGGAAAAAGGGACAATCAAAACCACATAATTTTATTTTGGCGTTAAGTTGCTCATAGACTGTCCTATGATATTTTTTTAAGCTACAAGAACACAGAAAGAATAGACTTTTCCCCAAATATAGGAAAAGACAGTGAATTAAAAATAGGCTCACTGAGAATTATGTTTGTAAAGCGACACTTAGCTGTGTTTAAAACATTTTCTCTAATGTGTGTGTGCGCATATATGTATGTGTTTGCAAAATATACTTTCCATAGCTAGGCAGTTCTGTAAGCTGAGGTTTCACAGCAACTTGTACTGTCATTGAGCGCACTGAGGCTTCAGTAGCAGGGCAGTCTATGGGGGACCCTCCCCCTCGTCTGGACAGCTTCTTTCCCTGGGTACACATTACGTAACGTCCGTTTGCAGTGAAACAAAATGAATCTTCATGCAATAAACACTTCCCGCAGATCTGCAAAGTGGTGAGGAAACTATGCATAAATATACACCTAATTATGTTTGATTTATGAAAAGCAATTAAAATGGACGTACAGATGCGCACACGCGCGCACACACACACCCCTACACAGAGCTACATGGCACATATTAGAAGACACCACCGCTGCTGTACCCATTTGGGACCTTAACTTCTTTTTCTTTTTTTAAAGATTTTATTTATTTATTTGAGAGAGAGAGAAGGTGTGCACATGCATGCAAGAGGGAGAAAGAGAGAGCGTGTGCGAGAGCATGAGCAGGGGGAGGGGGATGGGGGGCAGAGGGAGAAGCAGACTACCTACTCAGGACCCTGGGATCATGACCTGAGCCAAAGGCAGACGCTTAACCGACTTAGCCATCCAGGTGCTCTGGGACCTAAACTTCTTGATGGTTCTGGCGGAGAAACCCACATTCCTGTTAGATGGGAAAAATTAGAAGCAGCATTAATCACATCTTTCTCACTGCTTCCCTAATTGTCTTGCTATTATAGCAGTGATGATTTCATAGGAAGAAATCACTTGATGTGAAGCAAAATGCTCTTTGCCGAATGCCCCAGCCAGAGTCCCCAGGTTAGACGTCTTTCTTCCTCCCCAGAAGGAGAAAACACAGGTGGAAAGGAAGCAGGTGTGACTGTCGGCATGCTGTGGCAGGGGCTGCTTGCGGTGTCATGACACCTGGCATGGCAGGGAAAGGGTATGAGAAACTTCAATGGGTTTCTTTCTAAACCATTTGCTTAAGGACTCTTCTTTGTGCTCATAAATAATTTCAAAATTACCTCTTCTCCCTTCTTGACTCCATACACCCTCACAGTTCCATCACAGGGCTCCACCACCCACACCACCTTCTCCGTGAAAATTAGGGAATCAGAAAGCCAGTGTCGATGGCGAAACTGCTCACAGCGAGTTTTCAACGAGATGAAGTTAAACAACTGTACTTTTATTTTAAAGTGGTGTTTCTTAAAGTGTGGTCTGGAGACCAGGGCTTCAGCAAAGGGTAAATGGCACTCCAGGGGCAATGTAATGTGTTTGCACTTGATCTCCCAAGGCTAGAATATTCCTGGGAAATTAACACAAAGCAAAAAAAAAAAAAAAAAAAAAGAGAGAGAAAAGTTTCTACGGTCCTAGGAACACAAATCTGAAGATCAATGAACCTGTTTCTGTTACTAGCATCTTGGTGGCAACTCAGGAAATGTGTTGCCCACCCTTTCTTATCCCCCCTCTGCTGGAAACAAACTGCCTTGGAGTTACCTGCGAAAAGCACTTATGAAAACACAGATTTTAACCATCGCCCCCCCTCCCCCGGGAAAATTCTGGTTCAGTAGGTCCAGGGTGAAAGCAAGGAATCTGCACGTTGTACAAGTACCTAGAAGACTTCTTATGCACCAGTGTTTGGGCACTCCCACTAAAGATAAGGTGTGAAAGCTCAGATATCATGATGATTTACACCCTGAGACACAGGAGTGCTCTTGGATAAAGGTTTCTAATTCGCCGAGGATAAGTATCTTTTATACTTGTGATGTTATTTGTATTATCAAAGTGCTGCTTTGTTCTCTTTACATACCCAGAGCAAAACTTTATCACATGCCCACATCTGGCTACAAGGAAGGCCGGATAACGTGGTCATTAGTCCTTGAGTCCCTGTGTCCCGTTACAGATAGCTTTATTTTACCACATGGAAAGAAAGGTAGCATCAATAACGGGGGAAAGATTATGGGCGCAAAGTTAATAATGAACATCTGTCTCTCCATCCCCTCAGTAACATGAAGATGGACCACTGTCCAGGATCCATATAAAGCGATAGCCAGTCTAGGGCCAGAGTAGGGGCCAGCGTAGACACTTGACATTCTGTTAATTTCTTTTCCCTAATGATTTTGAAGCCCAGATGCTTTATCTATAAATATAAGGTCAATCTTATTTCATCTCTTTACTCTCCTCGACCCATTCTCCACACCCACCACACTCCACCACCCTCTACTGGCCATGCACCTGTCCTTATCCCCTGTTACTTCCTGCCAGCCAGAATATGTACATGACAGGTGAACCTTGAGTCGATGTCTTGCACCAGAGGTGGAAGCCACAGGATGAGGATGGCAGAGAAAAAAGAAAGAAGGACCCTGGGCTCCCAATGTCTTTATGACGTCATCCCCACATTCTGGACTATCTGCTGCTAGACTTTTATGTGGAAGAGATACATTTCTACAAAGTTTAAGCCACTATTGTATGACTCCCAGCTAAAATTATCTTGAATGTTTATAGTGAATTAAATAGAAGACCCCGTGGGGCCGTTGGTACCAAAACAAAGCCACACCAAACCATTCTTGTCTATGTTCCTGCCTTAGTAAATTCAATGTCATACAAAAAATTAAAGCTTTGATGATCGAAGATGCTCACGGGTTTGGATTCATCCATCTGATCATCAGAGAATATTTCAAGGTAGACTCCACATACATAGGCTATCAAGTAGACCATGAATCTTTTAAAACATGACCTTGGCAGTTGGGTACTGGGTGAATAATTAACATTCGTTAATAAAAGTTGAAGCAGAGACTACTTACTGGTTGTTCCCTATTATCTATTTTTCTTTCTTTCTTTTTTTTTTCCTCTTATACTAGGCCCCAAGTTTTCAGCTGAGCACATGGCCTTATGGAGTAGAACTTGCCCTTCCTAGCCTTATTTATAGCGAGGAGCCATCAGGACACTAAGTTCTGAACAATGAAAGGTAGGTAGAAGAGATACACACTTAAGGGAAATGTCCATAGGGGCAGATAGGCTCTTCTCGTCTTCCACCCTCCCTTTCTTCGTGCCTGGAAGGCAGACGTGCTGAATGGGGCTTACAGGCATCTGGTACCATGATGTGGAAACCGCACAATTAGAATGAGCCAGGGTGAAATGGCCAGGCCAGCCCAGAGCTGTTGGTCTCTAGACCTCATTTACCTGTAAGAGAAATAAAATTCTCTTTTATTTCTTTCATGCTATTTTAGGTTTTCTCTTTCAGCCACACCCAATCCAAACTGATTCCTATTCTCCTACTTTTTTTTCTTTATTTTTATTTATTTATTTTATTTATTTATTTATTCGACAGAGAGAGAGACAGCCAGCGAGAGAGGGAACACAAGCAGGGGGAGTGGGAGAAGAAGAAGCAGGCTCATAGCGGAGGAGGCTGATGTGGGGCTCGATCCCAGAACACCAGGAACACGCCCTGAGCCGAAGGCAGACACTTAACCGCTGTGCCACCCAGGCGTCCCATACTTTTTTTTTTTTCTTTAAACATTAAGTATGACTGTAATCCTGTTGATTGGAATTTTGTTGAGATTAGCTGGATTTTTGTTTCATTGAGGCCTGACATAATATTTTAAACAGATCGTACCTTGGGTGTATAATTAATAATTTATTACTATGACTATGTGTTGAGAAGGCGGTACGAAATATGAATCCTTGGCCTGGTCTATACCAGAAAGTAGTACTGGAATAATACACTTGGAATAAACGCAGGCTTTCTCATCCATTTCCTACCATGATTGGCTAAAAACTCTGCTCCTGAGTATTGTTTTAGGATTCTTTTTGGAGTCTCCAATGTAACTGCAGACATTTGGCAAAAATCTCCAAACGTTCTATAAATTGAAAGATAGATGAGCAAGTACAGTGAATCTCTCCTATTTTGTTCTTCCAGGTCTATGCTGTAACTTTGCTCATCCCTCTCTCTGCCTGGAGCCTGACACACGTGAAATGCATGAATGTGTTCTCTCACTCTCCAGTTAGATGAACAGACGGCACTCACAAGTGATTGGAAGGACAGGAAGAGGTGGGTCAGGGCACTTATTTTTTTTTTTTAAAGATTTTATTTATTTATTTGACAGAGAGAGAGACAGCCAGCAAGAGAGGGAACACAAGCAGGGGGAGTGGGAGAGGAAGAAGCAGGCTCCCAGTGGAGCAGGGAGCCTGATGTGGGGCTCGATCCCAGGAACCTGGGATCACACCCTGAGCCGAAGGCAGACGCTTAACGACTGAGCCACCCAGGGGCCCAGGGCACTTATTTTTATGACTTCCTCCTACCTTATTACTACATGTTGGCTGCTCCTCTTGATTAAAAGCTTGTATCAGCCAGCTATTGCTGGCTTTAAAAGTTTTTCCCGACTTAGTGACTTAGACTTAGTGACTTAACCATTTATTTACTTCACAATTCTGTGGGGTCAAAAATTATGCTGGGCTCAGTTGGCTGGTTCTGACCAGGGCCTGGTTTGGCCAGGTCATTTTTGAATTGGCATCCACTTTGTAGGTTGGCTGGGTACTGGCTGGCCTGGGATGCTTTCACTTCAAAATTTGACAGTTGGATGGCTGTCAGTTGAGACCGCAAGGGAGAAAGGGACATTTGTGTCTTATCCTCCAGCAAGCTAGCACAAGGTTATTCTCAGAGCAGCCAGGCAGGGCTTCAAGAGAGCAAGCTGAAACCCACCAGGTGTCTTGAGGCCTCATCTTCCCTTGGAGCTGCCTGGCCCTCGCTTCTGCTACATTCCATTGGCTAATGTCCCATGAGATCAGCCAGCACTCGAAGCTTGGGGGAGGTAGACTCTGGCTTTTAGTAAAAAGAACTACAACACTACAAATGGCATGGTTATGGGAAGAAGTAAAGAATTGTGGCCATTTTGATGATCTAACAGAAGTCACATCTCCCGTCCAACAATTCTGTCCATACGGCTCTCTTTTGGGTTCTGGTAACTTCTCTCTCTGTTTGTTTATTATTCTTTGGGGGTAGTAATGGCTCCATGTCATCATTGGAAGTGTCCAGACACTTCATTCAATTGTCCTCAGTTATCCAGCTCCAGTTAGTCTTCTGTTCCCTGCCAAGGCCTGAGCTGAAACGTTGGAGTCTTTCTATTAAGCACAGAAAACTGAACATCTGTTTATACCTTTGGAAATTCTACTTTTAGGGGGATAAAAGGCTTTCAGTCCATATGGGCAAAAATAATGTGAAAGATGACAAAAGTAATCAAACAATATTTTTGAAAGATGGGACACTTTCCATTTGTATCGATGGATGCTTAGAAATCTGAATAGAGCAGAATATTCTGAAATTAAGAATTGGCAGAAATGGTAAGCAAGTGAAGTCCTATTGCAAGCCCCCACGGAGAGGCTCAGGAAACCAAGACACCAGGAACCTGAAGGCAGAGATGAAGGACGAAATAAAAACAGGAGCAATGAGTGAAGATCTGTGCAAGGGGCAACAGGATCCATTCAATGCCTTTTAAACCCTTGCCTAGGATAGATTTTTCTGGAGGAAACAAATCAATGAGAATATGGATTTGGGGGCCATTGGCATGGAAACGAGCAGGAGCAATTTGTCTTAAGGATAACAGTAGGAATGAAGTGAAAGTCCATAAACTAAGATGTCAGAACCCATGGCTGCCCCTGTTCGTCTTCTAGACCTCATGGTTCCGAGAATGCTTGCAGCCAGGTACAGACTACGTCTATCTTGGCAGGGCAGAAGATTGGAACATTCTTCTCTGAAAAAGTTGGGTGACCCCAGACAAAAGATCTATAGACACTGACATTTGGATGTCCCCCTGTGAAAAGGTCAGGCCCTGACATATGAAAGTGCAGCTCACTTATTGACAGGTTACCTTCACACGCAGAAGTTCCATTGAGCTTCTTAGTGCCTCAGCCCCACATGTTCCATTAATCCAAGGATCACCGCACAATTGAGAAAAGCCCTAAATAGGAAAGACAGTGATAAAAACCAACCAAGGTGAATAAAAGTAAATTTGAGAATAAAGAAACAAGGCAGGGAGCAAACAAGAAGTTGAAAGTAGAGTGAAACCACAAAACAACAAACAGAGCTATGATCCCTATTCTTAGATACATACAGCAGATATTATATCCATAAAACAAAAATAGGTAGTTTTAACAAAGGCAACAACCACAATGAACCAACCAGTAAAACAACATAAGAGAACCAGGCAGAACTCTCAGAATGTAAAAACATAACGGCGGAAACGAAAAAAAAAATCAGTTGATGAGTTAGAAGATAAAGTTGAAGAAATCACCCAGAGGCATGAAATGACAGAATGATAAAAAATTAGGGGTCCATTTAGGAGCCCTGATTTCAAATGTAGGAGTTTTAGAATGAAAGAAAAATGTGGAGGGGGTAGCATGGAAATAACATCTCCACAACATTTCTCAGAACTGAGAAGCATGATTTTTTTTCATAGACGAGGTGCTAGGAGTACCTAGGTACTCATTATAATTAATGAAAACTTCTTGCACCATGACATCCACTGTGGTTTGAAAAGTCAAAAAGAGATCCTGAAAGTTTCCCAGGCCACACACACAAGAAGATCGGGAATCGGATTGGCCCTGAGCTTGTCCAGAGCAGCACGGGAAGGTAAGACAATGTGAAGCTGGAGCAGAAGCACAGGGAAAAAAGGTTTGATAGGGCTGGCTCTAAAGAGACAGGGAGGGAACCACAAGCCAAAGGATGGAGATGTCTTCTGGGAGCTGGAATGGATGAAGAAAAGGATTGTCCCTTGGAACTGTTCCAAGGAAAGCAACCCTGCAGATCTACTTCCGACCTCTGACCTCCAGAACGGGAAGATACTACATTTGTGTTTCGAGCCATTGAGCTTATAGTTATTTGTTACAGCAGCAAGAAGAAACCAATATACTGGCCAGATGACTAACAAAGTGCACGGGTAAGGTGAAGACATTGAGATGCTCAAGCCTCAACATTTTTAACTCCCTTTTCCCTTGATCAAGAATTTACTAGAGAATGGGTTCTACACAGTAAGTGCTCAGAGTAAGAAAGAGTCTGAAGTGGGGCTCAGGAAACAGACCAATAGGAGAGAGGAAGGGCAAGGTTTATAACCATACAGGGTTTGGAAGCACAGTTGCTCTGGACTGAAGCAGAACCAGGTGGGGAAAAGAGGACTTGGTGGTTGGTCCTTCATTGGCCTGCACTGTGTGAAGGCTGAGACCCCAGTCTTTTTTTGTTTAATTTGTTATTATGTTATGTAAGTCATCATACAGTACATCCTTAGTTTTTGATGTCGTGTTCCATGATTCATTATTTGCGTATAACACCCAGTGCTCCATGCAATACATGCCCTCCTTAATACCTATCACCGGCCTATCCCAATCCCCCATCCCCCTGCCCTCTGAAGCCCTCAGTTTGTTTCCCAGAGTCCATAGTCTCTCATGGTTCATTCCCCCTTCTGTTTACCCCCGCTTTCTTCTTCCCTTTCTTCTCCTACCAATCTTCCTTCTATTTCTTATGTTCCATAAATGAGTGAAACCATATGATAATTGTCTTTCTCTGTTTGACTTATTTCGCTTAGCTTGTCTCCTCCAGTCCCATCTATGTTGCTGCAAATGTTGGGTAATCATTCTTTCTGATGGCTGAGTAATATCCCATTGTATATATGGACCCCATCTTCTTAATACAGTCATCTGTTGAAGGGCATCTCAGCTCCTTCCACAATTTAGCTATTGTGGACAATGCTGCTATGAACATTGGGGTGCATATGGCCCTTCTCTTCACTATGCTGAGACACCAGTCTTAAGAAGCCAGAGGGTTTGGATTTCAGCTTTGTTTTATCACTTACCATGTAGACAAATTACTTAACTCAGGTTTTTTTTTTTTCCAGAATGGAAATAATAATGGCTCTACCACATAGTGTTGAGGGAAGGATTAAATTAATACATGTGGTGTGCTTAAAAATAGCTTCTGGCACCTGAGTGCTCAATCGTCATTACCTTTCTGTTATTAAAAATGTTTTAGAGTTCTGTTGGATATTTTGGGGGAGGAATTACTGATAGGCACATGCAATATTGAAGAAATAGATCTCTCCATGAGACAATTACAGTTTTGTAGTACAAATTCCAGATGTCAAGTCTATTTACCATTATGATTATATAACCATTAAATATTGATTTAAGTAACATTGTGGTTTAAGTGTTTTGGGATGTTGGTAAAGGGTGGTGTGTGTGTATGTGTGTGGTGTGTGTGGTGGGGGAAATGAGTTGTGTGGATAGGACATCAAATGATAAGTTATTAAATTGTAAAATCAAGACATAGCAGAGCAAGCGTATTATTTAGATACAGCTAAACAAGGTAATACTGGTGGTGTCTGGGGATGATGGTACTGGGTGGGGCAAAAGTAAGATGGGAAACTATTGATTTCCATTATAAGCCCCATGATATTCCTTGACTTTTTAAAGTATGCACATGCATGCTTTGATAAAAATTTTTAACTGAATCATTAAATTAACATGTGATAGAACACATTTAGTGAGGTAGGCAAGCCACATACGCTTTATTATCAATAGTGATATAATTGACATGCTTTGACTCGATTGTCCAAAAATGTGAGGTACAGAGCAAAAATTAACTTTAGAGTTTGGATGTTGCAAATATTTAGCAATCTTTAGGTCTTGTCTCAAGTAATATTTCAAAGCTAATGGCACTCAACCTGGGCTGCAAATAAAAATAATCTGGGGTATACATTGTAGTTACCTGGGGAGCTCTTAAAACTCCTAACGCCCCAGCTCTAGCCCAGACCAATTTAAATCAGAATCTCTGGAGGTGGATCCAAATATCAGTGCTTTAAAGCTCCCTGGGTGATTACAACATCTGATCAAGGTTAAAGACAATGGTATGAAAATATTTGAGTGGTGTTTGATAAGATATTTTTTTACTCGCTGGCTCTGTAGTAAGCCTCACCCCACATTCATAGCTTGGTAGGAACAGATGTGGAACGGGTGGCAATTCACAGAAATAAATAAACATAAAGTATAAATATACGTGTGTGGGGGTGCGTGGGGGTGCGTGAGGGTGTGTATTTCCTAAATATTGTAATTTGTATTAAGATCACGTCGGAACACTTCTTTGGTTAATTTTGCTGAACCATATATAACTTTACACTAGTTTTTCGAGTTATTTAATGCATGAGTCAGATTCCCAAGTCTTAGAGGCTTAAATACTGATTGGTATTGTTAAAATACACGGATCTATGTGGATACAGGATTTACTAATGAACTAATGAATAATAACTAAATTACACCAGAAAGACCCAGTATTAATTACCATGTAATTCATACTGCATTTTATAAATCAGATACAAAATCCAATAATTATAGGACAATTGCTATGTAATTACCTTAACTCCACATAGTAATTACAGGGTAATTTTGTAAATAGTTCACATCACACACCCATAAAGAGAACTGCTATTACTTTGCACCCTGGAGTTGAAAATAACTAGCTGGGTTATTCTAGCATTGGTTTAGGGAGGAAACAATATATAATCTTCACTCTAGTATAAGATACAAGAGTCATCTCAGATTTAGTTTGTAACCTGCTTAGTATTTGGCATTGCCCTAACTGATACTGGAGATATTTATTATGCAATGCAATTGGTAAAGCAGGAGTTAAGTATTCTATCTCCCATTCTGTGAAACCCAACATAAATTAAATCATATATTACTAAGCAGATGAAAGTAGATATCTATGCAGAGGAATGAACTTTGATTGAGATCAATTAGAACATAGTAGAAAGTGCTACTCTTCCTTTGAAGATATCGCCTGGACAGTTTTATTCTAGTTGAATTGAGTTGGCCAAAGGCTTCTCTGGCACATAAGTAGCTTACAATCTGCTTAGCCCTCTGCAGTGAGTTTTTTTCCCCCCAGATGTTTCAGCCATTGGCAGTACAGTGTGCTGGGGAGCTAAGAAATACTGATGTAGAAGGAAGAGGAATGAATAGAATTGCCATGAAGTAGGAGAAAACCTAATACCATCCCCTGCCCAGCAAAGGGTCTTACAGACTTGGACCAAATCTAAGGGAGGACCAAGTAGTTTATGCCCATGTCCAAGTGGAGTTGAGACCGATGCAAGACTGAATCTGGAAGAACTGCATGTGGGTGAGTTTCCCATGGTTCATAGGGAGATAATGCATGTGTCAATAACGGAGTCATTTCAGGGATCTCATCAGCATGGCAAAAGAAAACAGTGACAAGACACAGATGGATTTGCCAGACCTCTACCTCCCACACAAAGCATTACTCCCCGACTATCAGCTCCCTGGAGAACAGATAAATCTCAAACAAGATGGGATCCAGAAAAACGTTCAGAAAAGCCTGTCCCTCCACTACGGTCACAGGAGGTCTCAGGCATAGACTTGAGGGACCAGTTCCTTCCGAGGCTCTAGGCTGAGGTTCTAGATATCCTGGATTTGGAACTATTTATTGTCAATTATTTAAAGGGCTGAACATGGCAACTACAACTGTATTTGAAAGGTTATAAAGATGAAGCTTAATTAAATGATGAAACCTAATCTATTAACTCCCAAAGTCTTCCTGCCAGATAAGGATGGCCAAACCTCCCCATGAACTAAGCATCTAGACACTTATAATAGGAAGCCACAGAAGTGTTCCGATCAACTTTGAACTACACTGAAATAAAATGGAGGCTCTCTGATTCCTGGCCACCCACACATAATGAGGTAATTGTTAGCTAATTGATAAAGCAATGCAGCTCCACCCAGGATGCAAACTCCACTGGGACAATACTTCATAAATGGGTCAAATTGTTCTATAAGCATATCCTAACCCCCCTGAAGCCTGAAATGCCTATCCAATTAAGAAAAAGCAAAAGAACCCCAAAGTTTGGCCTTTAATGTCCTCCACAAAGCATTTTAATGTTAACTGGATCCTTTTTCTCCCACTGTGCACTTTGTGTATCCTGCAACTCAGTCATCTAGAATACTCATCTTTTGCTAAGCAAACCCTGCAATTTCCTGGTACCAGGTTCTTCCCTTTATCTGAAACGACCCATCCATCAGCGTGTCTCCTGCCCAAATCTTATTCTTTAAGACCCGGCGTAAATGCTACCTCTGCCAGGAAGCATTTTCTTATCACCCCAGTAAAAAGACTCCTCTTCCTTCTTGACAATCCTTATTTTCTTATTTTCTCTATATTTTTTGTACACGTCTTCTCTATTGGCGTGAGTCCCTGCCAGCAGGTGCTAGAATTTACACATCTTTGGGTTATTCCAAGATACATATTAAATGCCACAATACAATTAAAACTAGAATGAATGTACCTCTAAGTAAGTATTTCCCTTTTTTTTTTTTAAGTTTAAGCATTTTTAGGCTATATAAATTACTGGCCCCAAGACTGCTGATCTATGGAGTAAACATTTTTATTGTAAGATTTTGACCAAGAAAAGGTCCATTTTATCCCATAAGTATTTTCTTGTTATCATATTGATGACTATTATAATTTGCTTTTTGATTGGCATTGCGGATTCAGTGTGGGAATTTGAAGTTGACCTCTGAGTAATGGTAAGAGATCTGAGATTATATAGTTAGATATACTCTTTGGAGGAGTTAAGGTATAGTTCTCTTAAGACTTAACAAGTGACGTCACTTTACAAGTGATTTAAAAGTGGGAACAGTGAAAAAAAAGTCTGGGTACTGTTGGAGGATCCTGGATGGGGGTTCAGGAAATCAAGGGCTGCCCATTTCCCTCAATAACTCACTGTGTGAGTTGGGGCAGACCAGGGAACACCTCTGTAAAACGAGGGCTTTAGACACCCCTTCAGATATTAAGACACCATTTAGCTCTAAGACATCACAAATCTTTTATTTATTTATTTATTTTTGAGAGAGAGAGAGAGAGAGAGAGAGTGCACACTTATGCGCATGGGGGAGGAGGGGCAGAGGGAGAGTGAGAGAGAGAATCTCAAGCAGGCTCCGTGCCCAGCATGGAGCCCAATGCGGAGCTTGATCTCACAACCCTGAGATCATTCCCTGAGCTGAAATCAAGAGTCAGTTGCTTCACCAAATGAGCTACCCAGGCACCCCAAGACATCACAAGTCTTAAAAAAAGCAGGCCATGAATAAATATCTTGGAGAAATACTATAATGAAAAGCAAATGGAAGGCTCTGATAAAATCTAGAACTATTGGAAAAGGTAATTGTGAAGCAATGGTTATGTTTTTCCTCAGACTTGGTCCCCTCTCTTCCTTTCCACACTTCCTCAGCCACTTCTTGGGTCAGTCCAGTGAAGGTAGAGTGGGAGGTAGTTTAAGATACTGTTCCTGCCGTGGAATTGGATGGAGAGGCACATGAAGCCCAAGCCTCCCAAGGCCCAAAGAAGGAGATTCCAGTGAGAGATTTTGAGGATCTCTTACAGGTGACTGGCCCCTCATATGCTTCTGGCCTACCCTTCTCTCAGAAAGCCTTGAGAAGTTAGTATAAAGGATTGGTTCTAATTATTTGAGAGATGTTTACCATCATGGTTTCCTTCACACTGGTACTATCACTTTTGAAACAACAAAAGTGGGGCTCTGGGGTGGCTCAGTGGGTTAAAAGTCTGCCTTAAGCTCAGGTCATGATTCCTGAGTCCCTGCTCAGCCGGAAGTCTGCTTCTCCCTTTGCCCCTCATCCCACTCATGCTCTCTCTCTCTTTCTCCCTGAAATAAATAAATAAAATCTTTAAAAAAAATAAACAACCAAAGTATTTTAGCATTTTAGCTCAAGTCAGTTTCCCAGAGCATGCGGAGTTAAAATGTTTCAGTAATCGAGGTATTATAGGGCAGAGTGACGAGCCTGGGAAGAGACCACCGAATCTTTCAGTCCAGTCGCCATTACATCACAGGCAAGCACGGGGTTCCTTGTGGTACAAAGGAATTGCATCTCCCCCTTCCAGAGCTGTGGAGAATTACTGCAGGAGCAGGGTGTTTTCCCAGCCCCTAACACAATGCCTGGCACATAGTTGGATGTTACTATACACTAACTGAAAAGCAATCCTAATTGTGTTATGCAGTTAATAAATCAATTGCACAAATGTTCCTATCAGGTTACTATGTGCATCTCAATGGGGTATACTTATTCAAGTATATCTTCTGAATTATCTTAGCGTGGCATGAATGAGAACCTGGTTATTTGCAAAGTTCAGACTTTACAGAAAGTAATTCAAGGTCTTAAAAGCAATATATTTTTCGAAAGTTACAGGCTCGCAGTTGTACAGTCGGTTCCCTGAAACGACCTAGTTTTCTGTCTGAGGTAAGTATTTAGTCACTTTTACTTAAACTATTTCTGATCTTCAGGGTTGTTGAAATTCAACGGACTTTCTCTTCCTTTGACCAAGACTTATTTGAACCAAGCCTAGAGGTGACTTGCAAAACAAGATTAGGATTTAATGAGGGATGGAGTATGGGGTTGCAACCTATGTTTTACAGGTTTAGGGTTAGATATTTTGTGCAGAATGAAATTCAGATTTCTGTTTATTTGTTTCTAGCTTCAGGGAGATTGCAGTGGATGGTGCTTCTTCACTGGCTCCCAAAACATTTGATTTAAATAGACCAAGGAAATGTAGACAATATCCATTTGTCTACCTTAAAGGAAAGTAGGTGGTCATTGATTTAGGGCCCTGCCCAAAAGGTCTCTGTGATGCGTATGACTCAAGCCCATTTATAAGTATGCTAAACAGCAAAATAAGATTGGAAAGTGTCATGATTGCTTGTCCTAGAGATAATCATAGTACAACACCATGATTTTTCTAGGGGTGTCCCTACCTACAAAATGAAGTCACTTCTCCCCAAACTACCCAGTAAAGGCAGCTAGCAGTACAGTAGGTAATATTCCCAAATAATCCCAAAGTAGTTTTAGATGCCCCGTTGGTTTACCTTCCTAATTATGTTTTATATCGCTTGATACCCTATAAGAATTCTGTGTAAGGCTGACTGAAAAATATTTTCATTTAAAAAATGAACACTTATAATCTACAAAGTAGATTTTAAGAAAAAACATCTTTAAAGAAAAAAGAT
This sequence comes from Ursus maritimus, assembly GCF_017311325.1. Lineage (NCBI taxonomy): Eukaryota > Metazoa > Chordata > Mammalia > Carnivora > Ursidae > Ursus > Ursus maritimus. The sequence continues at coordinate 9,821,532 of NW_024425341.1, read as the reverse complement.
CTGTCAGAAAAAAGGACCACTGAAACACAGCCCCAAGTCCCATTCCACATTTGCTGTAAGTAAATTATATCATCTTCTGGAGAGCAACTTGGTAATATGAATGAAAAGTTGTATAATGTACATTTTTTTTAACATAGCAATTCCCATTCTAAGAATTTACCATGAAGAAATAATGTTGTGTCCATAAAGATGTGTCGAATATACCAAGAATATTCCACATGGTTTGGTTTTCATTACCAAAAATTGGACTCAAGTTAAATGTGCAGCCGGAGAGACTTGGTGGTATAAATTAGCGATCATTAAGACTGATGGTGAAGAGGCACATTTTTTCCAGAATATATTGCTAAGTGAAAAAGTAGTTTTCAAACAAAATGCATGATATGAAACCATTTTTTTAAATGATTTTTTATTATATTATGCTAGTCGCCGTACAGTACATCCCCGGTTTCCGATGTAAGGCTCGATGATTCATTAGTTGCGTACAACACCCAGTGCACCATGCAATACATGCCCTCCTTACTACCCATCACCGGTCTATCCCATTCCCCCACCCCCCTCCCCTCTGAAGCCCTCGGTTTGTTTCTCAGAGTCCATAGTCTCTCATGTGAAACCATTTTCTAATTTAAAAAATTGATTGTTTTCATCTATAGCAAAATGTCTGGCAGGCTATAGATTAGTTTTCCACTACAGTTATATTTAGATGGTGGGATTACAGGTGATTGTTTCTCCTCTTACTTATCAGTATATTCTATCTTTTTCTCATAAGGATCACAAATGACTTATGTAATGATCTACCCCAGATATTATCCTTGTAAGAACTTAGAAAATCACTATTCTACCACTACTTTTCTTAGAGAGTAGATTCGTATTATTATATGAAATACGTCAAAGAAAGAAATTTAATTTCCTATTCAGCAAGCATTTCTATAGCACTTACTGTATTACTATATGCCAGACACAATTTTCCCTCTGTCTCCCTGACTATCTCCCTGTTTCCCTGTCTTTTATATATATTTTAATTGAACTAGAATTTCCTATTGTTGGAGTACAGGCCTGTGAGTTTTGTTAAATACATACAGTAGCATAACCATCACCATCACCAAGATGCAGAAGTTTCATTACCCTCTGACCCCTGCAAATTTCCTTGTGCTTCTTTGTAGTGAATCCCTACACCCTCGACCTCTTGCTCATGGAAGCCACTGATCTGTGTTCTGTCCTATAGCTTTGCCTTTTCCAGAATGTCATATAATTGCAATCGTGTAGTACATAAGCTTTAGAGTCTGGCTTCTTTTCCTTAGCATAATGTATTTGGGATCAGTACATTTTTTTTTAATTGCTGAGCAGTATTCAATTGTATGGATGTACTATACTGTGTTTATCCATCATCACCTGAAGAATTCTTGAGTTATTTTTGGTTTTTGGCAATTATGACTAAAGCAGCTATAAACATTTGCATATAGGGTTTTTAAGGGAACATAAGTTTTCCTTTCTCTTATGTAAATACTTAGCAATGAGGTTTCAAGGCCATACGGTTTGTATTAACCTTTTAAAAAAAGATTTATTTATTTATTTATTTGAGAAAGAGAGAGAGAGCCTGAGTTGGGGGAGGAGGAGAGGGAGAGAGAAAATCTCAGGCTGACTCCCTGCTGATTGGGGAGCCCAATGCGGACCTCAGTCCTGCCCCCAGGATCATGACCTGAGCCGCAGTCAAGAATCCGATACTCAACCAACTGAGCCATCCAGGTGCCTTGGTTTATATTAACTTTATAAGAAACTGCCAAAGTGTTTCCCAAAATGGCTGTACTATTTTGGATTCCCATCAGTAATATATGAGAGAGAATTCCATTACTCCACCTCCTTGCCAGCACTGGCCATTGTCAGTTATGTTTAAATTTTAGCAGCTGTTATTTGAAATGTTTACAAATACTAACTCATTAAATGAGAAAGTGCTCTAATTTATCTATACCTCATGATAAATAACAGTCATAAAAATTTGATAATTATTTAATAATATATAAATATCTCATCAGTTTTACTGATGAAGAAACTGCAAGGGACATCAAGTTACTGTCTCAAGGTTGCACAGCCCATAAGTGGCAGAGCTGGATTGGAGCTCAGGCGTCTAACCCAGAACAGATGCTTGGAATACTCTGCCATGATTTTCTTTCAATCAATACAGGAAAGAAAGGCTTGAAATACTTCTACTGCCAGTTTGAAAGTTCATCTATTTCTGGTCTTGGAAAGTTGGCTTAAAATTTATTGAATCTCAATTTAACTTTCCAAAAATGTAGTGTGGTTCAGCATAGGACATTCCATCAGCTAATTAAAGAATGTCAGTAGGCTGGCTCCTGGGAGGTCTTCCAGAATGCTGTGAACTTGCTGGATTCCCAGTGGTCCAGGGTCCTACCCTCAGCTCTGCAAACCCTGAAACTTGATCTATTAGATGTCCCAGAAGTGACTGGACTTAGCCATGCTGGAAGACTCGGGATACCAAGTTCATAAGATACGGATATGTTAAACCCAATGGCAATTTATTAATTTACAGTGAGAAACAGAATGACCAAAGGGAACAAATATTCATTTTCATTTGACAGGTATCTTCTCCCTGTAGAAAAACTGCATGGGAACCAAATTCTAATCAGGTTTCCAGGTGTGCCTAGAACCTTAAATAAGTAGGAGAGTTCTCTGCTTTTAATAGCCTGAAGCCTTTAAACACTCAACCATAAAGCGAAGTCCTGGCATTTTGTGTTCATTTCCATGGTATGCTTCAACCTTCCCAAAGGCCACAGAGAAGGATCAGGTGGTCTAAATGGGCATGTTTAATATCGGCCCTTTCATTACTCTACCTCTGATCAATCCAGCTTCTTACTGATACCTTCTTTCCTTAGACATGGATATTCAATCTAATTAAATCAATTCTTAGTCCTCTTTTACAGTCTAACATTTCTTTATCATCTACTATGTCCCGAGATTATTCTAGAGATAGGAAATATGATTCGCTTTAGGAATCACTCTATCCTTTTCAGATTTCAAAATACCTCTTCTTGGATTTATTTTGTGTCAGTATATGGTATAATTTTCTGAAGGTGGCCTTGTTCATCAGATCTTTGGGTCACCTCACTCTGGTTCCCCTGTACTGACTTAGGATGTGTATTCTTTGAATTTGTGTGATTACTCATTTTCATTTGTCTCTCCGCAACCCTTGTCAACTATAACCAAAGTGTGAACACTTTTTAAGTCTAAGTTTTTTATGCAACACATTTTATCTCCTGAGCTAAATTAAATTCATGAATTTTAATTGGCTAGACGTCACCATCTGAACATTTTGCTAGCCTCTCAAACCCGATATGACTTGGGCCAAATTTGTCATTTTCTACTTAACAAACTGGCTCTTATTTTTGACCTGCTTATATTTGAAATCAATGCAACCCGCAGCATCTCAGCCATTCCAGAATGTAGCCTCTGTTCTCATTTTTTTCCATGCCTACTGAGTTGACACATCGCAAGAATACCTTATAAACCCAGCTCCTTCTTGCCCTTGGCTACTGCGTTTTGAAGACCACTGCTGTTGGCTGGTTTAAGCTTTCATCTTTTCCCTCCTGGATATGAAGGGAGTTGATGAACTGAACTCACTAAATTTACTCTCCTTTTTCCCCTCTCCTTTTCATGATCAACCAATTATTGACATGTCATCAGACACCTTACCCGGGGTCTGTTATACCATGGTTGGCACGACAGGCTCTTAAGCAGCAGAACTTTCTCTTCCCTTTCTGTTGTCTTAAGAACTCCTCTCAGCCCTTCTGTTTGCCATTCTGAGCCCCAGCTACTGTATTTAGCTGGGTTGTTGCTCTAGAACTTTGGTTTCTATGCCATTGCTATCTTTCGTTGTCTGTTTCCTTTGGACTTAAATGCTTTAAAGCATCCCTCCAACATTGAGCCTGCCTTGTTCTGAGATGACACTCCTCTGGGCCCTATGCCTCTTCCTGTTCCCCTAAGGTAGTCCTACATATTCTCATCCTTTCCTGCACTTGCTCCTCCTCTTCTATCTTTTTCTTCTTCCTTTTTAAAGACTTTATTTATTTATTTGTTAGAGAGAGGGTGAGAGAGACAGAGAGAACACAAGCAGGGAGAGTCGCAGGCAGAGGGAGAAGCAGACTCCCCACTGAGCAGGGAGCCGGATGCGAGATTCGATCCCAGGACCCTGGATCATGATCTGAGCTGAAGGCCGATGCTTAACCAACTGAGCCACCCCGGGCACCCCCTTTTTCTTCTTTTTCGTCATGAATCCAGCCTGACTCAACCTCCTTTCCCCCCTCCTCTCCTTTTCCTTTGCCATCCCCTTCCATCTTGTCTTGTTCTTTCCTTTCTCTTCTGCTTGCCTTGGGTGGAAATGTAGGCATTGCCATCACCCTTTTGATCAAAACTGCAGCGTCTCCCAGTGAAAGCAAACACCTCCCATGCAGATATATCAGCACTTCACCATCTTGGCGAAGCCTATATTTTCAGGCTTAACTTTTAGGCTTTCCGTACGAAGAGCCCTGTTCTGGTCAAAATAGGGTCTTCTGGTTCCGGTTCCAAGATGGCGGAGGAGCAGGAGACCTAAAGTTCGTCTGGTCCCAGGAATTCAGCTAGAGAGTTACCAAGCCATTTGGAATACCTATGAACGCAACTGGAGAATGAGGAAAAGAGTAGCAGAAACTCAATGAACAGAAAAGCGACCACTTTCTGCAAGGAGGAGAAAAGATGGTGGAGGAGTAGGGGACCCCTTTCTCAGCTGGTCCCCTGAGTCGAGCTGGATATCTACCAGACCATCCTGAACAACCACGGAATCAGCCTGAGACGCAGGAAGATACATCTGGATCTCTACAAACGAACATCTCCAGCGCTGAATATTGAGGTACGAAGCGGGGAGCCATGAATCCGTGCACAGATCAATGGAAGGGGGAGGGAGCCGACGCACTTGGGTGCCGGGAAGCAGTAGCCATTTGCACTGGGAAGGGGGCCGGACTCGCCTATGGGCACCCGCGAGAGAGCAGACTGGGACCGTGAGCCTATAACACGGGCGCGACTAGACTGAAAACTGGAGTTCCAGAGCACTCACTGGAACCAGACTGATACCGGGAACTCGGGAGCACGTGCACGACCAGACTAAAATTGGCACTCCAGAGCGCGCGCGCACCACACTGAAACAGGGAGGTTGGGAGCATGTGCGGGAACTGGGGGCGGCTGGCGGTGTTAGAAGCACAAAGGACAGAGATGTGGGGCCCTGGAAGTGAGGGCTGGGACACCGGGTATAGGGTGCACAACCTGGGACGCTGCAGGGTTTTTAGCAGCACTGACAGAAACAGAATTAAAGTGGCCAGGAGAGCTCAGTGGAGAGCAGACTGCGATCTCTCTGTTCTGAGACAGAGGCTAGGACACAGCCACTGCTGCTCTGACTCTCAGAAGAGGCACAGAAAACTTCCAGGGAAAGCCGCCAGAGAACAAAAGTCTAGAAATACCAGCTATATTGTGCCCATCCCCATCCCCCCTCGCAGGGGACGAGGCGACTCTACACAAACAGGGTTGCCTGAGTATCAGCATGGCAGGCCCCTCCCCCAGAAGGCAGGCTGAAAATCAAGAAGCCCACATCCCTAAGGTCCCTGTAAAACAAGTGCACACTGCCTGGGTCCTGGTCAATAATTTGGGCTCTGGGCATCCCCGCAACCTCTCCTCACCAGAATGACAAGGAGGAGAAATCCCCCCCAGCAAAGAAAAGATAATTGAGTCTGTGGCCTCTGCCACAGAACTGATGGATATGGATATAACCAAATTGTCAGAAATGGAGTTCAGAGTAACAATGGTCAAGATGATGTGTAGGCTTGAAAAAAATATTAACAAAAATA
>NW_024425341.1:9792786-9814244 GCF_017311325.1 Ursus maritimus | reverse complement strand
AAATTAAAAATCAGTTTGAACAATTTCTGGAGACCAATGAGAATGAAAACATATTGGTCCAAAACCTATGGGACACTGCAAAGGCGGTCCTAAGGAGAAAATACATAACCATCCAAGCCTCACTCAAAAGAATAGAAAAATCTAAAATGCAGTTTTTATATTCTCACCTCAGGAAGCTGGAGCTGGAACAGAAGAACAGGCCTAACCCATGCCCGAGAAGGCAGGTGATCAAGATTAGAGCAGAGATCAATGAATTAGAAACCAGGAGCACAGTAGAGCAGATCAACAGAACTAGAAGCTGGTTCTTTGAAAGAATAAATAAAATTGACAAACCACTGGCAAGACTTATTCAAAAGAATAGAGAAAGGAACCAAATTAATAAAATTATGAATGAAAGGGGAGAGGTCACAACCAACACCAATGAAATAGGAAGGATTATTAGAAACTTTTATCAACAGCTTTATGCCAATAAATTAAACAACCTGGAGGAGATGGATGCCTTCCTGGAAACCTGGAAACTACCAAGACTGAAACAGGAAGAAATTTATTATTTAAACAGACTGATTAATTATGAAGAGATTGAAGCAGTGATCAAAAACCTCCCCAAAAGCAAGAGTCCAGGGCCTGACGGATTCCCCAGTGAATTCTACCAAACATTCAAATACCTGTTCTCCTGAAGCTGTTTCAAGAAATAGACACAGAAGGAAAACTACCAAACTCATTCTATGAGGCCAGTATTACCTTGATCCCCAAACCAGGCAAAGACCCCATCAAAAAGGAGAATTACAGACAGATTTCCCTGATGAATATGGACACCAAAATTCTCAGCAAGATCCTAGCTAATAGGATCCAACAGTACATTAAAAGGATTATCCATCAAGACCAAATGGGATGCAAGGGTGGTTCAACATTCGCAAATCGATCACTGTGATAGATCATATCAAAAAGAAAAGAGACAAGAACCATATGATCCTTTCAATGCAGAAAAAGCATTTGACAAAATACAGCATCCTTTCCTGATTAAAACCCTTCAGAGTGTAGGGATAGAGGGCACATTCCTCAATTTCATAAAAACCATCAATGAAAAGCCTACAGTGAATATCATTCTCCTTGGGGAAAAGCTGAAAGCCTTTCACTTAAGATCAGGAACATGACAAGGATGCCCAGTCTCGCCATTATTATTCACCATAGTACTAGAAGTCCTTGCAACAGCAATCAGACAACACAAAGGGATAAAAGGTATCCAAACTGGCAAAGAAGAAGTCAAACTGTTGCTCCTCACAGATGACATGATACTCTATATAGAAAACCCAAAAGACTCCACCCCCAAACTACTAGAACTTATAGAGCAATTCAGTAATGTGGCGGGATACAACATCAATGCTCAGAAATCAGTTGCATTTCTATACACAAACAATGAGTCTGAAGAAAGAGAAATTAGGGCATCCATTCCATTTACAATAGCACCAAAAATCATACGTTTTCTCAGAATTAACTTAACCAGAGATGTATAGGATCTATATTCTAGAAACTACAAATCACTCTTGAAAGACATTGAGGAAGACACAAAAAGATGGAAAAATATTCCATGCTCGTGGATTGGAAAAATAAACACAGTTAAAACGTCCATGCTACCGAGAGCAATCTACACTTTCAATGCCATCCCGATCAAAATACCAATGACATTTTTCAAAGAACTGGAACAAACAGCCCTTAAATTTGTGTGGAACCAGAAAAGACCCCGAATCGCCAAGGAATTGTTGAAAAGGAAAAACAAAGTTGGGGGCATCACAATGCCGGATTTCAAGCTATACTACAAAGCTGTGATCACCAAGACAGCATGGTACTGGCACAAAAACAGACACATAGACCAATGGAACAGAATAGAGAGCCCAGAAATGGACCCTCAGCTCTTTGGGCAACTAATCTTTGACAAAGCAGGAAAAAACATCCGGTGGAAAAAAGACAGTCTCTTCAATAAATCGTGCTGGAAAATTGGACAGCTACATGCAAAAGAATGAAAATTGACCACTCTCTCACACCATGCACAAAGATAAACTCCAAATGGATGAAAGACCTCGATGTGAGACAGGAATCCATCAAAACCCTAGAGGAGAACATAGGCTGCAACCTTTTTGACATTGGTCACAGCAACTTTTTTCATGACATATCTCCAAAGGCAAGAGAAACAAAAGAAAAAATGAACTTGTGGGACTTCATCAAGATAAAAATCTTCTGCACAGCCAAGGAAACAGTCAAAAAAACTAAGAGGCAGCCCAAGGAATGGGAGAAGATATTTGCAAATGACACTACAGATAAAAGACTAGTATCCAAGATCTACAAAGAACTTCTCAAACTCAATACACGTGAAACAATCAAATCAAAAAATGGTCAGAAGATATGAACAGACACTTTTCCAGTGAAGACATACAAATGGCTAACAGACACATGAAAAAAATGTTCAAAATCATTAGCCATCAGGGAAATTCAAATCAAAACCACATTGAGATACCACCTTACGCCAGTTAGAATGGCAAAAATTGACAAGGTAGGAAACAACAAATGTTGGAGAGGATGTGGAGAAAGGGGATCCCTCTTACACTGTTGGTGGAAATGCAAATTGGTACAGCCACTTTGGAAAACAGTGTGGAGGTCCCTTAAAAAGTTAAAAATTGAGCTACTGTATGATCCAGCAATTGCACTACTGGCTATTTACCCCAAACATATAGATGTAGTGAAGAGAAGAGCCAGATGCACCCCAATGTTCATAGCAGCATTGTCCACAATAGCTAAATCGTGGAAGGAGCCGAGATGCCCTTCAACAGATGACTGGATTAAGAAGATGTGGTCCATATATACGATGGAATATTACTCAGCCATCAGAAAGAGTGATTACACAACATTTGCAGCAACATGGACAGGACTGGAGGAGATTATGCTAAGTGAAATAAGTCAAGCAGAGAAAGACAATTATCATATGGTTTCACTCATTTATGGAACATAAGAAATAAGAAGATTGGTAGGAGAAGGAAGAGAATAATGAAGGGGGGCGGTAAACAGAAGGGGGAATGAACCACGAGAGACTGTGGACTCTGGGAAACAAACTGAGGGCTTCAGAGGGAAGGGGGGTGGTGTATTGAGGTAGGCCAGTGATGGGTAGTAAGGAGGGCATGTATTGCATGGTGCACTGGGTGTTATACGCAAATAATAAATCATGGAACGTTGCATCAAAAACTGGGGATGTACTGTATGGTGACTAACATAACATAATAGAAATTATTAAAAAAGAATTCAACTGAAAACAAAAAAGACAAAAAACAAAACAAACAAACAAGCAAACAAAATAGGGTCTTCTTTCTCTCCTGGTATTCCATGCCATGTGCTAATCTTTGGTTTATCCTGTTTGCTAATCTTAGAAAGTTCTTTTATTTCCCCTATAGAGATTCTGCTCCTTGAGCAAATGCATGTTTTCCTTGAAGAGTTTCCTATTATCCTCCCCTCACCCCAGTCAGGACAGTAGCCCCTGCTGCCTTTAAACTAGAAAAGTACTCTGTTTTTAGGTCGCATTTTACCGTGCTTTAAAGTTATTCATATATATCTTTCCTACTCTGCCAGATTATAAATTTACGGCAGGTAGAAGTTAAAAACATATTAGCTTTTAGTTTCCCACCTACTTTCCAGCAGGCACTTTGCCGCTTGCAGGAGCCGAATGACATAAATCTATGGCATGAAGGAATGACAGGAGGAAGGGTCCCTGCAGCCTTACACATAATTCCATTTGTTCTCCATTCATCCCATCACCCTACTGAAAAATGTCCTTCTTCTTTAACCCCATATTTGTAAATGGGCCACCATTTTCAGGCAGAGCCCACACCTTCAAGCCTTCGCCATGAATCCCAGCCCCAAGAAGGTCCTCCTTCCCTCGCATTTCTCCTTTCCCTGACTCCGGTTACAAGGGCACAGGGTGCAGCCCTCCCTCCTTCCACGGGCTGTGCAGGGAATTCCCGACATCATGGTCTGCCATGAAATGTCCCCAAGGCAGGTTTGGGCTGGCTGCCAGCCCAATGCAAACAGCAGGGAGACACGGCAGTGCGGGGCTCAACACTTCGCCAGTGAATCTGTCATTGAAAGGGAAACACCTGCTACCCAGAGAGCCTTTCTATTTCACTTTACTGCAGGGGTCTGCTCTGGACATGTCAACTGATTGCTTTGGGGCAAAGCTGGAAAAAATACACTAGCTCCCCATGTAACTATCAAGGAAGGAAGGAAGTTTTCCTTCGTATGATTGAAGCCATCCAAAAAAGTGGCTCGTGGAGTAGGTATGGAAACCACACTATCCTTGAGAAAAGGAGGAACACAGTATGGCTAGCTGTTCTCTGGAAGAGTGGAGCAGGGGCAGACGGTATCACCGTGCGGTCTCCGGTCCACAGCAGCCTGCTCTGTTAGTCCGGGATCATTCATTACAGACTAATAGGTAACAGCATCAAGGGTAGGCTCTGCCATCTTCTGAACTTGGATCATCTGGGAGGTAGGAGGCCCAAGGGTTCAAGTCCCGACGCCTCAGCTTAATGTCTATTTGACTTTGACCAAACTGTTAACTTTTCCTGAAACTTCAGCAGTGTGCCTCGGGGCTTAGAGCGAGTGGTCAGCTTCCCAGTCTAATTGTAACAGTCTAAGGTGACCGGTTAATACTCCCCAAGTCCTGTATTTCCTTCCATAACCTAAAGCACCAGCCAGTAGCACTTTATTAGGCAGAGAATTTTCTCAAGATTTACAGTGAAATCTCCCTGGTTTGTGCTCACACAGGGGGCAGGGAATAGTTTGAGTTATGAGATACTTTTTCAGAAATGCCATTTTTATTACTTTCAAATGGGCACAATAAATATGCTAGGCTAACAAAATGTTGCCAGGGTGTTTTGCCAAATATAGATCTTTGTGTGAATGTATCAGAATGGTATGTAATTAACTTTTATTGTTTATACATCCACGCGAGCTACTAAAATGCTTAAAACCGTTCGTTCCCCTAAGTGGTTTAGCAAGTACCTTTGTCACTGGCCTCACGCTTCTGTGGGATCCTATGTAAAATTGGTTGGGGCAAAGGCATCCTACTAGCAAAACTTAAAGACAAATGATATTTATGCTGTTTTGAATAGTGACAAGGTGGTTTTGACAAGATTTTTTTTTTTTTGGGGGGGATGCATATTTCTTCTGTGTAAGCATCATACTAAGCCCAGGAATCCTGAATTCTCCGCAAGGTTTAGGCCATTGATTTAGAAGTTTGGCTACCTTGTCTGGTTTGACTTGACATGCAGGCTTATGTTGAAAACATAAGAGATTCTTTGCCGTTGTTTCTATTTAACTCAGTGAGTCACTGGCCATCCCTCCTGCTCCCCCACCCTAAGCCCCCAGGTCCCATGTTTCTGAGTACTACTAGAACCCTAGGTTCCTTCCTACCTTCCTATGTTGTCATCCCATGGGACCTCTCAATGCAGAGCTCCTCAATATTACCCAGGAAACACCGATCTCTGCAGGGCAAAGCATTGTGGCTTAGGAAACAAAGTGCTCATTAAGTCAGTAGCTATTCGCTGAGTACCTACCGTGAATAAACTACCAATATCTGACAGAGGTGAATGAGACACAGCCCTGCTCTTAGGAGCTTGCTTACAGCCAAGTAGAGGCGTCTAATCCCTTCATAATTATGTTTCTAGTCTCTAAGGGGGCTGATTTTTCCTTTGTCCTCTGTCTTCACTATCCGCTGCTCTCTGCAGAAACTATCACCTTCTCCACACTGGTGACAGCAAAGGGCATGCTTTTCATTAGGCTTAAACTATAGTAACGGAGAAATGACCTCAAGACAATATCGCTTGGCTTAATGCAGCATCCACAAAACAAATAACTTACAAAATTATTAGAAACCACAAAATAGCCTAATGATATATTGAAAACCCTACAACAAGTGAAAGGGGAGAAAGAATAATGGGATTTTTTTTGGGAAACATACATTAAACTGAGTTGTTGGGAGAAGGTTGGGGAGGGGGAGAATCTCGGCTCAGGACAGCATCCACGGATAGACTGCATAAGAGAGGGGAAAAAAACCGTACACTAGGATGTCTCCACGGTCTTCTATGAAGACAGAAACTGGGCTGACCTCTCTCCATAACTTCACTGCTTCCAATGTTGCTAGAGAGAGGCAGCACACAAGTTTATAACCCACTGCTTTGCCTGTTAACAGAAAACAATGCCAGACCTGCTGCTATGTGGTGTGACCCAAGAGACTTCAAGGTCAAGATGACGTGCAGTTCTTCTCCTGGCCAGCAGCAACGCAAATCCCTATCATTTCAAGTTTGCAGGTGGGTGCTTTCTGGAGACATTTTACTCTGTGAATGGATTAAGACCTTATCACCTCAGAGGTTGATGTCTTGAATAGCTTCCATATAACAGGGCTTTGCTTATCTAGAAAGCCTGTTAGGGTTCGGTTTCATCTAAGGGAGAGAAGTGAGCTGGGGAAAAAGAGTGTGGAATTGATAAGGTTTAATGCAGTATGGATGGCAGACGGAGGAGAGAAACTCTAGGGCCTCTCGCAAGTCTTGGTGGCTTTAGAAAAAGGTGTTGAAGTCCTTGGTCCTCTAGGGGCTGGGGGAGCCATGGTTTCTGCCTTCTCTCCTCTCCGCCTTTCCTCATCAAGAAGTATGGTTGAGGTCCCTCAGCATCAAATGGTAATGTGCATTGTGTGTGCTTGCTTGTTTTGCTTTGAACCAAAATGCACCAAGGGACTCTTCTCACAGGGGACAGAGAGAATTAGCATTGGACTGGTAGCCAGGTTGCCTCGGTCCTTGGTCTGGCTCTGCCAGAAATTGCTGTGTGGCTCGAGGCAAACCCATTCCTCTTTGCAGAGACCTGGTTTCTTTATCTATCCACGCCAGGGATAGTGGAGAGAGGAGCAGTATAGGAGTACCTGCCTTTTCTCTCATTGAAACTTATCCCTGTGATTCATAAAAGCAGAGGAGGCTGTAGTATTTGAGAACTGGGTCTTACACTTCATTATCTCAGACATAAATGAATTTGAGTTTCATACCAAGATGTGGTTCTGAACTCTACTTGGGGGAGAATCGTGTAGAAGTTGAGTAAAAGACTGCATATCCAAACCTCTCCCAAGCCTTTTCACCCGCTGAGTCATCTTCCAACGTCTGGCTTTGGGGCTCCTGGGATATGCCCAGCCTTGCCCCAAGCGAGCCAGCAGACATCTACGACGGGCAGGAGCTTGGATTTTAATATAACAACTGGAGCCAATTTACAGAAGTAATATGATTTTCTAAATCATTGGAATTAGCTAGTCAAGCCTGAGAGTTACAATTACTCAGAGGCTCACAAGCCCTAATAACATCCGGCAAACTCCAACTGGGGCAGAAGGCAAAAAAAACAAAAAACAAAACAAAAAAAAACAAACAAACAAGAAAAAACTCTACACCACACGCAACAACAAGCAAATAAACAAAAAACAAACCCAAGGCACCATCATCCATTTTTATTATGACATCCTTAAGGTCACCATGTCAAGGGATGGAAGGAAATTAAAAAGAATCTTCGTAGAGGACCCTGCTTACAAGGATTGCTTTACTTAGAGCTTGTTAATTTTCACAGTACGGTTACCCTGGGTTGTGAATTAAAGAAACAGATGAAAAAAATATTGTGCCTTTAACTGTACTGGAGGCCCCTTGCATACTCCTGTGCCTTTTGATGAGAAACATTAAACATTTTTAATTTAGCACATCAATTTGAAAATCTAATTTTTTTTTAATGCTTTGTGGAAGCAGACGCGTTCACGGTGCTGTCACGACCATAGAAGAATTATGAGAAACTTGAACCGCAAAAAGTAAATTAGAAAAATCTCATTTCAGTTACTCTAAAAAGAGGGGAAATTAGATTTTGATTAAAATCACTCATACATACAATTTTAGGTAAACTAATTTAGCAAGACTGACTATATAATTTTTTTTCCTGCCAGTATGTCCTTTTAATACTGGCTCTGAGGTATTTGTACCCATAACCTTTCTCACAACCAACGGATGAAAAAAAGAAACTCTAATAAAGTGGCCTCTTGACTACTGTGTACAGGGGCCTGGTAGGGAGAGATTAAAGTAGTGTATTTGTCAATATAATAGGCAGAAGCTGGCAATGAATTAAGATTCCTTGTACGGTCTTTTTAAGCTGGCTCTCCGCTTTGCCTTTTCAACTTCTTTTTTTTTTTTTTTTTTTGGTAAGGTTTCTGCTTGGAAGTTTTACTTTAAGGAATGCTGTGTCATCTAATGTAGGGATTAATTGCATCATTGGTGTAGCATAATGCACAGTCTATGGCCAGGGGCCCCGGTCTGGGTTAGGCTAACGCTGCCGCCTCCGAGGCAAGATGGGAGAACCACAGCCACGCTTATTAATGACGGCCAAGGTGTTGCCGGATGAGGTGAGATGATGCCTGTGGATGTGTTTTGTAAACTGTAAAGTGCTGCTCGAGACTGTAGTGTCAGGGTTACGCTGATGGCTGAGTTCGAGTTCCCGCCCGGCCACGTGTGAGCCGGGCTCTTGGAGCTCCCAGCCTAGAATCTAGGTTCTAAGGGGGAGAAGATTGATAGCGTATTTTAGTTATTCAGCATCTCATACCAAACCTCATTTTGAAAATTGCACTGTTAATGAATTAGAAACTTTTAAATTAAGGCTGAGGGGCAAATTATTAACTCTCTCTGAAAGAACGGCAGGGGCTGGTCTACAGAGGATAGTGTCCAAAGCTGATCTCCTTCCCTGCTGAGCACAAGACAGGGAGGCACAGGCTGCCTTGAACTTGCTAATGAGATATTGTGGGACCTGCATGACCTAATGGGTGTGAGAACCTTTGAAAATGGTAACACAGTGTATAGGAAGGATACAATTTATCTGTTTATCTATTTATTTATTTTTCAAGATTTTATTTATTTGAAAGAGATAGAGCAAGCAGGAGAGAGCACGAGCAGGGGGTGGGGTGGGGCAGAGAGAAAGGGAGAAGCAGACTCCCCGATGAGCAAGGAGCCTGAGGTGGGGGCGTTGGGGGGTGCTCCATCCCAGGACCCGGGATCAGGAGCTCAGCCTAAGGCAGATGCTTAACCGACGGAGCCACCCAGGCCCCACAGCAAGATACTATTTAAAAAAAAAAATGACAAAGTACAAAAATAACAGTTGGATAGAAGGTATGTAAGTAGCAGAAGGACAAGGAGCTCAGAGCGCGACCCTTCATGCACTACTCCCTTTTATCCCCACTGTCTGCTGAGCCTGGTGTTCCCTGGGAAGATGACCGGAAGGCAGAAAATTGAATCAGGTGATGGAAGAGGACGGAAGGAAAGAGAATCAGAAAAGGAGTAAATTAGGCTAGAGAAGTAGGAAGTTGAGAACGTAGAAAGTAGGGAGAAAGATAGGAGGGAGGGGAAGGAAAAGAGGAAAGCAAGAATCAGAAAAAGGCAGGGGAATGGAAAATGTAGTGGGGATGACTTTGACTCTTCTTAAGTTCACCCAGTCCATCCTTTCCACCCTGTGGTCAAGCTAAGCCTCAGACATCATTTTCAGGCTTGGAAGCATCAGAAACCTTTTTAAAATCTTTAAATCACTCACGAAAGGAAAGTCCTGGGGAGTTTTCTCACTAAGCATCTGCACCTACCATCGTCTCGCAGCCTGGACTCCATGATCCAGAGTTATAATCACTTCATTACAAACACCCACAGCGTGTGTCTCTCCCCAAACCCAACTATCCACCTTCTGTCTGTCTGTCCCAGAGCAACGTAATGTTTCTGGAGAGATATCGTGCAACAGAACATTGACTTCACTTTCAATAAATGATTACCAAACTTCAAATTAACAGGTGACATTTTCTGATGATTCTGTTCTCTCATTGCAAGAAGTGACTACAGGCACACCCCACCTAACGCCTTCCTGGTTCATGCCATCTGTTTTTTTTTTTTTTTTTTTTTTAAAGATTTTATTTATTTATTCAACAGAGAGAGAGACAGCCAGTGAGAGAGGGAACACAAGCAGGGGGAGTGGGAGAGGAAGAAGCAGGCTCATAGCAGAGGAGCCTGATGTGGGGCTCGATCCCATAACGCCGGGATCACGCCCTGAGCCGAAGGCAGACGCTTAACCGCTGTGCCACCCAGGCGCCCCTTCGCCATCTGGTTTTTAATATC
Source organism: Ursus maritimus (assembly GCF_017311325.1). Classification (NCBI taxonomy): domain Eukaryota; kingdom Metazoa; phylum Chordata; class Mammalia; order Carnivora; family Ursidae; genus Ursus; species Ursus maritimus. The sequence goes on along the minus strand of NW_024425341.1, from coordinate 9,804,042 downwards.
CAAACTTCACAGAACGTAAATGTTTCTCAATAGGATGTTCCACTGTTTTGGTGTCATTGGTTTAGAAGACACATTGTCCCCACTACTCTGCAGTGCCTTCTTTAGGAAAATAAAAACTGAACTATGAATCCTTTTATGTTTTGGAACCTCTTTTCTATTCTATTTGTGTATGTGTCTCCTGTCGTACATTATCTGAAAGCTCTCTGATTTTTTTTTTTCCTCTTTAAAATTGCCTCAACTATTCTTGCCCTTTGTATTTCTTTTCTTTTCCTTTTTTTTTTTTTAAAGTAGGCTCTATGAGCAGCGTGGAGCCTAGTGTGGGCTTGAACTCATGACCCTGAGATCAAGACTTAAGCTGAGATCAACACTTGGAAGCTTAACTGACTGAGCCACCGAGGTGCCCTGTCCTTTGTAGTTCTATATTCATTTTAGAATCAGCATGCCAACTTCCACAAACAAAAGAAAATCCTTGCCAAGGCTTTGATTGAAATTGCATTGACTATCGAGATAAAATGTTTGAAAATGGCGTCTTCACAATATTTAGCCTTTTAATCTATGAGCGTGATACACGTCTCCATCCATCTGGATCTTCTTTTAGTTTCCCAGTCTTTTGTTTTCTGTGTAGAGATTTCTTTCCAATTCTATATTGCCCTCTCTTTTTTTTCCTTGATCCATCATTGAAGAAATATAATAATTTTGTTATTCTTTTCAAGAAAGCAACTTTTTTTTTGGCTTTGCTGATTCATTTCACAAGACTATTCAAAGTGTTGTCTGTGCATGGGTGGTGGTCTGTGAAGTATTTCTTACCGGTTAGAGATGTGCTAAGTTAGAAATTGAGAGTGGGGGCGCCTGGGTGGCGCAGTCGTTAAGCGTCTGCCTTCAGCTCAGGGCGTGATCCTGGCATTCTGGAATCGAGCCCCACATCAGGCTCCTTCACTAGAAGCCTGCTTCTTCCTCTCCCACTACCCCTGCTTGTGTTCCCTCTCTCGCTGGCTGTCTCTCTCTGTCAAATAAATAAATAAAATCTTAAAAAAAAAAAGAAAAGAAATTGAGAGTGAATGTTCAGAAGTTTTCATGGCAATTTGATATTGCCATGACATCTAAGCACATCATCAGTCTTACAAGTGCTTTTATTTTATGGAATTCTTTATGGAAGGAATTTAAAATATTTTGAAACCATGGAAACAAACACACACAAACATATAAATATATACATGTTCATGTATATGTATACTTTCGGCCTAAAAGTAAAATTTTAGTGAAAAATAAAGTTGACACCAGGTGGAGATCAATAATATGCATTAGGGAGTTGGAGAACTTAAAAGAACAATAAAGTATACATTTGAATTCCTAGAAGATGACACAAGAAAAATGTAGATGATCTTGGATTTGGTAATGTTACAAAACCAAAGGCACAATCCATGAAAAAAATAATTGATAAGCTGGACTCGTTGACATCTAAAACTTCTACTGTGTGAACTATGCTGTCAAGAGAATGAGAAGACAAGCCACAGACTGGGAGAAAATATTTGCAAAAGACATATCCAATAAAGCATTATCACCCAAAATATCCAATGATCTTCAAACTCAGCAATAAGAAAATGAAAAACCTGACTAAAAAAAAAAAAAGGGCAAAAAATTCTGGACACCTTAATACCCATCACCGGCACTAATATAACAAAATAAAAATTATTAAAAAAAATTCTGGACACCTGACCAAAGAAGATACACAGATGGCAAATAAACATTTGGTAAGATACGAACGCCACATGTCATTAGGGATTGCAGATTATGACAATAAGACACACTACACACCTATTAGAATAGTCCAAATCCAAAGCTGATAAACCATATGCTGACGATGCTATGAAGCAACAGAAACTCTCATTCATTGCTGGTGAGAGTGTGAAATGGTGTAATCACTTTGGAAGACAGTTGGCAGTTTCTTACGAAACTAATCTTACCATACAATCCAGCAACCAAGCTTCCTGCTATCTACCCAGAATAAGTTGTAAATTTATGTCCACACAAAAAAACTGTACTCAGATTATAAATTATAAAATTACCAAAATTCAGAAGTAAAAAAGATGGTCTTCAGAAGGTGAATGGATGAACGGTGATACATCCAGACAATGACGTATTATTCAGTGCTATAAAGGAATGAAGAACCAAGCCGTGAAAAGACATGGAGGAAACGTAAATGCATATGATTAAGTGGAAGTCTGAAGAGGGTATATAAAGTATGATCCCATCTCTATGACATTCTGGAAGAGGTAAAACTGTGGAGGCAGTAAAAAGCAGTGGTTGCCTGAGGTTAGAGAAGAGGGAGGAGAATGGGCAGAGCACAGAGGATTCTGGGGGTAAGCTGTCCTGAACGATACATTAATGATGGATACATACCATTATATATTTGTACAAATCCGTTGCACAACGCCAAGAATGAACCCTAAAGTAAATTATAGACTTCAGGTCATGAGATGTCAATGTAGTTTCATCAATTATAACAAACGTACGAGTCTGGTGCAGGATACCGTGGTAGGCTGCACATGTGTGGGGCAGGGGTGGATGGGAAGTCTCTATACTTTCCTCTTAATTTTTCTGAAAGTCTAAAACTGCTTTAAAAAAATAAAGTCTAGGGACGCATGGGTGGTTCAGTCAGTTAAGCGTCTGCCTGCGGCTCAGGTCATGATCCCAGATGCTGGGATAGAGCCCCGCGTTGGGCTCCTTGCTCAGCAGGGAGCCTGCTTCTCTTTCTGCCTGCTGCTCCCTCTGCTTGTGCACTCTCTCTGACAATGAAATAAATAAAATCCTTAAAAAAATCTATTAAAACAAGACCTAAAATACAAGAATAAATGTCAATTAATAAATAATGTGAGGTTACTAGAGGGTGGTGTGATGGATATGGAATTTGAAATTAATTTTTTTTGTTTGCTTCTCTTTATCTGTGCTTAGAATGATGGAAAGAGCCTGAACTCAGTATCAGACACATTCATTTGAATCCCTGTTCTGTTATTTACAAACTATATGACCTTGGGTAAAATACTTCAAGTTTCTGTCTCAGTAATCCTATTTATAAAATGTGCACTGTATACATCCCAATACTGGTTTCACTGTGTTATCATTAAGATTAAATGACCTTTGTGATAAATATGGCCCATGGTACATGATAAGTTCTCAGTAAATGGTGGCCAGCAGTGACTGCATTGTAACAATAACCTTTGTAGTGGTTATAAAACAAATGTACTACTGGGTGGTGTGATGTGCCATTTACAAATAATAGATAATGTTTGTAAAGTAAGGTTTTTGTATAGGTTAGCAAGTGTTTTGGACATCATTTTTTTTTGATATTCATAATAAGTCTGTAGTTGGGTAGGGTGATACTACTGTCTTTTGTTACAGAGACAAGAAAACTATTTTCTTATACATCCAGGTTGCTTAGGATTATATAGCTGCTATGTCTCTATTCTACAGAGAAAAGAAAATGTTCTGAATTTTGAAAAAAACAACTGACATAAAAAGATGTAAGAATTCAAAGGTAAAGTTAAAAAAAAGTGGATGGCAGAATTCAGTAAAGGAACTGAAAATAAGCGTCAGCATTTTATCGGAATGGACAGCCAACTGTGCTGGAAGCAGGAAGTAGAATAGATTGAGTCAGGGATTTGGAGAATGTGCTTAGGAAGATCATAAATGAAAAACCAAAAGATAAAGATAATTCCAAAGAGGAAAGCAGATATGTGGGACAGAGTAGAATTCAACATGTTCAGAATTCTTTTTAATGACAGAAAAAATATAAATTCGATAACATGTTCAAGAATCCATTGTCCTAAAAGGCGTATTGTTTCAAGAGAAGAAAAACAATGTAGAACAGTGGACATTGAAATGTAGCCTAATGAACTTAGTGAACTTCAAGGGAAGGAGAAATCTTATAGAAATCCAACGAGAAGAAGCAAGGGAGAAGATGTGAGGTTGAATCCAGTTGACTTTAATCATGTAATTTTAAACTGGGATGGATAAATGTGTACAGATTTCTATAGGGATAAAAAAGAGACCTAAGCATTGTATTCCATACCAACTTGTCTTTTGAGTAAAAAAAAGAAGCATTCTTAAACATGCAAGTAACTGAGAAGTGTAATGCTTGTAAAGCCTTTTGAAATAATTACTTTGTGATGGAAACCAGCAGCCAATTAAATGAAATTATTTTATTTTATTTTATTGTATTTTTTTAACAAGGTTAAATATTGGGTTTATTTTATTTTTTTTTTAATGATTTTTTATTATATTATGTTAGTCACCATACAGTACATCCCCGGTTTCCGATGTAAGGCTCGATGATTCATTAGTTGTGTATAACACCCAGTGCACCATGCAATACGTGCCCTCCTTACTACCCATCACCGGTCTATCCCATTCCCCCACCCCCCTCCCCTCTGAAGTCCTCAGTTTGTTTCTCATAGTCCATAGTCTCTCATGTTTCATTCCCCCTTCTGATTACCCCCCCTTTCTTTATCCCTTTCTTCCCCTACTGATCATCCTAGTTCTTATGTTCCATAGATGAGAGAAATCATATGATAGTTGTCTTTCTCTGCTTGACTTATTTCACTTAGCATTATCTCCTCCAGTGCAGTCCATGTTGTAGCAAATGTTGAGAACTCGTTCTTTCTGATAGCTGAGTAATATTCCATTGTATATATGGACCACAACTTCTTAATCCAGTCATCTGTTGAAGGGCATCTCGGCTCCTTCCACGATTTAGCTATTGTGGACATTGCTGCTATGAACATTGGGGTGCATATGGCCCTTCTCTTCACTACGTCTGTATCTTTGGGGTAGATACCCAGTAGTGCAATGGCTGGATCATAGGGTAGCTCAATTTTTAACTTTTTAAGGGACCTCCACACTGTTTTCCAGAGTGGCTGTACCAACCTGCATTCCCACCAACAATGTAGGAGGGATCCCCTTTCTCCACATCCTCTCCAACAATTGTTGTTTCTTGCCTTGTCTATTTTTGCCATTCTAACTGGCGTAAGGTGGTATCTCAGTGTGGTTTTGATTTGAATTTCCTTGATGGCTAATGATTTTGAACATTTTTTCATGTGTCTGTTAGCCATTTGTATGTCTTCATTGGAAAAGTGTCTGTTCATATCTTCTGCCCATTTTTTGATTTGTTTATTTGTTTCTCGTGTATTGAGTTTGAGAAGTTCTTTGTAGATCTTGGATACCAGTCCTTTATCTGTAGTGTCATTTGCAAATATATTCTCCCATTCCGTGGGCTGCCTCTTAGTTTTTCTGACTGTTTCCTTGGCTGTGCAGAAACTTTTAATCTTGATGAAGTCCCATAAATTCATTTTATCTTTTGTTTCTCTTGCCTTTGGGGATGTGTCATGAAAAAGGTTGCTTTGGCCGATGTCGTAGAGGTTGCTGCCTATGTTCTCCTCTAGAATTTTGATGGATTCCTGTCTCACATCGAGGTCTTTCATCCATTTGGAGTTTATTTTTGTGTATGGTGTGAGAGAGTGGTCAAGTTTCATTCTTTTGCATGTAGCTGTCCAATTTTCCCAGCACCATTTATTGAAGAGACTGTCTTTTTCCCACCGGATGTTTTTTCCTGCTTTATCAAATATTAGTTGCCCAAAGAGCCGAGGGTCCATTTCTGGGCTCTCTATTCTGTTCCATTGGTCTATGTGTCTGTTTTTGTGCCAGTACCATGCTGTCTTTGTGATCACAGCTTTGTAGTACAGCTCGAAATCCGGCATTGTGATGCCCCCAGCTTTGTTTTTCCTTTTCAACAGTTCCTTGGAGATTCGGGGCCTTTTCTGTTTCCATACAAATTTAAGGACTATTTGTTCCAGTTCTTTGAAAAATGTCCTCGGTATTTTGATCGGGATAGCATTGAAAGTGTAGATTGCTCTGGGTAGCATGGACATTTTAACTATGTTAATTCTTCCAATCCATGAGCATGGAATATCTTTCCATCTTTTTATGTCTTCCTCAATGTCTTTCAAGAGTGATTTATAGTTTCTAGAATATAGGTCCTTTACGTCTCTGGTTAAGTTAATTCCAAGGTAACGTATGGTTTTTGGTGCTATTGTAAATGGGATGGATTCCCTAATTTCTCTTTCTTCGGTCTCGTTATTCGTGTATAGAAATGCAACTGATTTCTGAGCATTGATTTTGTATCCCGCCACGTTACTGAATTGCTCTATAACTTCTAATAGTTTGGGAGTGGCTTCTTTTGGGTTTTCCATATAGAGTATCATGTCATCTGCAAAGAGAGACATTTTGACTTCTTCTTTGCCAATTTGAATACCTTTGATCCCTTTTTGTCGTCTGATTGCTGTTGCAAGGACTTCTAGTACTATGTTGAATAATAGTGGCGAGAGTGGGCATCCTTGTCGAGTTCCTGATCTTAAGGGAAAGGCTTCCAGCTTTTCCCCATTGAGAATAATATTTGCAGTAGGCTTTTCATAGATGGCTTTTATGAGATTGAGAAATGTACCTTCTATTCCTACACTCTGAAGGGTTTTAATCAGGAAAGGATGCTGTATTTTGTCAAATGCTTTTTCGGCATCGATTGAGAGGATCATATGGTTCCTGAGTCTTTTCTTGTTGATATGATGTATCACGCTGATTGATTTGCGAATATTGAACCACGCTTGCATCCCAGGTATGAATCCCACTTGATCGTGATGGATAATCCTTTTAATGTACTGTTGGATTCTATTAGCAAGTATCTTGTTGAGGATTTTGGCGTCCATATTCATTAGGGAAATCGGTCTGTAATTCTCCTTTTTGAGGGGGTCTTTGCCTGGTTTGGGGATCAAGGTAATATTGGCCTCATAGAATGAGTTTGGTAGCTTTCCTTCTGTTTCTATTTTTTGAAATAGCTTTAGGAGAATAGGTATTATTTCTTCTTTGAATGTTTGGTAGAATTCCCCAGGAAAACCGTCCGGGCCTGGAGTTTTGTTATTTGGAAGGTTGTTTATCACTGACTCAATTTCTTCATAATTAATTGGCCTGTTTAAGGAATCAATTTCTTCCGGTTTCAATCTTGGTAGTTTATAGGTTTCCAGGAAGGATTCCATCTCTTCCAGATTGCTTAGTTTATTGGCATATAGCTGTTGATAAAAATTTCTAATAATCCTTCCAATTTCAATGGTGTTCGTCGTGACCTCTCCTTTTTCATTCATAATTTTAATAATCTGGGTCCTTTCTCTTTTCTTTTGGATAAGTCTTGCCAGTGGTCTGTCAATTTTATTGATTCTCTCAAAGAACCAGCTTCTAGTCCTGTTGATCTGCTCTACTGTACTTCTGGTTTCTGCTTGATTGATTTCAGCTCTAATTTTGGTCAACTGCTTCCTCGTGCGTGGATTAGGCCTGTCCCTCTGTTGCTGTTCCAGCTTCTTGAGGTGAGAATATAAAAACTGCATTTTAGATTTTTCTATTCTTTTGAGTGAGGCTTGGATGGCTATGTATTTCCCCCTTAGGACTGCCTTTGCAGTATCCCATAGGTTTTGGACTGTTGTATTTTCATTCTCATTGGTCTCCATAAATTGTTTAATTTGATTTTTGATTTCCTGGTTTATCGAGTCATTCCTGAGCAGGATGGTTCTTAGTCTCCAAGTGTTTGAGTTTCTTCCAAATTTTTCCTTGTGGTTGAGTTCCAATTTCAGAGCGTTGTGGTCTGAGAATATGCAGGGGATAATTTCAATCTTTTGGTATCGGTTGAGACCTGTTTTGTGTCCCAGAACATGGTCTATTCTTGAGAATGTTCCATGGGCATTAGAATAGAATGAGTATTCTTTGGTTCTGGGGTGTAGTGTTCTATATATATCTATGAGGTCCAACTCGTCGAGTATGGCATTCAAAGCCTTTGATTCTTTGCTTAGTTTTTGCCAGGGTGTTCTGTCTATTTCTGAGAGTGGAGTGTTGAGGTCCCCTACTATTAATGTATTTTTATTTATATGTCTCTTTATTCTGGTTAAGAGTTGGCTTGTGTATCTTGCTGCTCCCCTGTTGGGGGCATATATATTTATAATTGTCATATCCACTTGTTGAATACTTCCCTTAAGAATAATATAGTGCCCTTCTGCATCTCTAACTATAGTCTGTAGTTTAAAATCCAATTTATCTGATATGAGAATTGCTACCCCAGCTTTCTTTTGAGGTCCATTTGCGTGAAAGATGGTACTCCATCCCCTTACTCTCAGTCTGAATGCATCTTTGGGTTCGAAATGAGTCTCTTGTAGACAGCAAATGGATGGGTCATTTCTTTTTATCCAATCTGCAACCCTGTGGCGTTTTATGGGATGGTTCAAACCATTTACATTAAGACTGATTACTGAGAGATATGATTTTAATGTTGCCATGTTGCCAGTAAAGTCTTTGTTTGTATTGGCTGTGACTTTCTGTTCTGTATCACTCTTGGGGCCTTTTTACTTTTATAGAACCCCCCGTAATATCTCCTGTAGGGCTGGTTTCGTGGTTACAAAATTGGTTAGTGACTGGCGATTCTGAAATGTCTTTATTTCTCCATCAATTCTGAATGACAGCCTTGCTGGATAAAGGATCCTTGGCTGCATGTTTTTCTCTGAAAGAGCTTTAAATATGCTCCCCCAACCCTTTCTCTCATTCCAGGTCTGTGTAGACAGGTCTGACGTAATTCTGATGCTTTTGCCTTGGTACGTGAGAAATTTCTTTGCCCTGGCCGCTTTCAATACTGTATCCTTGCATCTAATATTTGCGAATTGCACTATGACGTGACGTGGCGTAGGTTTGTCGTGGTTGAGCTTGGGAGGGGTCCTCTCTGCCTCTTGGACACGAATGTTTGTTTCCCTTGCTAGATTAGGGAAGTTTTCAGCTACAATTTGTTCAAATATCTCTTCTAGACCTCTGTTTTTCTCCACCCCCTCGGGGATGCCGATGATTCTAACATTGGATCGTTTCATTGAGTCAGTAATCTCCCGTAACCTACATTCGTGGGCGTGGATTTTTTTAAGACCATCTTCTATTTTCATTTTTTCCTCTATTAACCCATCCTCCAATTCACTAACCCGTTCCTCTGCTTCTGCGACCCTGGCCGTCAGAGCCTCTAGTTTTGCCTGCATTTGGCTCATAGAATTTTTAATTTCTGTCAGGTTCGCTCTCATTTCTGTCCTTAGGGATTCTATATTCTCAGTAACCTTTTCGTTAATAGTTTTTTCAATTCTACTCATCATTTTGACCATCGTTACTCTGAATTCCATTTCTGATAATTTGGTTACATCCATATCCATTATTTCTGTGGCAGAGGCCACAGAATCACTGTCTTTTCTTTGCTGGGGGGGGCTTCTCCTTCTTGTCATTCTGATGAAGAGAGGTTGCGGGGTTTCCAGAGCCCAAATTATTGACTGGGTCCCAGGCCGTGCCCCTTGTTTTATAGGGATCTTAGGGATGTGGGCTTCTTCTTTAAAGATTTTATTTATTTATTTATTTATGTGGCAGCCAACCAGCGAGAGAGGGAACAGAAGCAGGGGAGTGAGAGAGGAAGAAGCAGGCTCCCAGCGGAGGAGCCCGATGAGGGACTCCTTTCCGGAATGCCGGGATCACGCCCTAAGCCGAAGGCAGGCGCTCAATGACTGCGCCACCCAGGCGCCCGGGTTGTGGGCTTCTTGATTTTTCAGCCTGCCTTCTGTGTTCTGGGGGAGGGGCCTGCTGCGCTGATACTCAGGCAACCCTGTTTGGGTAGAGTCTCCGTGTCCCCTGCGAGGGGGGATGGGGATGGGCACTCCCTGAGCCGGTATTTCCAGGCTTTTGTTCTCTGGCGGCTTTCCCTGGCGGTTTGCTGTGCCTCTTCTGAGGGTCAGAGCTGCAGCGGCCGAATTTCAGCCTCTGTCACAGAACAGAGGGATTGCGGCCCGTTCTCCACTGATGTTCTGGCCACTTTAACTCTGTTCCTGTGGTGCTGCTCAACCCTGCAGCGTCCCGGGATGTGCGCCCCACACCCGGCGTCCCAGCCCTCACTTCCAGGGCCGGCGCGTCTCTGTCCTTTGTGTTTCTAACGCCGCCAGCCGCCAGCCGCCCCGCGCGCTCCCGGATCTCCCGGTCTCAGTCTGGATCACGTGAGCGCCCCGGGATTCCGGGGTTCCGCGAGATGCCTGGTGGCGCGCGCACCCGGCTCATGGTCTCAGTCTGCTGTTTTGCGGGTGCCGTCCACGAGCCCCGCCCGCTTCCCCGTGCAAGTGGCTACCGCTTCCCGGCACCCGAACGCGGCGGCTCCCTCCCCCTTCCGTTTATCTTCCGATAAATGAAATTATTTTAGATAAAGGATTCAGGGACGGGGAAGCAGCAGTAAGAGAAATCTGGAGGTAAACAACGAATTCATTTAAATACATAAGGAAGTTAAAAAAGAAGCAATGAGGGTTTTGGTAACAGAATGGGATGTAACTTATATAAACATTGACCGTGTAAAGCAATAATAACATAACCAGAAAACCTTCAGGGAGACCAGGAAGAGGGGAAGTGGAGGTACAAGAGGGTGTACTGATTTCCTTATCTTTCTTAGTTGAAAGTCAAAAGACCCTGCACAAAATTGATAAGTCAATAAATAGAGGTTGCAGCACATAATTTAAACTTATAAAGAACTTGAAAGAGAAACTGACACCAGACCTTTTTAATTATCAGAACGGAGCAAGAAATTAACACAAAGAAAATACAGACCACAAGGCAAATGATGGAACTTCAGAAACAGCAACAAAATAAGCAATAAACAGCAATAAAGAAACAGCAATAAAATAAGATGAAAAGTGGAGACTCGACATGTGTCTTGTAAACCAGCCTAAATGGAATAAATCCACTTGATAAAACAATGTGTCTCAAATTATATGAGGGGCAGATTAAAATAAAATAACTTCAAAAGATCACATATAAATCAATAGGCAAAAGCATTCCAAGCGGATGAATAGACACATGCAGAAAACAGACAACAAAAACCAATCCCCAAACCAAAAAAAAAAAAAAAAAGCAACAGTTTCAAAAACCAGGAGTGGTAACTATTCATGTTAGAGAAGAGTGAATTTAAAACAAAAAAGCATTACATAAAACCAAAATAAATAGTTTATCTTAGTCAAGGGTGTACACTACCTTGAGAATAAAACTTACTAATCTTTCTACACCAACTAACATGACATCAAAGTATTTAAGGCTGAAATTACGGTAAATAAATGAGAACTTGACAGATGTTCTTTTTTTTTTTTTTTTTTAAAGATTTTATTTATTTAT
>NW_024425341.1:9622558-9792776 GCF_017311325.1 Ursus maritimus | reverse complement strand
TGTCACAGAACAGAGGGATTGCGGCCCGTTCTCCACTGATGTTCTGGCCACTTTAACTCTGTTCCTGTGGTGCTGCTCAACCCTGCAGCGTCCCGGGATGTGCGCCCCACACCCGGCGTCCCAGCCCTCACTTCCAGGGCCGGCGCGTCTCTGTCCTTTGTGTTTCTAACGCCGCCAGCCGCCAGCCGCCCCGCGCGCTCCCGGATCTCCCGGTCTCAGTCTGGATCACGTGAGCGCCCCGGGATTCCGGGGTTCCGCGAGATGCCTGGTGGCGCGCGCACCCGGCTCATGGTCTCAGTCTGCTGTTTTGCGGGTGCCGTCCACGAGCCCCGCCCGCTTCCCCGTGCAAGTGGCTACCGCTTCCCGGCACCCGAACGCGGCGGCTCCCTCCCCCTTCCGTTTATCTTCCGATAAATGAAATTATTTTAGATAAAGGATTCAGGGACGGGGAAGCAGCAGTAAGAGAAATCTGGAGGTAAACAACGAATTCATTTAAATACATAAGGAAGTTAAAAAAGAAGCAATGAGGGTTTTGGTAACAGAATGGGATGTAACTTATATAAACATTGACCGTGTAAAGCAATAATAACATAACCAGAAAACCTTCAGGGAGACCAGGAAGAGGGGAAGTGGAGGTACAAGAGGGTGTACTGATTTCCTTATCTTTCTTAGTTGAAAGTCAAAAGACCCTGCACAAAATTGATAAGTCAATAAATAGAGGTTGCAGCACATAATTTAAACTTATAAAGAACTTGAAAGAGAAACTGACACCAGACCTTTTTAATTATCAGAACGGAGCAAGAAATTAACACAAAGAAAATACAGACCACAAGGCAAATGATGGAACTTCAGAAACAGCAACAAAATAAGCAATAAACAGCAATAAAGAAACAGCAATAAAATAAGATGAAAAGTGGAGACTCGACATGTGTCTTGTAAACCAGCCTAAATGGAATAAATCCACTTGATAAAACAATGTGTCTCAAATTATATGAGGGGCAGATTAAAATAAAATAACTTCAAAAGATCACATATAAATCAATAGGCAAAAGCATTCCAAGCGGATGAATAGACACATGCAGAAAACAGACAACAAAAACCAATCCCCAAACCAAAAAAAAAAAAAAAAAGCAACAGTTTCAAAAACCAGGAGTGGTAACTATTCATGTTAGAGAAGAGTGAATTTAAAACAAAAAAGCATTACATAAAACCAAAATAAATAGTTTATCTTAGTCAAGGGTGTACACTACCTTGAGAATAAAACTTACTAATCTTTCTACACCAACTAACATGACATCAAAGTATTTAAGGCTGAAATTACGGTAAATAAATGAGAACTTGACAGATGTTCTTTTTTTTTTTTTTTTTTTAAAGATTTTATTTATTTATTCGACAGAGATAGAGACAGCCAGTGAGAGAGGGAACACAAGCAGGGGGAGTGGGAGAGGAAGAAGCAGGCTCATAGCGGCGGAGCCTGACGTGGGGCTCGATCCCATAACGCCGGGATCACGCCCTGAGCCGAAGGCAGACACTTAACTGCTGTGCCACCCAGGCGCCCCAGAACTTGACAGATGTTCTAGTAGTAGGAATCCCTAATGCACTGCTCTTATCCCATGACAGGTGTTGTAAATAAATAATAACTAAAATTACATTGGGTTTTTACAATATAAATAATGTGGGTGTTCATATGTACACTTACACAAGCACATATCTATTCAAACCCATAAAGTATTTTTAAAAATTGGTCATACGCTTTCACTAAAATTTACTTTATGGAAAAAATCAGCAATTTCTAGAAGCTTCTACCCCATAATTTTGGCAAGTTTCCCTGAAACCATAGAGTTTCATCAACTAGAGTCTGAAAACCTTTGGATCAAGAAATGAGAGCTGTATTATTATATTGGCAGCACGAACAAGTTTCCTTTCAATATCACACTACCTTTCCCATTGTTATTTCAGAGAAAACATTGTTCTGATTACAGTTGTCTGGGCAGCTGTAGTTATAACCAATTTTACCATTTTCTATCAAAGGAACTAAGGAAAACCTGGAATCATAAATCAGCTCTCAAAGATGATTTCAGTAATAATACTTTCAGTTGTAACGCACTTGGGCTCGTAAGGGACTGGCAGGTGCGCTCAGCCAGCTTCTTGGATCTTCTCCTGCAACACGCTTATAACTCACAAAGATTTGCTTTCGTGGATGAGGACGTATTCCTGCTGGTTGGTAACAGAACTAGAAATTGAACCCGTATCTCCTGAATCCCAGCCCTTCATTTCGTTAAGCCACATGGCTTTTCCTCAGCAGACACAAGGACTGTGGGGTTATAGCGTAGCTCTTCCTTTGACTTAACGTGACAAGAGATGTTGTATTTAACCGGTTTTCTGACCCGGGCTCCAGTGGCTTTAGCAATTTTCCAGAATCTTCATACTTAGCCTTCTGAGTGTTCACCGTGTAAAATGTGTTTGATTGATTGGTCTATTCTGTATTGCATAACTATCTTGCCCGCACAAGATTATTGCTGCAAAGGAGAGCTACCAAAAAAACCCTTTTCCCTCACAAAAAGCCTCAGCTCACCTTTCTGCCCGCACTAGACCCATCTATACCAGCTCTGTGCTGACATCTCCTGGGTATTAATTTAATAGCTCTGGTCCTACAACCCCATAGGTACGGCACTACACACGTGTGTCTTCTAACCCGTCGCGAATGTGGTGGGACGCATTTTGGGGACTGCTGTTTCTGCCAGTTCTCCGTCTACATACTCCAATCAGTTGAATGCTTGACCAGGTGTTTAATATGCTGTGGATGCTTCCCTTCCCAATCACATGTCATTTGTAATAATAAACTGAGACATTCTTACTTAAAGAATATTCAAAGAGGTCTTGGAATTTGAAAAGGAAGTATTGTTTTGTATACTGTCTTTCTAGATATCTACCCAGCTTTTTTGGCTTCTGCTGAAGGCACAGAGCCTTGCAAAGCCGCTGAGAGGCTAGTCCCACTAAAGAGAAGGGGTGGATATTAACAGCTGTTTCTAGAAGAAGTGTAGACATGGGCAGTATCTTCACTTTTATCAAGACTGTCTCTAAGCTGAGATATCACACTTGCGCCCTCCTGGACAAGTATGGGAAGCTTAATATTTATAATGCTAAAAATCTGGCTGTTTTAAGACCAGATGAGGAAAACTTCCCAGAATGGTGATTTATTAGTGCAATGTGCGAGCCATCATTTCTCATCTTCCCCTTTGGTGTCCCTTTTAAAATAAAAACAAAACAAGTAAAGCTAGACTAATTAACCTTTGTATTTTAGAGGAAATCTATGTTGTGATAGTAATTCCCCTCTGGCCTGTGAGGCAACTTTTAAAAGTCCAAGAGAATTGGTGATTAGCATCTGAGCTACTTAATAGAATTGGCAGGAAATGACTACATAATACAGCTTCATTCATTCAGTTATTTCATAAACAATTATCGAACAGTTTCTGCTCCAAGGTATTGTGCAAAATGCAATAGGGTGTGTGTGAAAGAATTTGCAGCACTTTCCTCAACTAGACTGCCAGCTCACTGAGGCCAAGATAGGGTGCATGTGTAAGTCATTTTATTTTTATTTATTTTTTCTTAGAGGGAGAGAGTGCGAGCAAGTAGGGGGCAGGGGCAGAGGGAGAGAGAATCTTAAGCAGGCCTCACGCTCAGTGTGGAGCCCAACTTGGGCTAGATCTCATGACCCTGAGATCGTGACCTGGGCCAAAACCAAGAGCCTGACCCTTAACCGACTGAGCCACCTAGGCGCCCCATGTGTAAGTTATTTAAATACAAGATAGGAAATACAAAGTATAATGAGAGATAGAAGTGAAGGATTTTGAGAGGCCAGGGGCAGCAGAGATTACTTCTGGCTGGAGAGTCTGGGAAGAGACAGTCTTTGAGGTGACCGTGGAGACATAGCTAGGATTTTGACATGCAGAAATGGACAGTGAATCCCTTCACCAAAAGCAGCATTGTGATCAAAGTTGTGTCAACCTCTAATTGAATTACGTTTCTTAGGATCTTGCTAGAGAACCGGGCCCATTTCCAATTAGACACCCCATTTCCAGCCAGTCATAACTCTGATCTCTGCGTTTGGGGTCTGTGTGGTTCTGTAGTCACAAACCCCAGGCCAGGTGACAGCCACAACCTCTTCAAAGCTCCTAGAGCCTGGGGACCCCTTAGCATGTGGTAGAGTGACTCAGGGCATTGCGACCCATCTGTCCTTCAGAGCCCCTGGCTGGAACATTTCCCCCCAAGCCATCTGCTCCTGCCAGCTGTCCATCACCTTGGAAAAGACCTTTCTCTGTTGAATGTGTGTAACACCAGTATTTCTAGGTTTTGGGTTCTGAGTTTTGTTTTGTTTTTAAGTGTGGTAGAATATCTGATGATACCATCCTACAACAAAGAAATTGGACTCTCATGGTGGTCCCACTATCTGCTGTGATTTTAGAAAAATCAGTTTGCATCTCCGGGTCTCAGTTTCTCTCCTTGGAAAATGGGAATATTAACATTGGTTTGTTTCTGCTGTCCAGAGCAGTTGAGAAAATAAATGAATTGCAAGGTAACTTCTTTGGCCCTGGCTTTTTACATGAAAACAGATGTATCTCATTCTCTGGACTAGATTTAGTTCTATAAATTTAGCTGTGGGATATGGCCAGCAAATTAAAAGATATTTTTCTAGCAATTTTCGTTATAAAAGCAAATACGTTCATGGAAGGAAAAACCCAAGACACAAAATCATAAGTGATCGCTAATGCACTTTCAGAGTCTTCCCTAACTCAGACCATCTCTTTTGATAATCCACCAGTATCAGTATTTAAATAAGCCACCCACTAAAATAATGTACCTGAAACCAAGTTCCCCTGGCATTAATCCCAAGTGAGAACAAGAGAAGCTGCATGTGTTGCATGCCATGTAAAATAATGCATTTCTTCTCTAATATGTGTCTGGGGTTCTTAAGCCATACCAAGCATTTATCAAAATTCCTTGGCAGTTTTCTACATAGCTGGTGGGCCTGTAATCATCAACAACCTTCTCAGAGAGTAATTTGGCAATATGTTTCAAAGGCCTTAACACATTCCTCCCCCTCGACCCAGAAATTCCATGCCTGGGAATTTATCTTAAAGCAATAATCAGAGATGTGCCCAAGGATTTATGTATGATGATATTTATCACGACATTAAAAAAAAATAATAGCAAACAGTAGAAACAACCTAAATGTCAAACAGTAGGGGGTTGGTTAAATAAATTATGGTACATCTATATCCCGAGTACTGTGCGATCATTAAAAATAATGATCTCAAAGAATTTTTTAAAGCTATGCGAAAATGCTTACGATGTTATTAAGAGAAGAAGAAAAGAGTCAATGAGCAGATTTCAGTGTGTTTTTTAAAAAAGGATCTGTATCTCTGCATAGCAAAAATATTCTGGATCTATAGCAAAATGTTAGTAGTGATTATGGGAACAAATGATTGTTTTTTTCTCTATTTTTAGACTTCATATATATGACTATTATCTTCCAAAAAAGTTATATATATATATACGCGTGTGTATATATACATATACATATATATACACAAATATTCATATATAACAGACAAAAGAAATTTATTTCTCGCAGTTCTGGAGGCTGGGAAGTCCAAGATCAAGGTGCCAACCTAGCCGCATTCTGGTGAGAGTTTTCTTCCCGGGTCATAGCTGACGCCCTCTTGCTGTGTTCTCACATGGTGAAAGGGGAGAAGGACCTCTCTGGGGTCTCTCCTAGAAGGGTGCTAATCCATTCCTGAGGGCCCCGTCTGCATGACCTAATCACCTCCCAAAGCCCACCTGCTAATGCTGTCATTTTGGGGTGTTAGGATTTCAACGTATGAATTTTGAGGGAACACAAACATTCAGACCAGAGCATTGCATACATGTCATACGATATATAACTTACATTAAACATCTCCTACACTTCCCTGCCTAATGCACCAGGTTCCCCGAGGTTTTAGCTGCTCTCTGTTTCATGCTGGGATTTCTTGTGAACTCCTTCAGCCTAACTTTGGGGTAGCTGTCTAGTGTTCTACCATTCATTCAGAAACTCAATGTCATCAGTGTATTGAGAAGGTGATAGGACCCTGGGAGATGGGTCCCCCAAAAAAGACGGATTTCGATGAAAATAAAGACAATCGGAAAATGGACACTAGATTTTCAGTGATCAGGAGGATCTCTTTGACTCACTGACGCATGAGCTGGAAGAGTCCTTAATGACTACAAACTCCAGAATGGTTGGAGGAACTTTCCAAGGCCACATGGCTAGGAGTGGCAAAACGACACCAGGCTCAGGTTTTTTGACTCCCTTTTCTTTTCAGCTATTTAAAAAAAATTTTTTTTATTAGGGAGAGAGAGAGAGAGAGAGAGAGAGGAGTGCGTGCCTGTGGGGGTGGGGCAGAGGGAGACGGAAAGAGAGAATCTTAAGCAGACTCCATGTTCAGTGTGGAGCCAATGCAGGTTTCGATCTCATGACCATCTCATGACCATCTCATGACCCCGAGATCCTGACCTGAGCAGAAATCAAGAGTCAGGGGCTTAACCTACTGAGACACCCAGGCTCCTCTCTTTTGAGCTATTTTTAATTGAGCTCTGAGGTTTGCTCTTTAAGACATTCCCTTCTTGCTATCAAGATGCTGGGCAATTTAAGTTAACATGCTTTTTTTTTTTTTTTTTAAAGAGCAGTTTTAGATTTACAGTAATATTGAGAAGGTACAGAGATTTTCCATCTAACTTCTTGCCCTCACACAAGCTGACCGGCGTGGTACATTTGTCACAGTTGAGGAACCTGCATTGGCACATTTTAACCACCCAAAGTCCCGCAGTTTACCTTAGGGCTTATTCTTGCTGTTGCACTTTTCATGAGTTTGGACAAATGAATAATGACATGTATCTATCATTATGGTATCATACAATGAATTTAATTCCCTAAAACTCCTCTGTGCCGTGCTTATTCACCCTTCCCTCATCCTGAACCCTGGTATCCCCTGATCTTCTTACCATGTATGGTTCTGCCATTTCCAGAATGTCATAGAGTTGGAATCATACAGTATGTAGTTTTTCCAGATTCGCTTCTTTCGCTTAGTGATATGCATTTAAAGTTCCTCCATTTTCATGGCTCTTTTCTTTTTCTTTCCTTTTTTTTTTTTTTTAACTCATTAATTGTTCTTAGCGCTGAATAATATTCCATTGTCTGGATGCACCAGCAGTTTTAAATTTAATCACCTACTGAAGGACCTCTTGGTTGTTTCCAAGTTTTGTCAGTTATAAATAAAGTTGAACAAACTACCTTCTGATAACTAATTTGGTCTGACAAAGCCAGTGGAAAAATCTTCTGGGGATGATACAGAGCGGCTGCAATGGGCCTTTGAGAGTTATACCTCTTACTTGATAAAATATCAGTAGGGTGGACTGAAATATTTACTTTTGTCAAATATATGGGTTCTTTGCTGTCCATGGAGAGAATTGGAAAAACACTGATGAATTCTTACTCTCTCTTATTGAAGATTTTCAATGTTACCAGAGACTTCTGTCATTCTGACCCCATCTGGTTGCAGTTTTCTAAGAGGATAGCTGCTCTTTACCTTTATATGACTGTTTATCCCCGATGATACATAAGAATGCACCACTGTTCATTATATGTGGATTCTCGTGCTTTCCAGATATAGGGGGAGAATTATTTGTGGCCCTTGTCCCTCAGTTAAGAAGTAGTTCTTCTTTTGTGGGGGACCACTGTCCTTCACCCACATCCTATGCTAAACTCCTAAACTGTTATGATACTTTAAATACCATTATCTAATTGGTATTAGTACTTTGAGGGTTTGCTCAAAGACATCAAATAGGTCAGTATGTCTGCTTTATGCTGACTGAAGTCCTACATCTTATTTTTTTCCACCAGGGAACTTTCTTTTCAAATGATATCAGCTTGCAATAAGAGATCCAGTCTTCTAGTTTTACTTTTCTTCCTTCCTTCCTTCCTTCCTTCCTTCCTTCCTTCCTTCCTTCCTTCCTTCCTTCTTTTTCTTTTATTTTTGCATCAAACGTTTCCTTTCAACAGTATCTTTCTGTATTTGGATTCTATCATTACTGTAACTGATTTTTATATAGGAAAAGTGACAAGAGGATGGTAGAAATGTTGTGAAATATGAAATTAAGTAAACCTCTTATGACTTTTCCTCTTTACCTCTAGGTCTGGCATACAGAGGGTGTCAGCTGGGGGGCAAGTGTGTGTGGGGAATTCGGCACAGATAATATCAGTGCAACCGCAATACATCTTCCCATTAGATTCTGAACACCACCTGAAGATAATTTGGAAGGTGTAGCAGCAGAAAATTAAACCCTGTAAATGCTGTCTGGCAAATTAAAAGACATAATTGATTATATTAGCTTATTTAAGTGCTTCTAATTGCCAGAGATAGGGTTTGTTTGGTATAGCTTTTCAACTTGCCAAGCAAAGTTTACACTGTCAACAAGCAAGTAATAGAAGTTGCCAAATGGCTCTTTTAAAAATTTCAACTCTCAGGTGCTTAGTTTAATGTGATACTTTGTTTTTGGAGCCAGAGTCTCTTCTGTTGTCTACAGTAGGTGGGGAAAGAATGCAATTGTTGTGTTGGACTTGGAAGGGGCCCCCAATGCCCACTTAGTCTTCCAACCTGCGGCCAGCAGTTCTAAACCCATGTCCTGGCAAAGAGATTTGATTGCTTTTTGAGCGATTGCTTGTGACAGTCACATCTCATCCTCAGAAATTCCTGGAACTGGTTTTTCCATCAGCACTTACGGATACCATTTTCCCTCTTCTGAGCCAGGATGGTGGGTGCTCTGAATCACAGAGAAGTCACTGGGCTTGCGTCAGCACCTAAATTCTCCAGGCTTTCAGGGTTCTAGCGCCATCTTGGGTAGTGCGTTATTCTCTAGGACAATTGCTCTAGGCATTGGGAAAGCACCCCAATTATTCCTGCGTATTCCCCTACAGTTCTTAATTATACACACCGATTCCCTAGAGCTATTAAGGATGAGTAAACAGAGGTCACAGATGCCTTCCACCTCATGGAAATTGCATTTGTTTTCTGAGTATTGAGTCTCTATTAATGAATCAATACATATTTATTGTGCACTTTTGAATGCGTGCAGCACCATTCTAGATGCTCTGGGAATAGCAAAGAGAGTATAAAGTCAAAGTTGTAGTCCTCAAGGAGTTTACAATATGTCGGGGAGACAGTACATGTTTACCTTAAAACAGCAGCAACATAAGTCCGTTTTTTGTGTCAACCGACAAGCCTAAGGGACCTGTTCTAAATTCTGCGAAGCTGTAAGTACTGAGAAGGTGAGGTCTCAGAATTCCTGAAGGCCAGCTTGGGTTTGCTCCCTTGTGTTTACTCGGCATCTATGCCAAGAGACAACTTGGAACATAAGGTTATTGTGCTTAGTTGTTAAAAAAACTTTAAAGTTCAATGAATAATGTCCTCCCTGTTGTCCTTTTCCACCTGGGCAGAGGAAACAGTAAATGGTCACTGGCATGCTATTTCCTGGCTTGCCAGCTCCATTTGGAAATATCACTTACTGAAAAAACCGAACGGAGACAGAGCCAAGGAAATTCTGATGTCTGAGAGTGCTCTCATGTTTGTATGCTGAGCCTGCTACCCGATTTCCCCAAGTCCGATGAAACTGTGAATGTGAGTTTTTAAAAGCATAAATAATTGTTATAGTCGGCGTTTATGAGCACTGTGTACCAGGCACTTGGCTAAGCATTTTGTACACACGATTTATTTTAATCCTTAGGACAACTTTATGAAGTCAACTGCTATTTTTGGTAACCCTGTTTTAAGGTGGGATACAGAGTCTTAAGAGGTGAAGGTGCTTGTCCAGGATCGCCCAGCTAATGAGTCCTGGCAGAACAAGGATTTGAGCCGAGGCTGGAGTGCTGCTGGCCTCAAGTTTTCTACCACTACTCTCAACGACCTCCTGTAAAGCAATTTTTTTTTTTTAAGATTTTACTTATTTATTCGACACAGAGAGAGACAGCCAGCAAGAGAGGGAACACAAGCAGGGGGAGTGGGAGAGGAAGAAGCAGGCTCCCAGCAGAGGAGCCTGACGTGGGGCTCGATCCCATAACGCCGGGATCACGCCCTGAGCAGACGTTTAACGACTGAGCCACCCAGGCACCTCTGTAAAGCATTTTATTCCTCTACAGAGGGGTGATGTTTTACATCAGTAATGATGGCGACAGCTCTGTTTACAGGGGTGGAAAGAGGCCCTCTGGCGCCACCTATTGGGATTTCCCGAGATCCCATTTGTCCCGTTGGCATCTGCGCGATGAATGGGACCCAGTTATCACTTCCCTGCTTCTGCCACCGAGTCTAGGTCTGTCTTCATTTGGACACAGGGTCCTGCCTTGAGACAAACAACACTTTGTCACATTAGGTCAAAGCTTTACCTTTGGGTCATAGCAGTGGCTGGCCACGTATGACTCCCTGACCTAATTGTCTGAGGCCCACAGAAGTCTTCCGTTGACGCTGTGCATTCCCGAAGTTGGCCGTGCCTGCTCAAGGTTCCTCACTGGCTCCTTAGTGGTCCTTAAGGGTCTTTGACTTCCAGATCCCCTTCTCTCTCCTCAGTGGCACCTCACTGTGTTGTTTCACTTGGGCTCTGCTGTCAGTTTCCAGTCAGACCCATTCTAGCTCTGCTGCTTGCTGGTAGCATGGTCTCAGGGGAGTTATTTGAAACTTCTAAACTTCAGCTTCCTCTATCTAAAATGGTTTAATAGGTCTTATACATTTGGGCGATTGTGGGGCTTAAATAATGCTTGTAAAATACTTAGCACATTACCATGGACAAAGAAAACAGTCCCTGAATCGTTGGTATTGATTGATGCCTATCTTTTTATGTAGCTGCTTCTTCCTCTGAGTACCTGGACTGGTGGTCTTTACTACTAGCATCCTGGGGCATGGTCTAGCTTAGCCCTTAGACGATGTCCTAGAGGTGAGAAGAAGTGAGCGGTTGACATCTTGGGTGTACACCTCATTTGGATCTGCTCCAGGTGCCTCCAAGGTTCCCCAGAAGGTGACAGTGCCCAAGTGGGGTTGATAGTTTGGAATCACAGAAGCCCCAGCTGGCCGCTCTTGAGCGCAACTGTGGCTGGGACAGGCTCGCAACTCCATCTTCTCATTTCCACCCCTTTGCTACAGCCTCACCGAGACCGCTTCAGTCACCCCCAGCTAAATTCGCAAGCGCTTTCTTGCTGCCTTGCTACTTGGCCTCTGACCACCTGCTTATCTGACCTGCTACGCTTTTGCTCTCATTTCGGGGCTGCACGCTGTGACCAGAACCGCTGATCTCCAGGCTGAGCTCCAGTTCCTGTCGTCCTGATCCAGACAAAGCACTTGCCAGATTTTGCTCCTGGTGCCCCCTCTGCCTTGACCCATCCTTCTTGAAGGGCCTCCCTTATTGCTTGCTTCCTTCGATTCCCATCTCGTGCATTTTGCTTCTGACTGAGGCCTTATGTGACAATGCGGCAGCCGCCTCGGGGAGCCTGGGCGGAGGCAGGGGGAAAGCCATTCCTTCTCCAGTGACCTGAGCAAGGCCATCTTCCTCAGCCACATGTGGAGAATTGTTCTCATTATGACTATTTTAACATAATAAATCTTTGTGCCTCACTAGTGATATAGAGTAAAGCCTCATTAATTAAGGCCCCACCGATTCAGAATGTAAGATAATTTGTTCACAGGCCAAGCTGAAATTTACATCTGTCCTATCTATGAAAAAAGGTTCATTAAGTAAATCAATAAAGTAAGGAAGATTGCAGGAAGCCTGTTTAATCTAATTAAGAAAACAAACTATTTTCAAGCACTTCGTAATACCTTTGACATATAAACAATGTGCTCATTACAAATGACTTTTATGTACTCATTAAAGCATATGGAGGAAGATTCCCGTTTGACAAGTTAAAAATGATCAGTTCAAGTAAATGTATTTAATTGAAGGCAATGAAAGTGCTTTTAAAGATTGCCTGTGGTTTTGGTCTTTCCAGTAATGGAATGGATCTGTAAGGTGGTCTTCAAGGGGAGAGGAGGCTTGGGAATCAGACAGACTCATCTTGGCTCGGCTGGTGAACTTGGGCAAGGTAGTCCCTTTCTGTAAGCTGTGATTTCCTTTCCTCAAAGAGATTTTAAGAGGATTAAAGGAAATAATATATGTAAAGTTCTTTTCACTATCTTAGATCTATGATAATAAGCAACAGAAAGTTGTCATTTTGTCTCATTTCGCCCATTCAATAGAACCTGAGAAAATTCTTGTCATTTTACACATGACGTATGAATACGGGCTCTGAAATACTGAGTGACTTCTCCTGGTTGTGCATGGAGGAGCTGGGGTGCCAGCTCAGGCCGCCTGGTCCCATGCATAACCCTCACAGTGGCTCCCTGTGCTCCATTTGGCAGCTGCCCGGGGGAACCCCATGAGGACAGGGGTGTTTTAATATACTGGGCTCCCTGGTGTTAGTAACCAGTCCTGGCTCATAGCTGTTGCTGTTTGTTTCCACTTTAAGGCAGTGGAAACAATGAAACCCTTTCTCGGCCACATTTTTATTTTATTTTTATATTTTGGAGGAGAATTAGCTTGGCAGTGAGAAAGAAAACAAGATTAAGGGTATCTGAAATGGGGCTTTTGAGAGCAGCAGAAAAACTCTGGCATTTCAGAAAAGGGAGGGAAGAGAAAACCCTCTGCTGTCACGAGGGCACAGGCAGACCTCCGGCGTTCACAAAGCGCTCAGAGGAGCCCAACGACCCTCGGTTTTATACCGAAACCGGAGCTTCTAAGATGATGGATATCTGTTGTTGACAAGAGGGAGGAAATATGGATTGAGCCCATAACTATGTTTAGAGCATCAGGGGATGAATTAGCCTAATTGGAATATTAGTCTCAGTTACAGGGAGTAATCACTACAGGCTGTCTCTGGTTTCATTAGAAATTTAATTAAGTTTATCAATGTTTGGCCTCTCTAGCCTTCGTTTTTCCAGACTCTCCCCCGACAGCCCTGTTGTGTAGGAAGACTTTTCCTTTGTTTTCTTCTGTTTCCCAGGAAGGGGGTTGGGCTGGGGCGGGACGAGCTGGAGTGGAAGGAGGGGGAGGGGGGTGATGCGCGGGGCCGGCCCCTTGCGGTGAGCCTGGCTATTAGCGCTCTGAGACAGACTAACAAGCATCCGCGGTGAGGGGCGAGGTCCTGGCTCTCGCAGGTAGCACTGGGGCTTCCCAGCGCTAAAGACATCAGAGAAGGGTACACTCATCCAAGTCGGGGAGCCAAGCATTTTCTGAGCCTAGTTGGGAAAGCACCAAAGCCTTTTCTTCAATTACCTCCAAGGAGAGCACAGAGGTGGCCCTCAGGGACTGTGCAGTTCAGGGAACAGGTGTCTCTCCTCCAGGAAAATAGAGCGTTTTAGCTGACACACGGGGTCTGTGGCCACTATTCATAGGAAGAACTGTGTGTGCCATGCCAATGTTTCCGAGCAGGATGAGAGCTTTGCAGTTCTGCAAGGCGCCTGCTCCCTCTCCCTGGTTTTCTTTTTTCTCCTCTCCACCCCCCCACCCCTCGCTTTTCCTCCCTCCATCCTTCACCTCAAACTCTTTCTACCCCCTTTTTCTTCTGCAGCGAGTGTGGGTCTCTAACAAATGTACTCCCTTCTGCTGTGACCCTGGTCGCTTCCAATACTCTGTTTAAAACTCTTTTCACGTGTTTTGTCATTTTTATCCCCCCTCTTTCTCTCTGTTCATGTATGTAGAGATATGTGTGTAAACAAATGAGGATTATTTGATTTTGCCAAATCATTTTAAAGAAAGTTGAAAACATCAATTTCCTGTACTGAAATATTTTAGCATGGAATAAAAGAAATTACTCTGAGTGGAAAGACCATTTCTCTGTAGAAAGGATATCTTCAATGGGGTCTTTTTGGGACTCTGGGAAGAAAAGCCAGCATGAGGAATTAATTGGTGAAGACAATGTGAACCAAATCGGTCTAACAAAACTTTTCATCCCCATAACCTCCCACCCCCCACAAGTTGTTTCTGCCACCCCAACAAACAGAATCAGAGCATTTTGTTTCCCTTTGTGATAAATTTATTTTCCGGCATAATTAATGCATTTTTTCTTCTTTTTTCTCTTGTTCTAAGCCTGGCTATAAAAAGGAATGGGCTCTATATTCAGGTTTTAAGCACCACTCTAAGCTGTGCTTAACGTGGCAATGTGACATCGGATAAATCATTTCATCTCTCTGGTCTCCAGCTTCCCCGCTGAGAAATGGAGGGTGGGGGAGGACGGCAGTTAAAAATCTCCTAGGATCTTAAACCAAAAAAAAAAAAAAAATCAACTTGATTGAGTATAATTCGCATACAACAAAATGACCCGATTTTAAGCATCGAGCCCAGTGAATTTTGACAAATGCGTACTTCCGTGTAATCACCACACAAATCAATACAGAACATTTCCATTACTCTAAAACGTTCCCTAGGGCTACTATGCGGCTCATCCCATGCTAGTCTCGACCCTGGGGTAAACGCTGATTTGTTTCCTGTTACTATAAATTAGCCTATTTTAGAATTTTGTACAGTATATACTTTTTTTTGTATTGGCTTCTTTTGTTCCGTATAATGTTTTTGAAATTTTGCATGTTGTATATAACAATAAGTATTCTTTTCTATTTTTAGTGTTCCATTAGTATATAGATAATGAAAGTAGAATATAAATAATAAAATGTATGTAATATAAATACCTAAATCACATTTTTTTGAGCATTCCATGGAGTTTGTATGGAATTACCACTGATATGGCTTTGATGCTATTGGTGTTAGACGTTTTTTTCTACATATATTACGTAGCCCTGTTTTCTTTGACTTGCATTTTTTTCTTTCCTTTTCTTTTCTTTTTTTTAAAAGATTTTATTTATTTATTTGGGAGAGAGAGAGAGAGAGAGCACAGAGGGAGAGTGAGATGGAGAAGCAGACTCCCTGCTGAGCAGAGAGCCTGACCCAGGGCTCTATCCCAGGGTGCTGAGATCATGACCTGAGCCGAAGGCAGATGCTTAACCGACTGAGCCACCCACGTGCCCCTGACTTGCATTTTTTCTAACAGCACCTTAGTGATATTTCTTATTTTGGTTCCCCTCTATTTATTTATTTCTCCCTCTGATTGTCAGATTTTTCTTCTTTATTGTTTTTTAGTCACTTGATCTTGATGTGTCTCGATATGTATGGGTTTCTTTGTGCTTATCTTGCTTGGTATTTGTTGAACTTTGTGAAAAGTTTTCATCAAAGACTGTTACCTCAAATTTGGAAAATGTATGGGCATTTCCTTTATTTCTTTCTGTTTCTTTATTGATTTCTGCCCCTGTCCCTCTCTCTCCTCTCTTTCTATTACATAGAAATTATAATCCCATACATGCAATGCACTTAATGTAGCCACATAGTTCACTCTTGTGTGTGTGTTTCATTTCG
This sequence comes from Ursus maritimus, assembly GCF_017311325.1. Taxonomy (NCBI): domain Eukaryota; kingdom Metazoa; phylum Chordata; class Mammalia; order Carnivora; family Ursidae; genus Ursus; species Ursus maritimus. The sequence goes on along the minus strand of NW_024425341.1, from coordinate 9,777,251 downwards.
TTCTTTTGGTTCTTTTGCCAATTTGATAGTTTTTCTTGCTAGTCTTTAGGTTTATTGATTGTTTCTTCTGGAGTGTCTAATCTTCTTTAAATCTCATTCAAATGAATTTTTCATTTCATTATATTTTTCAGCTGTGAAAGTTCCATTTTAAAAACGTAATTTTCCCCCTTATGTTTATGTTTTTCTCTCTGTCCTTGATCATATTTCTAATAATGATTTTAAAGTTCTTCTCTGCTAATTCCATTATCTTTGCCATTTCTGGGTCTGTTTCTATTATTGGTCAGTTTTTCTTCCAGTGATGGGTCAAATTTTCTTGCTTTTTTTGCATGAATGGTTATTTTTCCAAGATATATGTTGGGTATTTTTCTGTTACCGAGTGTCTGGATTTCGTCGTTGTTGTTCCTTTTTTTTTTTTTTTTATAAAGTATTTTTTTTAAGACTTTATTTATTTATGTGACAGAGATAGAGACAGCCAGAGAGAGAGGGAACACAAGCAGGGGGAGTAGGAGAGGAAGAAGCAGGCTCATAGCGAAGGAGCCTGATGTGGGGCTCGATCCCATAACGCCGGGATCACGCCCTGAGCCGAAGGCAGACGCTTAACCGCTGTGCCACCCAGGCGCCCCTGTTGTTCCTTTAAATGACTTAAGTTTGGGCAGGTAGAGAGGTAAGTTATTTACAGATCAACTTAATAATTTTTTACACTTGTTTGTAATTTGTTAAGGGCAGAAGTGTTGTGTTTACTCCTACCGAGACCTGACCAGATCTCCTAAACGCCCTGGTGTTCAGTGAAGCCTCTTTATTCCGGCAGGTGAGAAGTTAAATGCAAGTCTTTGTCCTGCTTCATGGAGTTTTACCTACACGTACACAGCTCAGTTCTCAGCGACAGACTTATGGGGACCCCGGACAGTTTTCTGGATCTCTTTCTTCAGAGCTTCCTTCTTGTCAGTACTGTATCCCATAATTTTTCAGCGGCTTCAGTGTCCCTGGACTCCCATCTCTGTTTTCTCAGTTCCATGAGACGCTGTGCTCTGTCTGAACTTCCCTCCCCTGAGTTACACTGGAAAGTGCCTCTTGGAACAAAGCTGAGGTGATTATAAAACTGACCTGTGTGCTTTTATTCTCTAAGGGATCACCATTCTGGGCTGCCTGTTGTTCAACATCTAAAAAACTCTCGTTTCATAGATTTTGTCCAATTTTCTAGTTGTTAACAGCAGCACAGAAAGTCTGGTCACAAACTTCCCTAATCCCCTTATCTCCAAATTCTACCATTTCCAGATCTAATCATTTCATATTAGACATCCTATCTGAATAAGCTCTTTTTTGTGTGTTCATATGTACAAAAATGAAAACAAATACAAACACAAAGTCTCAAATGTAAGAGCAAGCTTCTTGAATAAATGAGCACATTGAAACTTCCAGTCTGTCTCAGTATCCCTTTAATCCAGTTCTTTTTATTTTCTGGCTTGTGTGTGTGTGTGTATATATATATATATAATATATATATATATTATATATATATATATACACACACACACACAAGCCAGAAAATAAAAAGAACTGGATTAAAGGGATACTGAGACAGACTGGAAGTTTCAATGTGCTCATTTATTCAAGAAGCTTGCTCTTACATTTGAGACTTTGTGTTTGTATTTGTTTTCATTTTTGTACATATGAACACACAAAAAAGAGCTTATTCAGATAGGATGTCTAATATGAAATGATTAGATCTGGAAATGGTAGAATTTGGAGATAAGGGGATTAGGGAAGTCTGCTCAGTGGGGGTCTGCTTCTCCTTCTCCTTCTGCCCCTCCCCCTATTCATTCGCTCTTTCTTAAATAAATAAATAAATAAATAAATAAATAAATAAATAAAATCTTCAAAAAACATTGTCAGTGTTGGGGGTGTCTGGCTGGCTCAGTAGGTTAAGTGTCTGACTCTTTATTTTGCTCAGGTCATGATCTCAGGGTCCTGGGATGGAGCCCTGAGTTGGGCTCCGTACTCAGCTGAGAGTCTGCTCCAGATTCTCTCTCCCTCTGCCCCTCCCCCCTCTTGTTCTCTCTCTCTCTCTCTCTCAAATGAATAAATAAATCTTTAAAAAAATAAAATAACCTGTGTTAGTAGCGATATCTGATTACAGGGAAAGGTCTCACTGCGTCCCTGGGACCAAGCTCCCAGCATCGTTGTGTTAGAACCTCTAGCACCCGGACTAGCTTTCAGAAGCATCTGGAAGTGAACTTGCAGTTTCCTGGGGTGCATAGAAATGAATGTGACTTGGAAAAATATGAAGCTTTCTACTCATATCAACACATATCTTCTCAGGAACAGTAGCCTTTCTGGGTAAGTAGTCTAGCTGCTAAGAAGAATTGCGTCGTGGAACATCACCTAATACCTGATAGTTATTCTACTGGATTTCGTGCTTCTGAAACTCTTTTATTTCCAACCTTATGTGGTGCTATTCGTGGTGTAACCTGGCCACCGGTTGCCTCTTTGTAAAGTCTCTTTGTCTTGCCACAGCGGACTCAGCTCAGAGTCACTGCGGTGTCTGCGCGTGCTTCCCACCGTCTCCCCCATGGCTTCACAATCCGTTACAACTTGCGCACGCAGGACAATTTATCTCTTTTCCTGCTTCTACTTCCTCATTTGCATGTCCTCCCCACCCCATGCCTCACCAAAAAGGCTTCTTTAGTACAAGAAGCCACCCTCTTTATTTATTTATTTTTAAAGATTTTATTTATTCATTTGACAGAGATAGAGACAGCCAGCGAGAGAGGGAACACAAGCAGGGGGAGTGGGAGAGGAAGAAGCAGGCTCATAGCAGAAGAGCCTGATGTGGGGCTCGATCCCATAACGCCGGGATCACGCCCTGAGCCGAAGGCAGACGCTTAACTGCTGTGCCACCCAGGCGCCCCAGAAGCCACCCTCTTTAAAGCTCACTGAGGACTTATTAATAGATAAATGTGTTTTTTAAAAAATTATGTTAGTCTTCATAATTCAGATATGATGGCAGTATTAGGAATAATAATTCCTTAAGGAACAGAGAACACCATGGGGGTGGCATAGAGGGTAGGCTGCAGAATAGGACTTGGACCTCAGATCTAAGTTGTTTATATTCTTCACAGCAAACACCTCAGATGGTTTCATTAGGCCTGGAGGGATCCAGTAGTCTAGGGGAATCCAAAAACAGAAGCAGGAAACCTTCTCCTCGCCTTTATTTTTGGTGTGTGGGACAGCTTTTCCTTTTCACCACCTGCCTCATGCAGCCGTCACATTTTCTTTCTTCCTCCCAGTTATTATAAAGAGAGGAAGCGAGGCATGTGAGATTCCTCTCTGCCCTTGAGTCATCAGAATGGATGCCCAAGGCGATGGAAATTCTACTTCTTATTAAGGCTGCCGGACACCACGTAAGTGGCTTTTTCCCCCTCGTTTCTTAATTCTGGTGCCAGCACCTCTGAGATAATTTTCTCTTCGAGGAAAAGAAAGGGGTGGGGGAAAAATGTTGGAATTTTTGAATCCGTTACCTGTAGACCCTCAGAGGTCCAAATATTTTTGCCGTGTGGCACTGAGGGCCTAAGAGGGCTCGTTTTCCTCTCTTGAGGGAGGTCGAGCATCCTTGTGGATCCCAAGAGTGTTGTGTTGGAATCATTGCTATTAGAAATGCAGAATTCAGCTCCCTTTGTGCTGTCTGTCACTGGGTTACAGGGGTCTGCTCTATGTAGTCACAACGGGAAACTGGACTTGTTCCAAACTGTAGAAGGGTGACTGCTGGGCCCTGACAGGTGCTCCGTGGCTTTCAAATCTCGCAAATGACATCGTTTCTTGTATAGGGTGTGTATATGCAATTAAATAGTAGCTGGCATTCTCTTATTCGGAAACCACAGCCCATGATTGATAGTCCTGTGTCTGACTTGGGCCCTGCTGGGGCCCAGAGAGGGAATTAACGTGGATTGCATTTAGTGTTTGTCAGATACAGTAAGCTGGCCTTGGTTGAAAAGGTAAGAGTGTGTCTATTTTATAGTAAATGCTTTACTGTAAGCAGATATTAAACGATGACATTGTTGATAGATCATCCTGGTTCTCTATCTGTAGGACATGGGCATCTTTGGGATTCATCTTGTTAATGTAGAGGTCTGAGCATGACACCTTACTTTGTCATCACACCTTAAAAAGCCAACACATATGCACAAGAATGCAGGATTGCTTAACATTTGTCATTAGAGCAAAGGGGCCTGGCAGTGGCTAGTACCCTGGTGCATTGTCTAAATTAATCCATTGAGGGATATTGAATCACTTAATCACAACACAGACTTGCTGCCTTGGTAGGCACGCTCTCCCTTCATTAGATTTAATATATTTCTCATTATACAAATCTGCCTGTGCGACAATAAGTCTTGTTCATAAATCAGTTTGCCCTTTTGCTTTGCAGATGCAGAGAACCTTCATCAAACAAGACATAAATGGAGCCTGTTAGACAGGGGGTCAGAGCAGTCATCACCAGACAGTAATATCTATTCATTAAGATGATTTTTAATGGCACATTTTAATGGGCAGAGGTAAAACAATTATGATTTTAACTTCTTGTTTGCATTATAAATAAGTAAAAGGAAACATAGTAACAAGGAGTACTTGGAATTCCTCCGATCAATCTCCAAACTTCTTCCCCTCGTTCCACCTGCGTGCGAACCAAATGCTTGGGGACTCAGAGTTGGCCCACGGTCTCTCAAGTTACCACAATGGCATCAAGGCTGATTTAAAGATCAAGGCATAAAGAACGGTATGCATGTCAAGATATGCAAAATGTTTGGAAATCACTTAAAAAATAGCTATTGAGCAACGGAGCTAGAGTTATGATTATTGACTCCAAAAAAAAATAATTTTTTTTTGCTTTCTTTTCTCTCTACCATCGTGCTCAGTAGACCAGAATATTTGAATAGTCTTTTTGTAGGACAAATTCTGATTTATTGCATATTTAGTATATGTCCTGGCACAGTATTGACCCTTTTCCTCATTTTTTTGGATTGGATTCTCCAGAGCATTGTCTCTGTTATTGATCTCTTGAAAGAACAAACTTTTCTCTCCCATCGATCATTTCTACTGTTTTCATTGTTATTATTTTATTTCATTGTCTATTTTTATCTTAATTAATCTCTCTTCTCCTTTCTTTGGATATTGTTCTTTTATTAGCTTTCATGGATTGGAAATTTATTTCTTTTCTGTGGGTTTTGTCTAGATCCAAATGCATAAAAGTAGATTAAGCATAGTTTTGGCTGATGACTTACCATCAGCTCACATTTGTTTGTTTGATTTTTTTTATTTAATATAAAAAAGCTCTTATAAAACTACCATCCCAAATAAGAGCTAGGACCTGAATTCTCTTCATCTAACCTTTTGGCCTTTCTATCCTATCTCCCTTTCTCCCTGCTCTTTAGGTGATCATCCTCCTGAATCCTACGTATTTCTTTCTTTCTCATATAGTTTTAGTACGTCTCCATGTACACCTAAAACTATATGTCTTTATTTAGTCATCTTATACTTTGGGGAAGAGTCTCATGTTGTGTGTAATTTTGTTTGGAACTCCCCCACCCCCCATTTAATATAGAAATGTGAATTCCTACAATTGTCTGGCTGCAGAATTTGACATATGTCACTCAGATCATGTTGATTAGTACCAGTGTTTAAACATTTTACAGTTTTTAAAAAAGATTTTATTTATTCATTTGGCAGAAAGAGCACAAGCAAGGGGAGCAGCAGGCAGAGGGAGAGGGAGAAGCAGGCTCCCCGCTGAGCAGGGAGCCTAATGGGGGGGGGGGGCTCTATCCCAGGACTCTGGGATTTTGACCTGAGCCGAAGACAGATGCTTAACTGACTGAGCCACCCAGGCATCCCAAACTTTTTACAGTTTTAAGACTTTTTTTCTTACTCTATCACTTACGGAAAGAAGTGTGTTAGAATCTCCCATTCAGGTTGTAGGTGTGTCTACTTCAGCCAGTTCTTTTGGATTTTAGGTGATATTATGATGTGAATGCAAATTTAGAAATGTCATATTTTCCAAGGTAAAATGGACCTGCCACCATTAAGAAATATCCTTTTTTAATTTCTGTTTCTTTTTGCCATAAAGTTTACATTGTCTGATACCCATGTAGCAATATTAATTAGAAGAAAAAGACCAAAAACATAATAGGAAAAAAGACAAAAGATGTTTTACAGAAAAATCAACGCAAGTTGCTCTTAAATATATGTAAAGATCTAAACCTTACTCTTAGCAGTAAGGCAAATAAAAATTCTGTGGAGATGAACTTTCTCATCTGTTACACATTTTTTTAAAGGATTTATGTATTTATTTTACAGAGAGAGAAAGCGCGTGCGCAGGCACACACACACACACACACACACACACACGAGTGGAGGTGGGGCAGAGGGAGAGGGAAAGAATCCTCGAGCAGACTCTCCACTGCGTGTGGAGACCGCAGGTCTTGATCTCATGTCCCTGAGATCATGACCTGAACTGAAATCAAGAGTTGGCCGCTTAACCGATCAAGACACCCAGGTGTCTCCTGTCTGTTATACTTTAAAAATAGTCAACTGTCTGCAAAACAGTGGGTTGGCAAGACTGTGGAGGAACACGCATTCACCCATGGCAGACGGTATTCCAGAAAGGTACAACTCCAATGGTGAGGGATTTGGCAATATCTGATAAATTTCTCATGTATGTATTCTACGACCCAGAGTCTATGAGTCTATCCTGACAATACTTCACAAATATTGTCATACAGCAGAATATGTGATGTGCTACCTTTTGTATAAGAAAGGAGAGAAAACAGAATAAATAAATAAATTTACTCTTTTTTTTTTTCTCTAAAAAGGAACACAGGAAGGTTAAATTAGCAACCAATGAAAATAGTTACCAGTACAGGGTGGGGGAACAGGGTAAGGCAGATGGAAATGAGCTGGGACTTCTTTGAGAATCCAGTTTGGACTTTTATTTATTAATTTAACAGTTTAGTTTAACTTAATTTAATTTAATTTTGTTTCAAGTTTTTATTTAAATTCTAGTTAGCTAACATATAGTGTAATATCAGTTTCAGGAGTAGAATTTAGTGATTTTTATTTTAGAGATTCACATATTTTAGAGATTCAAAATCTAACTAAAATGGAACTAAATATTGCAAGTAACTTTTGGACACTTTCCGTAGAATATATTTTAAGACAAAAAGGACTGCAAAGAAATCTCAAACTTCACATAGTAGTTTACAGTTAGCAGTAACGATTGTAATTTTTAAGCTTTAAAAATATATTCTGTGATAAAGCAAATAAATAAATATATTCAAGCTTTTAGAAGAAAATAAAATGTAAAATTAAAAATTCCTGTAATTGAAATTCAAATTTAAAATATCAATATGAACTTCTAATAAAAAAAAGCACCATAATTCCAACCTTTGTCACTGAACATACCTGGAAACAATGACCCTTGAGTAGCAATGTGCACACCTAGTGTCTAGATCTCGGTTCTAAATGTCATTCTCCATCAGAGGCAGCCAGGGCTTCTCACAGACACGGCTGATTCCAATTTGGGCAGGAAAGAGCAAGGTGGGTGTAGGACATTTTGGGCCAGAAACCAAGGAAACTCTCAAAGACTAATGAGATTATGTCTAAGAGACACAAAAGTCAGCTTGAAGGGGCTCTCACTGGGCAAATTTGGGACAATTTGAACATCAAAGACAAGAATGTCTTTGATCAGTTACAATGCATTAAATTCACAAAATGTCATGAGTCCATCGCGATGGGGCTGTAGGGTAGGGAAGAGGGAAGGACTTACTGTTACAGAGGAATGCTGGTTAATAAATGCAGAAGGAATGAGAGAATTAGGAAATTACCATTTTTCAATCCCCAATGAAATAAATGATTCACTGGTTCAAGTAAGCCCCAGCAATCAGTGCTAATGTCATTGGATGAAATGTTTGGAAGCAGGATATTCACAAATGGCTAAAACAGCACCTCACAGATTAATTACTGACTGCCAAATGCAAAAGAAAAAAATGCACTTTAAAATAGAGACATCCAGGGGCGCCTGGGTGGCACAGCGGTTAAGCGTCTGCCTTCGGCTCAGGGCGTGATCCCGGCGTTCTGGGATCGAGCCCCACATCAGGCTCCTCCGCTATGAGCCTGCTTCTTCCTCTCCCACTCCCCCTGCTTGTGTTCCCTCTCTCACTGGCTGTCTCTCTGTCGAATAAATAAATAAAATCTTAAAAAAAAAATTAAAATAGAGACATCCAGGTCTCTTGTTACTGTGATCACATGAACAAAATTAACATCACTAACAATGGGGTGACCTGACTTTATACATTTCTTGATGGGATGGAACTTCAAGCATGCAACACCTCTGAGGTATACTTGCCAAAAATGTTTAACTTGTTAAAAATGTTTAATTTGAATGAATTTTTCAAGTGTCTAGGCATAATTTTCAATTAAAGTCAAAATTCAGTAACACCCTGAGAAAAGTTAGGTAGACATAGACTCTGAGACATTCTCAAAGACGGATGGTCTGAACTTTTAAAAAAGTCAATGTCGTGAAAGGGAAATAAATAAATGAACAAACTAAACCCAAGAAAGTTGAGGGAGTGTTTTTCAACGAAGGCAATGCCTGAACCTTGATCGGATCTTTGCTTTTTATAAAGTAATTATAAAAGGCATGTTGGAAACAACTGGGGACATTTGAAAATGGACTAGGTATTAGTAAATGTTATGGACTTGGGATTCTTATTTATTCTCTGAAGGGGAATAATTACATTGAAGTTATTCTCTTAGGAAATGCATGATGAAGTATTTATGGGTGAATAGTCATGATATCTGCAACTGTATGTGGCTTGGGGAATATGTATATATGTACAGATATATGCAGAGGAGGGGGAGAGAGAAAGGCAGGAAAGAGAGAGGAACAAGCAAATGTGGCAAAGGGTCAACAGTTCTTGACTCTGGTTGTGGGTACACAGGTTCATTATATCATTTTCCCAACTTTTGTGTATGATTCATGTTCATAATAAAATTGGGGAAGCCAAAGGACCTAGCTCAGCAAGAAAACAAACTTACACAGCCCCCTTGTCCTTGACTTGTATCCCAGATACTGTGCACTAGAGCAAAGTGGGTCTGGGAATGCAAAGTGGGTCTGGGAATCCACAGCATTGTTCATTGTGGACTGGTCACCGCAGCCAAGACATGGGAACAACCTCGATATCTGTCCATGGTTGATGGGATAAAGATGATGTGATGTAGAAATACCACTAGAGTCAATGACTGTTAACATTGTGCTGTATGTGCTCCCCCTTCTTTCCCCTCTGCCTCTCTCTGTCTGTCCCACCCCAGCCCCTGGCCTCCCCTCTGTCTAAACACACACACACACACACACACACACACACTGGAATATGATCCAGCCTTTAAAAAGAAGGAAACCGAGCCATTTGCAACAACATGGATAAACCTTATGATAAGTGAAATAAGTTGGACTCAGAAGGACGAATACTGTGTGATCTCGCTTATATGTGGCCTCTAAAATAGTAAAATTCATAGAAACTGAATGGAAAGGTAGCTGCCAGGGATTGGGAGTGGGAGAGAGAGAAATGGGGTGATGGTCAAAGAATACAACGTTTCAGTTATGCCAAATGAATAAGTTTTGGAGATCTTATGGACAGCATGTTGACTATAGTTAACAGTACTGTATTATATACTCGAAATTTGCTAGCAGGGTAGATCTTAAATTAAAGTCTTCTCATCACACACACACACACAGAAAAGAAGAAGATGATAAGGCGATAGATATATTAATTAGCTTGGTTGTGGTGATCACAATTTGTATTCCAATTGTACCCCAATAAAGGTATTAAATTTTTAAAAAATCCTTAAATGATAAAAAAGAAGAAATACTGAAGACACGAGGCCTTACTCTATACTTTCTGAATCAGAATCTGCACTTTGACAAGATCTCCAGGTGATCCACCTGCCCATTAAAGTTTGAGAAATACTGGTGTGTAAGAGAAATTGACAATTGAATTCTTAGTGAAACACGCATAATTGTCCTCTTTCCTAATGCAGCAACCAAGACTCTCTGACACTGTCTTTGTAAACTTTGTAAATTTGAACAGCAGGACATAATACATCTGTGGATCCAATTCTTTCATCGAGGAACATAGAATAATTGCTCCATAATTATATTTGTCTCAGGACGGGTAGCCTGTGAGTCAATAAACAATAAGCCCACAAGTAAAGATTCAGATTGGCTTCTGCTCCATTTACTTCTGTATTTCTTCTCATCAGATACAATTACAGAAAAATAAAGGGGCTTCCTCAAAGGGAAGAGAAACAAATGTCCACAGGAATCTGTTCTGGATGTCCCCTGCTAGCTCGGTATTTGCAGACTGCATTCGAATAGCCTCCCTGCGCTTCCTGGAGTAGACAGCTGAGCAATAGAGCTGAATTGCCATCCAATAAATCCCGACTTCCAAAAGTGTGGTTGGGTGATGGCTACAGAGACCCAAGGGGCCAAAAAGATTTCCTCAAACTCTGGTTTATGACGACTTGTCACTTTTATCCACCTTAGGAGAAATGTTTCACCGTCTCCCTCCCCAAGATTCATTGGCTCCAAGACATCTGATCTGGGCATTCCAAATCCATCATGCTTCTTGGGGATAAAAAGATCTATGTTAATTCAAGGTGGCTAGCATCGCTCTAGTCTTTTCCCCATTACTTCTGATCTACACAAGAATGTGAACATAATTGGTGCATTTCTCCCCATTTTCCTGCCAAGCCTAGGCAAGAAGTGGGAGACTTTTCATCCCTTGAGTCATTGATCTCCAGAATTATGGTCCAGCTGCTGCTGTCTGCTGTGTCTTCTGCACTTCATATAATCCTCCCCCCCAGGCTTGTACAATAGTTGCCCAACCCAGGTAAGAAGGCTGACAAATCGCTCCCTGTTTCTGATGCTTTTAAATGCAATTAAGAAGTGATAGCTTGTGTGAGCACTGCGAGAGCTCTGGGGTTTGGTGGTGAATAAACTCTAGATGCTTTGATTCATATCTCTTCCCCCCCCTTTTTTTCTTTTAATGGCTTCCTATCTTAATCTGGCTGTGTTTTCGCAGGGATGTTCACGTGACCTATACCCATGGCGGTCAACTTTTCCTTCCTTTTCACTGTAGAAGGAAACTGGCCTGGTGGGATGTGATGTCTCTTCTCAGTGACCAGTTTTAGAGCCAGCTTTCTCCTCAGCATCCCTACTCAAGTATCTACAAGATGTAGCACACCTCCCTTCCCTGGGAAAAAAAGGCAGGTTGCCCTTCATCTCTTCCCTCAAGTTCTTCTTTCTCTTCCTTCTTCTATAATCAATAGCGGTTCCATGACCATGTGAAACCCCCCTCCCCCAATTTGAAATCCTTGTCATTCTGAGTGAACCTGAACAATTGAATTATGCATATGAAAACCACACAGCAGAGCAAAACAAGATGGACTGCTCTTTGCACATTGTAGATTTGAGAACTGGATTTCTCGGTATCCTTAGGAGTTTTGGAAATCTGTTTAATTTCTCTGAGCCTCAGTTTTCTCAATTTTAAACTGGGGCAGATTTAGCTTTCTGGCCTGCTTCCTGATGATATGTTAAGGAGCCAATTTAACTTGAAGCCAGACCACTCTTTTACACTTTTATCTGGAGACAATTGTAGATTCGCATATAGTTATAAGAAATAATATAGAGAGACCCTGTATCTGTTGACCCGGTTTGCCCCATAGTAACCCTTATACAACTATAGCACAATATCACAACCAGGAAATTGGCCTTGATACAATCCACTGACCTTATCAGATCTCACCGGTTTGAAATGCATTCGTTTGTGCATGGGTGTGCACTTCGTTGTGTTTTAATTTCTCAGGGCTGCCATAGGAAAGAATCACAAACCTGGTGCTTAAAACAATGGCAATTTAATCTCTCATCGTTCTGGAGGTAGGATGTCCAAAATCGAGGTGTTGGTGTGGCTGTGCTCCCTCGAAAGCCTGCATGGGAGGCTCATTCCTTGCCTCTTCTAGCTTGTGGTGGCCCCAGTGTTCCTTGGTTTATGGCAGCATGAGTCCAGTCTCTGGCTTTGTCTTCACATGCCTTCTCCCTGTCCACCTTCACATCATCTCCTCTCTGTGTTCCAATTTTCCTCTTCTTATGAGGACACCACTTACACTGGATGAGGGGCTCAGCCTTCTCCTGTATGACCTCCCTTTCACTGGCTGAATGTGCAGCAAAGCTATTTCTAGATAAGGTCACATTTTGAAATACTGGGGGACACAACTTCAACATATCTTTTTGGGGGATGCAATTCACCCCGTAAGAAGCTCTATGCAACTTGTCCATGTGTCGATATGTGTGAACACCTCTACAATCCAGATAAAAACAGTTTCATCACTGCAAAGATCCTCTTATAGCCATGGACACCTTCTTTCCTCTTCTTCACCCTCCCCCACACTTGGAATACTACTCATCTATTCTTTACCTCTATCATTTTGTCATTTGAAGAATGTTTTATAAATGAAATCATACAGACCCCCCCTTTTCTTCCCCATTTAAGTAGGTTCCACGCCCAACGCAGGGCTCAAACTCACGAACCCAAGATCAAGACCTGAGCTGATATCGAGAGTTGGATGCTTAACCACCTGAGCCACCCAGACACCCACATACAGACCACTTTTTAAACCTAAAACTCACACACACACATATAGAAGTGTAGTTGGATGCACCTGAGAATTTTCTAGACCATCACATGGCAAGAGTTTTATGGCTTGTCTTCCTCCAGTTGTCTTCTTCTGGGCTCTTCGCTGGTCCATACAGAGTGTCAGTCAGCACCTTCCTCTTCCTCATCTTCTGTACCCAGGGAGAACTGGGGACCATGAGAAATATTTGTTCTCTGGTGAGTAGATTGAAGCTTTGCTACCGTCATACTCCTCCATGGCAAACCCTTGCTAGTGCGACAGAAACTTGACTGGGATTTGCAACACGCGGAAGAATTGTAAATCTTAAGAAATGAAAAATCACAAAATTCCCAAGGGTTATTGATAGAAAAATGCAAAATGTGGTAGCAATAGAAACACACACTCTAAGAGTTCTATGGGAATATAAAGGCTGCTTTGCCCCTTCTCGCATCTTTACGGTAGATGCACACGCCCTGATACAAATAAGACACATTCTGCTACAATAAACTCCACTGCTCTCCAGAAGGTACTTGGGAGCTTGGCAGGGTCTGAAGAGGTTGAATACCCTTCACGTAGCTCATTTGTTCTCTGACATTGTCCTTTTACCTGATTTGCCTGTTTTGACTGTCTAACAGTGTATTTCCCCTGAATGACGACAGCTCCTATAGATTTGCCTTATTTCTCGGAATTAAAATAAAATTGGAAGTCACACAATGCACTCTGCCAGATTTGGAGCCTCCCGGCATAAGATATCAACTTATATTTCTAAAGAGAAAGAGCTAGTAATTTTTGGATGCTTCTGAATGAAGCCGAAGGTTGATCACTCGCTGTGGTCCAGAATTGCCAACCCATTTTTTTACTGGAGAGTAAGCAGGACCTCTCTCAAAGTTCCTTCATTGTTCGACACCACAGCTATTTCTGTCCCTTACAAATGTTGTAGCAATTTAGCAATCTATTGACTTGACTTTTTTTCCATAAACATGCTGCCTGTTCGATGCATAATTCAAATTCACACACAAACCGTGAGATGTTTGCTTAGCAAGAGCTATAATTTAAACGTAACCTCTGCAGAAAGCCATTCAGCAGTGCCTGTGTGTAAAGTATAATTTAGTCTGTAGAAGCAATCTTCCCTCCGCCGTTCTAATATGTGAGCTTGTTTGCTAAATAATCATTGTAGCGTTTTGCTCAAAGCGGTGGTTTTATGTATTTTTCCCCCGCCACTTGTAAATGCTGCCAAGGTAAATGAGAGTTCTTTGGAAACTGTTACTGTCATGTAGTTTTCATTTGAAAATGTCACAATAAAGCAATGTTCTTTGATGCCAAGTAGCATGGAACATTAGAACATGATAAACATGGTTCCTAAATACAGTAAAAAAACACAGCGTAAACGGCCTGATTCTCTCTTAAAATGAGAGGGTTTTTGTTGTTTTTATTCTAAAGGGCCTGATTGGGGGACATAGCTGGGAAGAAGATGGAGTGCATAAAAGGGCTGTCAAGGTGGGAGTTTGGAGGAAATTATTATTATTTGCAGCTTGGGCCGAATGGAAAGGAAGAGGAATTTGGGAGAAAAATGTACTCCAAATAAGTGAAATGGAGATTACAGTCCAAAATATGCCATTAACAACAAATTACAAAAGTCTTTCCAAGAGCCAGGCGGAGGCACAAAGTAAAAGCAAAGTTTTAAAGGTGCAATTTGAAGAGTCAGGAGAAAATCTATAAAAAAAGAAAAAAAAAAAGAAAAAGAAAAGTTACAGAAGCAGCCAGATGGGAAAGGACACTATTTTCTAAGTGGACTTTTGCTACTTTTAACTTGTCCTGCCTACTACAACATGAGTGAATGTCGACGATGATTTTTTTGTGTATTTGAGTCCTATAAAACGGCCGCACAGTAACATTTGTTAAATCTGGCTGATGAGTGGGTTGGGTGGTTGTTATATAATTTCTTGCACCTTTGTATTTTAAAATTATGATTTTTTTAAAGATTAATTTATTTTATTTTAGAGAGAAAGAGAACATGTGTGAGTGGGGGGAGGGGTAGAGGAAGAGGGGGAGAGAATCCCAAGCAGACACCCTGCTAAGCATGGAGCCCAAGACAGGGCTCCATCTCATGACCCTGAGATCATGACCTGAGACAAAATCAAGAGTTGGATGCTTAACTGCCTGAGCCACCCAGGTCCCAGTTATGACAAATTCTAAATTAAAAATAAGATTGAGAATTTGAAACCACTGAAGAGACTCTACAAATAGCAAACCAATGACATCATAGGATAGTAATATGCGAAATGTCACCTGTACTGCTTTCATATATTTGAAGGCATAATTATTGTCTTTCAGCAAGATTACAGAACCAGTCGTTAAAGTCTCATCCTTCAAACATTTATTGGGTGATTACTATCGCTTTTCACTCTGCTGCTCACTAGCATTCAAAAATGGAAGATTCTGCTTCCTTATCCAGAGGACTCAATGTTCTGCAGTTTCTTAATGCTAAATTCCAGGGGAGTCCAGGGTGGCTTATTTCCCTTCTGAAAACACATAGTTCTGTGTCTAATGTCTTCCAACTTGCAGCTTGCCCTACCACTTGTCCTCATTTCCTGAATGACAAGAATTTAATCTTCTCCTATGATAGCCACGCCTTTATTCTGATGACTCACTGAAGGTAAAAGGTACACATCATCATGCCTTAGGATTGCTTCCAAAAGACAGTCATCGCTGCATGGTTTTCAACCATTGGGCATTTTTGGAAGAGTGAACTTGCTGCTCTAAAGCCAGTTTTGGGGCATGATTTCCCAAGTGTTTGAGCAATAACAGTATAGCTAGAAGGTACATGCATAACTCACTTGAAAGGGAAAAATACGCTGATGTCCTGATATGTCTCTTTTACAAAAAAGCTGCTTTATTTTAATCACATTTTGTACATGTGTTTACGTATTGAAAATTCAACGGTAAGTCAATATCCACTCTTAATACGTTTTAGCTTAAGACTGTCTTTTATCTAGTAGTTGGTGAGAAACGTGAAACACAAGAGAAAACATGAATCGTTTAACTCACTGGGTCGCAAAAGTCATGATCTTGAAATCTACAGTATAACGTCCTTTTCCTTCACATGGAATAGATCGTCATTCAAATTAATATTTCCCTGCAGTGACCTTTGGACTTGTTTTAGATAGAAAGTTTCTTGAGGTTGGAGGCTTGAGTGCTTGGCGCAGTGTAGGTCTTTGACAAGTGTGGACTGGATGTGCTGTGGTTGACTGGAGACCTCAGTTCGGGTGATCCAGGGACATGGCTCACACTTTGAGTGAGCAACTGCCTTTCCCCCAATCACAGGAACTGAACTGTGTTCAACATTATGTAATTATTACAGTGATTCCAATGAAAATCACAGCGGTGGGGGTGATGGCGTGACTTTCAGCAACGTGGGTGTGAGCATATCAAAGTTTACTTTAGCAACAAGCATAGAATATGGGGCTGGGCCAAGAAATAGACTTGGTGAACCAGACCCAGGCTCTGCTTCTTTGATGGAAAGAGTCTGGAAAGAAATGAAATGGAACATGAGCAAGAAATACCTACCAAGGACTCAGAGTGCCTTTCAAATGGGTCTCACTTCTGTATACTCAATTCCCGTAGGAGGATTTTTCTGGCAGGCTGACCTCAGCAGTCCACATGCAGACACATGGCCTTCTGGGGCTCTTCAAAATCAAGTTATGATAACCAATAGTATCACAATGCCTCATACTTGCAAAATGAAAGAGGAGTTTCTCAAAGAGCAGCTATGATTCTTGATGAAAAGTCTCTTGCTATTAGGTTACCCCGAGGGCCATTCACACTAAATATCACAGTTCCCTGTTGCTACGAGGGGCTGCACTGTCCTGTATCAGCCATTGGCTGGTCCCCCTCAAGCCTCTTCTTGTTATATTGCCAGAAATGTCTTGAGTGGCTCTGAATCCGGTCAGTGATTTCAACTTTTCTAGAACAGTCCACAGCTCTAGGAAATCAAGTGTTGTTCTTTGTTTTTTTGTTTTTGGTTTTTTTTTTTCAAGCTAGGGTACTTCTGTCAATGAAAAGGGGCCCCATTAGTACCTTTGCGATGATAGCAATTATAAACTGGGACTGTCCCAGGCAAAGGGGAATGAAAGGTCCAGGTACCTGGGGGGATTGCCCCTGGTTAGCGTCCCACTGTTTCTAAACACACAGAGCTTCACTTGGGACATGATCAGCAAGCTTGTTTGGTGGCCCTACTTTCTGGGGTTTCCAGAATAGTCTTGTTCATCATCCTCATCTTCCTAAGTGAGCTGGGCCTGTCCTGCTCTAGGTCCCCTGCCAGTCCTTTCTCATGGCAGTACGCTTGCTGCTCCTCTTCCTTGCTGGTGTTCGAGTTGATTTCCCTGCTAAGGACTCCAGCCTGGCTCTAGCGTGGCTGACCTGGGCCCCTGAAGCTGCACCTCCAAGCTGAGCTTGTTTCCTAGAAATGGATTCACTGTCAGATATTGGTGCTTCTCCCAATGGAATTTTGCCACAGAACATGGGGAAGGTCTCATGCGCGCAGTCCTGCTTTTCTTGTGTGAGTAGAGGTGCCAGAACTTTGCACTGTTCTGGGTCCATTTCCATTCCATTTCCTCTGGGCCTAGTCCCTCCTCGTTCTCAGAGCATCCCAGGGACAGCATTTTGTGGCAGTGGACTATGATCTCCTCTGGGGCTGGTTGAGTCGGAAAAGGATTACTTTGGGTGCATCGCAAAGTAGAGGAAAACTCCAGTTAATTAAAATACTCTTGAAATGAGGTTTTCTCATTAGGAGAAATTTCTACTTAATTGGAATAAACCAAATTTATGTCTTTTAGTATCAAAAGATAAAGCGTTCTTCAGTAGTATTATAGTTAATAACAGCAAACATTTACCAGGTGCCTGTTCTATGCCAGGCACTCTTAGAATACTCGTTACTAATCTCATTTTAGCCTAACAACAGTTTTGAGAGGTAAGACGACAATTACCCCCACTCTGTTTTGGGGAAAACCAGGTATCAGAAAGGTTAAGTAACCCGTCCAATGTTACAGGTAAGAGGGAAAGCAGGGATTGAACCCAGGAATTTTGTATGTTCGAATCCATGCTTTAGCTACTATTATATTGCTTCCACACAAGACAATAGGGAATCTGGAAGCTTCTGAGATGAATTGAAAAAAATCTTTTTTGAGAATATACTTTTCCAGGATATAGTTCTTCTTTCCTACCACCACCCCCAGACCACTGCTTCCACATCCTCTGGTACAACGTCTGGTAAACCAGTCCTCTGAGGTCCTTGCTAGTCAACCAAGCTGTCATTCTTCCACATTGATTGCTCTATCCTCTCTCTCACTATCTCATGATGAGTAAATTCATGGGATTCATTCCAGCACTTGGGTCATTTTCTCTGTCTTCTTGTTTCCCTCAAGAGCTAGAGTAAATTTTGCAGTCTATTTTCTTGATTCTGACACCGGTTCCCAGGTGTGGGCTCTTTCCCCAAGCTAAGCAGTTCTGAGACACTACCTGGGTGTCCCACAATTCAGCTCCGTTCTGACACTATCTTCAAGTAGATAGTGGCAGATCCCACAGGCTAATTAAGGGCTCAGTCCAACAAGACCGCAATTGTCTCTCTCCATTTCTTGGCTGGCCTCCTGTCATGGAGGGCACTGGTCCCTAGAAGATGGGGCAGTGCGTCCCGCTCACCACCTCTTCTGCCTCCTCTCCCCAGCATTAGGTGGAAACTATTTTCCTTTGAGATGACAACTTCTGCATTTCTCCTAAGGGCTCACCTTCCCCGTCATCCTAATTAGGTCACATTATCAGTGTAAGTTCTCAAAGCACCAAAAGTGTTCCTGCTTCTTTGCAGTTATAATGAGTGGGTGATCCTTTCATTGTACATTTAGACTTTAAGTGCCCCCAGCACAGGGTTTATTTCTATTTTGCCCACCATTAAATCTCTGACACCTAGCATAGTGCTGGGCACAGAGCAAGTTCTCAATTAATATAAACTTGATGAGCAAAAGGATGAGTTTGTGAATGAACACAAAATTTCATTCTTATACAATTCTCCTATTTCCAGAACAGGACACACACACACACACACACACACACACACACACGTCCCCCTCCCCTCCTTAGTTGAAAATATGAAAAAGACAATTTGCTAAGTAGCCCTTCTTGGAATCTTAAGTTTATATGAATTATTTTGGCAATGCTTACTCTTGAGTTTTCCAAAGTTTTCTTTTCCCCTAAACCAGAATTTAGTTAGAAGTTTGGTCTCACTGGGATCTCAAACACAGCAGAGTTGTGTTTTTGAAACTGTAGGCAAATAAGCATCCCTATATTCCCTGATCATGGGCTATAATTTGTTTTTTGCTCGCTTCTACCTCCTTCAGTGTATCTTAGTTCCCCAGAGCCCATAAAATGGTAGAGAAAAAGGGAAGTTATTTCCATTGGTTTATTGTAAATTGTTTTCTTACTTTTCCACTGGAATAAACATTAGATTCCATGGTGCTTTCTATCCAGAACTAGTCTGACAAAGAGTGAAATTTCATTCATTATGGCCCTTGCTGACAATAATTAACATACACTAGTTCCTTCAAAATGATTTTTGTAACTTGCGCTTTTTTGTCTGAGACTTTCAGACATTTGGTTTTTTGTTACATGGTTTTTTTTTTTTTTAAAGATTTTATTTATTTATTCGACAGAAATAGAGACAGCCAGAGAGAGAGGGAACACAAGCAGGGGGAGTGGGAGAGGAAGAAGCAGGCTCACAGCAGAAGAGCCTGATGTGGGGCTTGATCCCAGAACGCCGGGATCACGCCCTGAGCCGAAGGCAGACGCTCAACCACTGTGCCACCCAGGCGCCCCTGTTACACGGTTTTGAATTCTCTAAGAATCATCAGTTTCTGTTTGTGATGTCCATCCCCCTCCCCCCAAAAGAAGGCTATTTCTCTGGGACTGGTTACTTATAAGTATTTATCCAAGATTTTACTGAGTTATTTAAAAACACACCTACCATTTTTAGATCAAGCCTTAGGGAAATTATTGTGCTTAAAAGTATAAATTGTGATATTTTAATACACTATGATGAAATCATTGAAGGCATCATCATGTGAAGAAAACCCCAGGGAGGTTATTAGCAATTTAGCATTTACAGTTCATGAGAGAATGCTAATTTCACTTACTAGAGAAAAGTACAAAGATGGTAATCATTATGAATAAGACCCAATGATTATATAAGACTAAAAATGTGAAGTTGATGATTGTATAGAAATACTTAGAATAAATACATCTGATAGTGTCGAGGGAGTTGAGCATCCCTGATTCAGTAAAACTTCCTTCTAGATTTCTTTTTCTGGGAATCTGAATGGCAGTGACAGTTCCGCCTTGAAGGTATCTCCTGGTTGTGTGATTTTTCACCTGTGTAGACGACCACTAGCTATGGACGAGGATGTGTAATTAGACCATGGTGACTTACCCGGGAACTAAAAGCCATGATCGTGCCTCCTTCTGATTAATTTCTGTCCCCCACCCTTTTTCTGGCCCTGTTATCAGGAACCATGCAGGCACCTTACCATTCAGTTTCATCTTTTGTCCCACCCCTTCCTCACTACCCATTAGCTGCTCAGGTTCCTAACGTGATTGCAAGATAATAGGAAAAAGAATTTTTAAAAAAATGCTCCTTAAAAAAAAAAAAGTCTACCATGTCATTTACAGGTAAGGAGAATAAGTTGGTGAAAGAACCAGGTGTATATGACAGATTCTTCACTCTTTGCTTGTTATCATTTTTGTTCTAGGATGTCATCTCAGTTACTGCCGTCACGCTAACAGCTGTTCCATTCTCCCAAGTAAATGAAAACGGAAACAATCTTGGGCAGTTGAATCACAAAGTTGCCCATGTTACTTTAAAAAGAAAATAACTTTTTCAGATTGTAGTAAATCACTGTAAGTTTATTTTATTTTACATAGATAAAAAGGACAAAAGTTGGGAAACTGGCAGACCAATGCACAGTAGTATTGGGAGGAATGAAACGGAACAGAGAACACAGAAGTGGCTCAGATTGAGAGGAACAGAAAGGGAAGGGAAAGGCAGAAAATAGGTAAATTACTGTTCCCATGAAATTCAGAGTCTTTCAGGAAAGAAATCATGTAAGATTCCTTGGGTTTTAGGTGAATTATTTTCTTCTAAAAGGAATGTTTTCATCAAGACTGCTCACTCAGTAAATGTCAGTGGTGAGTAGGTAACAGCACTGAATCATTGGCAAAATTATTTTGCTTAATCCTTCCTATGGTCACCTGAGAAATAGGTACTGTTTAACTCCCATTTTACCTGTGAGGAAGCTGTGGCTGAAAATGCTTTAGAAACATGTTCTGGGTCACATGACTAATGAATAGCAAATTTACTTAAATCTAAGTCAGCTGAATTTCCTCCCAGTCCTTTTAATATGGTCAAACATACGCAAATATCATAATGACCTCTCGATCTCAGAGGTACTTTGCAGCTCTATAAATTTTGCTGTCATGGACAGCCCTGTTGTATAAATTAGGATCCATGGTAGACCATGAAGCCTTTCTTAGTAATTCTCCAAGCCGCTATTATTCTTCTTGTATTAATGGAGTGGTTACTCTGAGCTGGGCCAGCATGAAGCACTAGAGAATTGAAGATGGATGAGACGTCATCTGGTAAGCAAAAGAGAACTGAAATAAAGTTCTTGTCACACAACATGCTAAGCACGGTGACCGAAAATCTGAGCGAAACCCATGAGAACACCCTGTGAGATGGGATTCCTGCTGAAGCAGGAGAGTCTGACGAGAGGGCTGTATCAGTTTGCTGGGGCTGTCTTAAGAAAATACTGCAGTGGGGGGGGCGGTGGTGTAAACATCAGAAATTTATTTTCTCATAGTCCTGGAGACTGGAGGTCCAAGATCAAGGTATTGGCAGGTGTGGTTTCTCCTGAAGCCTCTCTCCTTGGCTTGAAGATGGCCGCTTTCTCCCTGTACCTTTTCTGTGTGTGCGCGTGCCTGGTGTCTCTTCTGTGTCCTAATCTCCTCCTTTCCTAAGAACACCAGTCATATTGGACTAGGGTTTGCTCTAATGACCTCATTTTAACTTGGTTGGCTTTATCTCCAAATATAGTCATATTCTGAGGGTGTTAGGGCTTCAACGTACGGATTTTGGGAGACCCAATTCAGTCCCTAATGAGGGCCATCTGAGATGTCGAGGGGTTAACATGGATCTTGGAGTTACATACCACCCTGCCATTGCCCGGAGCAGAGCTTCTCCCATTTGATCACACATAGAATCACCTGGAGGCCTTGTTGAAACAGAGTGCTGATTAGAGTTTCTGATGCAGTAAATCTGGGCTGGGGCCGGAGAAACTGCCTTTCAAGCAAGTTCCCTGGTGCTGCTGCTGCTGCTGCTCTGGAGAGCACGCTTCCAGGGTCACTGCTCAATGACGACTGAGCGACACCCCCCAGTCCAGGTCAGTGCAGAAATCCGGCCGACCCCCAGAGGGCTTTGAGCAGCGGTGTGTGGGCTTTGCAGGAACTGGCCTGGAGAAAGGCTGGGAGTGGTCTTTTTTAGGTTGGTGGAAGCAGCTCGCTTTTTCTGACTGCCATCTTTTTTTTTTTTTTTTTAAGTTTTGTTTTATTTGAGAGAGAGAGAGAGAATGTGCAGGAGGGAGGGGCCGAGGGAGAGGGAGAGAGACACACAAGCGGAGTCTGTGGTGGAGCCCAACATGGGGCTCAATCTCACGACCTTCAGATCAGATCTGAGCTGAAACCAAGAGCTGGACACTCAAGCAACTGCACCACCCGGGCGCCCCTCTGACCGCCATCTTTAAGAAGCTCATTTTTTCCCATTGGGGATAAAGGTTGCTACTGTTCCCTGTTCTCTCCCCTTTTTCTCTCTGTTATTCTGAACTGCTGCCTGAGATAGACTCTTCATCTGTCATGGGTTGTGGTTGTTTATTCCTTGCGTTGTGTGATGATTTCTTGCTGTGCAGAAGACGGGAGGTAGCTCTGGGATTTGTCATGTTAGGCATGATTTTATATTTCCTTAACATGCTACGCTGTTTCCTGAACTGTGTGTGTTTACATGCGGTGAGGTGGGGGAAGCCGGTTTGTCTTATTTAGTGGGTTTTTCATCACGTGACTCCAGCATATATTTACCCTTAGGACAATTCTCCTTGAGGGCTGGTGCTTTTCAGTGCTGTCTTGAAGCTGGGTAGTTATGATTTAATGCCGACTACAACCAATTATCATAAAACAAAACTAAGAAATTATGTTTACAACAGTCTGTTCTCCAGGCACTGAGTTGGCTACAAAGGCATTCATTATCATTATGGACATTAGTGTTAAGTAGGTGCATTAATATTTTACTTCTATATTATCAGGGTTGAATGATAGTCAACATTAATAGGCAGAGTACTGAAAATTTAAGGGGATTTTTTTTTCATACTCTTTTGCCTGGATGCACACTTATGTGATGTGCACATGGGCTAAATGAGTCATTTCAGCCAGCCCTGCAATCCATTTGGATCACTCCATGATTAATCTGTTCCGGACAATCAGTAGCAGGGAGAAAGATAAAGGGAATGAGGCATTGGCTGTGGCATAGCCCAACTGTCTACTGGATAGACATAACCTCTGTCTGACGTATAAACTTTGTTCTAGAGTGTTGTATAACACAACCGACATTGACTCTGTGTGTGTGATATGTATCCGTGGCCGTGAACAATGTGAGCTCACAGGCATTAGACAAATTTTTATTTACGTACAGTAGCAAAAGGTATAAATGGAGTCATTTCTTTTGCCCATTAACCGTTATGTGATCTGAGTTGTTAAGGAGTTACTCTTCCAAAAATGTAAGCCCTTCTTGAGATGGCTGTGCCAGTCATCCATTCACTCAACAAATATTTACGAAGGTCTTCTATGTGTCAGGCACTTATATTAGCAGCTGTGAACACGGCAGTAAATAGTACATAATTCCTCTTCTTACGGAGCTTACCATATGCTAAAAGAAAGGAGCAATAAACAAGTAAATAAACAATTGAATAATGGTAGGAGTGCTGTGAAATGAACAGGGTGGCCCGATGGAGGGTGGGAGAAGGGTGCCACATCCCTAGGTGGGGTGATAGGGAAGATTCGATGAGAAGTTGACATTTAAGCTGAGACAGGAGAAGCTAGAATGACCTACACGTGCAAAAGGGAGAACATTGTGGGTAGAGAGGACAATGTGTGGGAAAAGCCTTACCAATATCCCAAACAGGTTGTCTCCTAAGAGCTACGTATTTGAAGGACTATGTGTTTTTCACTGATGAGTAAAAGTCAAAAGTAATTTTGGAAATAAGACAGGGTTAAGGGAAGCAGAGCTTGGTGGACAGACTATGGTCATTATGAAAGCCATGGCCAGAGGGGAGAATAAAGGAAGTGTAGCAAAGACACAGTTTTCTATTTTGTAATTATGTCTAAAAAAACGGTGATGCCAGCAGCAGCCTGTGTGCTCTAGCGAATTTGCCCTAGGACAGCATCCTCTGAGAAAGGGCAGAGTTCCTTAACTCTTGGCCTCTTCACATTTGGCTGGTTCATTGCTATGGCATAACCATGGAGATAGTGCATGCAGTGTCCGCTCTGCGGTCTCACCTGCTTGCTGCGGGCATGATGGGCTAAGTTCCTCCCGTATAAATAATCCAGGCCTGTTCGGAATCGTCCATACATCTGAACTGCACCTGCATTGGCTGATCAGCAAAGACAAGAGGCTGGTCTTGTGTTCTATATTAGGTCATGGCTCCACACAGCAAACCTTACCCAGTTGAAGAGTGAAAAATCTATTCAATCAACCCATTGTTTAGTATTCAAAACATTTAAACAGTTTGACCGGGCTTTTAACAGAATTAGCCATAATTTGAAGGGCATAAAAAGTGTTTAAATTAACCACGATAAAAATGGGGGGAATCAAGACAATTATTCTAATCCTTCATTCAAATATCCAATGAGCACTTACCATATGCCATTGACCTCACCCGCCTCTACCCGGCAGAGAGGAGTTTCTGGAGTCAGGAGTGCTGTTACACAGTTGAGTCAGCTTGACTATGGAGAACCCAGGCCTGACTCAGCCATACCTCACATATGGAGTTGACTGAGGCATCACCATAAGCTCATAGCAAACATCCCGTTAAACCTTTAGGTGCTGATTTCTAAATGTTTTTCAAAGGGTAACATAGTATCTACCATTTATGGAAATTAATGAAATCTTGTGAAATGACTAGGGAGGAAGCTGTCTAGACAAAGAAACAATATGCATTGGGTTTTGAGGTTGGGGGAAAGCCTAGTACGTTCCAAAATCGTTATTCATTCTGTATGCTAGAACATAGGACCAGAAGGAGAGAATGAGGAGGGGTAAAATGTACGTGGGGCAAGTTTATGAAGGAGTTCGTAAGCACCATAGTGAAAAGTATGAATTAATTTATAAGCTAATGGCTTCTCAAACTTTAGTGTGATTAAGGATCACCAGGTGGGAGAAGGGGAGGCAGTGGTTTAAGATACAAATTCCTAAGTCTTGCCGACCTAGATGACAATTCAGTAAGCCATGAGTGAGAATATCTTTTTAGTATTTCGGGTGATTTAGATTCGGGGGTCCAAGATCACCAACTGAGAAGTATTGCTGTAGGGAATAGGAAATTCTGGAAAGGTTTGAAGCTAGGGAGTGTCTTAGAGGATTGTGTTACCCTGATCTAGCTGAATTCTTCCATTCATTTTCCGCAGTTACTAATGCTATGGTAGATAACCTGGTCTTGTGTGCTTCCTCACTGGTCGCTCTCAGCTGGTAGCCACAGGAGACTGTTCATGGTAAGAAGAAGTCAAAGATTCCCTGTGTTTGCAACGTACAGTGAAAATCCTTCACGATGAATTCAACTACATAGTCATGATTCAGTTTTAAAAGTTCTCCAACCACAGCGATGTTTTATCGACATTAGCATTTATTGTGCCGAGCGCTCAGTGCCAATTCATTGGCTAATCCAAATGTCTTTGTCAATCTAATTTCCTGTTCCTGAGGCCACTCGGAGTCCCTCAGGGTCTCTGAGAGGATCCTACACCATTTATAATTACAGTGGCCTCTTAGCAGGTTTCTAACTCCAATCTTTGGCTTCGCAACCCCACCCCCCTTTTTTTTTGTATTGCTGGATTTTCTAAAACTCTGGTAAAGTTTATGCTATTTCTTAAAAATTTTTTTTGTTCCTCCAGCTGACCATTGCCATTCTTAGAACAGCCACAGAATTCAAGATGATTTTGCTTAACTAGCAATTTCTTCTTCCTTGAAAGCCCTTTCCAGTTCTCTAATTGTGGAAAGCCTCCTTATCTTTTGTACTTCCTCTGTGAAGGCTTTCTAGAATCTTCCAGTCATAAACAATTGCTCTATATTCTTTATTCACTGTACATTTTACCTTGGCTATAGAGCTAATCTGATTTTGCCAAATGACATATAATAACATTCACTACCATATCTTGTAGATGTTTCCTTGTTCTCCTGTCCCCTCTCATCCTCTCCAACTAGTTAGATGGTATGCTTTCTCTCAGAGGCGGGGGATATAAAAGTGACTTAAGGTTTGACCTCCTTCAAGCTAATGACAGTGCACCCTTCAGAAGGGTTTGTTTTTTTGCCCCTGTCCTGATCCAGTGCAGGTTGGTGGAGAAGCTCTGCACATTCGTGGACCCCAGTTTCTTTCTGGGAACTCTAGTAACTCCTGGGGTCTTGAAGTCATTGGGATTTTTCCCCCCCCATCAGTTAGCAGGCAAGGGAAGAGAGAAGCAAGGGATCTCGCACGGGCTCTTTTATGAGCCAGGCTTGGATGTGGCAAGAAGCACTTCTGCCTGTTTCCTTTGGCCAGAATTCTGTCACATGGCCTCTCTTAATTTCAAGGGAGGCATGGAAATGTAGTTTAACTATGAACCTGGAAAAAAGAAGAAACAAGTTCGATGTGCATTTAATGAAATTCTCCCACACAGACTAAAAGCAGCTTGAAATCTCCTTGCGTGTTATGACACAGCACATAGCTCGAGGTGCATAGACTTTTCCTGGAAACAACAGCAACAACAATATAAGGCAAGACACTGAGTCATTAAGAAAGCGTCACATGTGCAGGGATTGGGTAGTATTCAGTGGTAAAGCATGGCACCCCATGGAGCTAAGACTCCCGTCTCACCAGGTCACATTCAGACCAGAGTCAGGGATCTGGTTCTTTCTAATCAAGCTCTGAGAGCGTAAGGTATTCAGTTAGGAAGTGAATGGAAATGTTCTTCCTTACAATTGAATGGATCAGGCTACTGCTTTTATCTGGGGAGATTGAGTGGCCTGCCCACTGTCTGCAGAAGAAAGCTACGTGAAGCGGCCTCTGCACGATTGTGTTAGAGGTGGAGAGGGGCACCAGTATTGTCTAGCAGTTGATTGATCAAACTCGTTTTCTTCAAAGTCTCATCTGCCACACCAGTCTCTTGTTCCTCACTCAGTCCTCTGCTTTCCCTAAATCCTTTACACCGATGGGCATTTTTGAGATTGACAAATTGCACTGTCTGCATGGAGATAAACGAGAGCAGTCTGATTCTTATTTAAACCCAGAAAATCTGTGGTAACCAGACATGTGTTCAAGCAGACAGCAACACCTGGAGCCCACCAGAAAACAGATAGGAGGACTAAGAATGGTGTAAAGCCAGGGACAGCCCAGCGCTTGTGAAAGTCGTTCCCGTGGTGTTATGGGGGAAGGGACCGGATTAGTGCTGATATGCTAATTAGCAAGCCTTTCCAATAATGAAGGAGGTTGGTTTGGGCCAAGTCCAGGCTGATATGGCTGTGAAAATGAGTCTTCTTTTCTTTTACAGAATACAGGGACCTCTTGAATGTTCTCATTTCTCACATTTATTTGTTTCAAAGAAGGAATTTGCTGACAGCACCCCCATTAAGATGACTCCCCTTATTTATCAATCTTGCCAAGCTCACTGACAGAAAAGGGGTTTGGTGCTTTTAAAAATAGGTTTTCTTCCCAAATGAAGCAAAACGTGGAGAAAGGGGAAAGAAAAGTGAAATGTGAAGCTTGTAGTGTGAAAGGCAGTTTCATTATTTGTCCTTTAGCTGCTTTTGTTTCCACTGAGGGAGTGTCTGGGTCTCTCCCCAATTTGCTAAAAATGAAAGCCCAGTTGCCCAACCATAAAAGACAGAAAAGGACATGGGAGGAAAGGATTTTTCCAGTACTAATGCTTGGTCTTCAAACTGAAAGAGGGTCTGGGGACCAGTTACAGTTGTGAAGTGTACATGGGGATGTTCCAAATTGGAGTTTTCAAGGTCTCATGTCTTGGAAAGTTCTGTTGGACACTTGAATTTCCCACGGGTGAAAAATAACATCATTTGTATAGATATTTTATGCTTTTCAAAGCTCCTTTAAAAAAAAATCTTTATGAGGTCAAAACTTTTCTTAGTCCTTTTAACCACCCATCAGAACAGTCAAAGACAACTCCCTACCCACTGTGCACAACCCAAGCCATACTCATTCCAGTCACCCACACGGGAATGGCATGAAAACTGAAGATAGAGGACGAGCCAGCATCTGCTATAGGCTGATAGTTGGCGGGATGGTAGAAACCGCAATGGGTCAGAGAGAAACTGGAAACCAGAGGGTGCGTCCTGACTTACATCTTTCCAGCTTGTTGGCCGTGTAGAAAGCATTTCAACAATTTGGACCTCATTTCCTACACCATAAAATGTGGTCAGAATAGTATCAATTACTTCCATAATTATTTTCTGCTCTATGAATATGGATCTGAAAACATTTTTTTAAAGATTTATTTATTTGAGAGGGAGAGCAAGAGAGAGGGAGAGAGAGCACAAGGTGGGGGAGGGGGGAGGGAGAGGGACAAGCAGACTCTCCACTGAGCTGGGAGCCCAACATGGGGCTTGATCCCAGGACCCTGAGATCATGATCTGAGCTGAAGGCAGACGCTTAACTGACTGAGCCACCTGGGCGCCCCAGGTCTGAAAACCTTTTTGATTCTGATACTCCTAATTTTATGACAATTGAAATAAAGGAATTGGGAAAATTTGTCAGTCTTTGGGCAAATATAGGCTGTGTCCTCTTTTTAAAAATGGTGTGCTTTCTAATAGTAGTTACCTCATTGGAAAGATGTGGGCATCAAATAACAAATTTGACAGGCACCATAATGGCAATCATATTATCAAAGATCAATATATATTAGGTATTATCACTCTATTTCACAGATGTAGAAGTCAAACGAGAGTTTTAAGATATGGTATCCATCTTATTCTTTGTAAAAAGTGTGCTGTTGGCTACCCTGGATCTCAGGGAGGAAGTTAGGTCACAGAAGGGAATGCCTTAACTTTTCAGGCCACAGAATATCACACTCTTGGGTGAAGCTCTGTCATTCCGAGGTAGCTGGTGACAAGCTTGTGGGGTAGAGGATGTGATGTTTGATCTGGCATATCGTAGTCTGAAAGCAAAGCCCAGAGCTCTTACCTGTGGGAACTAGCTGTGGCGGCGAGCTAGCATCTTGGCCCCTCTGCCAGTAAATGTGGTGCCCATGGAGACCTGGGGAGGCCTGAATGGAGCACAGTTTGAAGTAGTTTTAAATTGAAACCCTGGTGCCAGGTTTCACGGTGGGGGCTACAACAAAAGGAGTTTTGACGGGTCTGCAAAGTAACCTGTATCATCTCAGATAGAAGCATTACCCTTTCAGTTGGGTCGATATGTGAAAATGCAGTGGGGAACTGCATTATTAGTCAGCATTTCCTGGGGTCCAAGCGCATAACCACACAGAAGCTCACACGTCTCCCGACAGCTCCTCAGCCCAGTTTACAAGTGGAAACTTGCCTGATGTTGTGTAGTATTTAAGTCAGGGACGTTGAATTGAAAAGAAACCTGCGTGATGCTGTCCCTCCCCAGGGATCAGACTCCCTTCCTGGCATGAGGCTAGTCTTTCCAGATACACTGAATAGGATATGGCATCCTACTTTTCTTGAATTATAGATCAAATTTTGACTAGGCTGTTGATTAATCATTTAGGAAATCCCCATGTTTTCGAAGGACTGAGGCGGACTCCTCAGGGTGCTTAAATGTTTAGCATTTTCAGAAATCCTAGTCGTCTCACAATCCCTGTGTTCTTTAAATGTGCTTGCGAAGTGATCCAAAGCCGCAGATAAAAGATACGAATGAGAAAAAGTATTAGCATACTTTTCTTCGTGTGTAGGTGGGTGCAAATGTAAATGTGTATTCTGCTGATCTCAATGTGTGTTAACACAGGAGTGTGTGAGTGAGTGATGTACGAGAGAGAAATAGTGACAGCAGTTTAATTAATTCTACTGACATTGTTATGCCTTTAAATACAAGTAAGAATCAAGATTGGAACAACCTAGAAATCTCCATGGCTGCCGTTGATGTTTCTTTTCTATTCAGTAAAATTGGAGCTGCAAATTAACAAAACCAACCAACCCCTGGCAACTGATGGCTTGTTGATGATCAAATCTCTGAGGAAGTTTGAGGAATGACCTCCTTGCCCAGAAAGGAAGGACTCCTCTGCCCCTATCCTCTATGCACACAGAGTAATAAGGCATTTCAGCTCAAGGAAAGGGAGGAAGACTGGTATTGTGGGAGTTTCCTATTTGGTTCCATATATCTTTGTCATGTCACCGCCACTAATTAGCAGAAATGCTTTCCTGACAACCACTATTAGAAGCAATTTTATCTGCAAAAGTTCTGAAGAATGAAACCTTGAAAAACACAGAAGGGTAAGAAAAGTGGGTCAACTCGCAGTGCTTTATTTGAGTTGTCTGCGTATGTGAAGGAAGCTCTGGAAACTAATTAATACTCTTAGAAGAAATATTCAGTTTTCAAATAGTCTACTCTAGCGGGCCAGGGAGATGAGAGATTTGTATGTAGCCATTGACCATGCCACTAACTACATGGATTTGGGCAAGTCACATAAGTGCTTTTAGAAGTACTTCATATTTTTAAACATTAGATTGCAGGATTGAAACATTTCTAAAGCCCTTGTCAGTTCTGTATTCTGTAATACACTCTCTGTAGGACAGTGGTTCACTAGGGGGAGGGGAGTGATTTGTCCCCCCAGGCGACATTTGACAATGCCTGGAGACATTTTTAATTGTCATGACTAGGGGTAGGGAAGATGGACGGTGGGCTGCTACTGGTATTTCACAGGTAGGGGTGTAGCGATGCTGGTAGACATCCTGCAATGCATGGAATGAGCCCCTACAACAAATAGTTGGCCCAAAATGTGAATAATGCCATTGAGAAACTATGCTGTAGGAGGATAAACAGTGAAGGTAGAGCCTTGATCCCACTGTCTTTCTAAATGTCCTTGGAAAATTAAAAATGATGAGATTTCTTGATGATTGCCACCCAACATTTTACATGATGGTTTTCAGAGTCTAAAACTAGATCTGAAGACAGATCGTGGGGTGGGGGTGGGGAGGCACTCCCTCATAATGAGAACATGGTGCTCAGCCTGGGGAAGACCTGTGTGAGAGCCCTAAATAGCTTACAGTTGGATTAGATAAAGGTATTTTCCAATCCTCTTATATATGGGCTGTTTGTCCATGATATAGGCATCAGATGAGAGGAGTAAAGAATAAAATAAAAATTAGTTCTCCAACATGCTAATAAAGCAAGTACTTGAGCTCCTCATGCAAAAGCTGATAATGAGATTTCCTTTACAGTCAAAGCAGATTTCTATTGCTGCTGGAATAAATGACCACAAATTTCGTGGCATGAAACAACAAAATTTTATTATCTTAAAATTCCAAGGTCAGAAGTCCAGCATGGGTATAGCTGGGCTGAAGTCAGTGTTGGGAGGGCTGCATCTCTGACTGGAGGCTCTAGGGAAGAATTTCTTTGCTTGACTTTTACAACTTCTAGAAGCTACCCATATTCTTTGGCTTGTGATGTCTTCCTCCATTTTTAAAGCTAGTCTGTCTGATCCTGGCCTCAGCCAACAAAATTTCTTTTAAAGACTTGTATGGTTAGACTGGACCCACCTGGATAATCCAGGAAACTCTTCCCATCTCAAGGTCCTTCATCTTAATCACATCTGCAGGGTACCTTTTTCCAAGTATTACATTGTGTATTACATTTATTACATGTAGGTAACATGTTCACAGGTCCAGGAGGTGGGAAATGAACATCTTTGGAGGTCATTGTTCTGCCTACCACAGCAGGATTGTGTGTATTGGATGGTGTGGCACCATCTAGATCCCCCTGTAAAACTGAGGCCCTCATTTCCCCAGTTTTGGAAAGTGTTGGCAGCTGACAAATCTCAGCTGAGCTGCTCCCGGGGAATTGTCCTCTACTAAAGAGAATTGCCTCACCCTTCCCAGAGGAAGCCCACCACCAATGACTGGTTGATGCAGGGATATACAATGAACAGTCCCTTCTCTCTGAACAGAACACCTCAGAAGGGCCATTCCGGCTCTCGAGCTCAGCACTGGCTTGGCAGAGGACTTTGTTGTGATTGTATTGCAGTTCTTGTGTAATCCTCCTGTCTTTACCTCCCACTTGTGTTGGTCCTGAGGACACCCCACCTCCACTAAGCTTCCTGCCAGCAAACCTTCATCTCAGAGTCTGTTTCTAAACTGTTGATGCCAAGAGTTATCTGAGAAGGCAGATTCTAAAATGGGCTTTTGGAGCTGGCAGTGAGGACCCAATCACTGTTGGAAAGAGGGGGATAGATGGCTTCCCACATGCTGAAGTGAAATGATTATTACAACTTCACCATGCTGAACTCTGCTTAGATGTTGGGCGGAAAGTCTTGGTGGAGGTAGTATCTTAGATGTCTGGGAGGTGTGAGCGGGGAATGATTATTAAGACTGGAATTTCTGGGGGCAATCTAAGAATTGAGAAACACAAAATTGGGGTGATTGTTCATCAATTAAATGTTCAGTTTGAAAGCGAGGAGATTTCCTTTCAGCATCTATAGAGTATCCTGCAGCCAGAGTGTAGAAAAAGTTGGGGCTCATGCCCAGGACTTAATTACAAGAGAGACAGAGCTCCGGGAGAGGTCGAATTTTCAGCCTCAGCAAATCTGGTCTATAGAATCAGGCCCTTCATCAGACTTGGGATGAGGATGTTGGAATTGGATGCACTTGAATCTCTTAAATCTTTAGATCTTTTTGGACTCTTTGGTCCCACATAAGTGACCCACTAAAAGTTATTGTTTTTTTTTTTATTTTTTTATTTTTTTTAAAGATTTTATTTATTTATGTGACAGAGAGACAGCCAGAGAGAGAGGGAACACAGCAGGGGGAGTGGGAGAGGAAGAAGCAGGCTCACAGCGGAGGAGCCCGATGTGGGACTCGATCCCGGTACGCCGGGATCACGCCCTGAGCCGAAGGCAGACGCTTTAACGACTGCGCTACCCAGGCGCCCCTAAAAGTTATTGTTAAATCATGCAGGGTTTACCTTATGGGCTAATGCTCGCCTGTTGCTTGAAGATAATGCAGAGGTCTCTGGTTTGAAAGACATATGCAGCCCCCTCAGAACCTCCCCAAACCTCCAATCCTAGGCCAGATCAATAATGAGGGTTAAATTACAACATAGCTTGGCTAGGGAAGTTCTAAGTCAGCTAAGAGAAGAGGAAGGAATTGCAAGACCTACCTCACATGTACTTGCATCACCTGGGCCACATATGGGATTGGGTCCTGAGATGCTGGATCAAGGTAGGATGTGAAATACAAGGTTGGCTAATGGAGAGTTTATCTAAATAGAGGCACCTTGTGATACAGGATCAAACTGGCAAGAACTTTAGAAGGTAGTATTAATGTGCACCTAGGATGGCATGGAGAAGGTGATAGCCATCCTAGATGAGCTGGAAATGCCAGGGCCACTGAAGAAGACAGTAGCAGTAGTTATCAAGCTTAGAGAATTTGGTATGCTAGACTGGATAGACTCTGTGACCCACTAGTCTACTATGTTCCATGGGAGAGCCAGAAGATACTCTGCTTATTTGAATGAAAAATAGTTCACTGGTGCGAGAACTCTCAGATTTGTTGAGAAACTCAGTGGTGGCTGATCTTTTATGCCTGTGACATAAGAATAGTAGAGGAGACCAAGCAGAAACTTCTGAAATACCCCACAAGCCAAGATATTAAATGAGAAACAAAAACCAATGTGTTATATTCATGACAAACAATAAATACCGGAAGGAAAAAAATCAGGTTACCATCAAACTTCTCAAAGATGTGAGGGTAGTTGTCCTCATTAGAGAACTAATTTATCATTTTGGTCCCAATAAAATCAGATCCTGGAGGATGGCAGTGGTCCACTGCCCGATATGTTTATTAAAGCAAATTAACAGGGTTTCAGATAGATATATTGTACATGGCCAATGGAAAATGCACTCTTCTTTCATTTCTATCAAGAAGGAATATCAAAGTAGTTCACATCTACTTTGGGTTGAAAATGGTGTACACATTTACAATCTTACCCTATGGCTATGTTCATTCTCCTGCTCTCTATAATAGCATAGTCCAGAGAGATTGGGCTATGTGAATAGGCAGCCAGAATTGTTCCTCATGACCTGGGTTCTGTCAGATCCATCAAATCACAAGGTAGGGTGGACCCAGTAACAATTTATCATAAGAAGGAAGTGGTGCATTTGGGATCAAGCATAAGAAAAACCAGAGGGCACTAGTCAACATCATGTGTGAGACTTCCGGGTGATCCATACTGTCAGGATGATGTGATGCTTCTCATGACAAAATAGATATCTCAAAGTGATATAATGATATTTCTCTCTCTCCTAATATCTATGACCAGATGGTTAGCTAGGGCTAAAGACAGTAGCTTCCATTTATTGAACTTCATCTAGCTACTATTTCTGCCAGTTGTCTAACTTGCCAGCCATAAGGTCAAAGCTGAGCCCCCAATATGGTGCTATCATTCAAAGAGACTAACCAGTGATTTGGAGGCAGTGATCATTATATGGTACTATGCCATTAGAGGGCAAATACATGAGTCTAGAAACCGGTGGATAGAAAGAAGTGAGAGTGGCTGGGTTTATCATCATTCCCAGTGACCCACTTAAGGGATTGGTACTGCTTGTCTCTGCAACTATGTGCTCTGTGGCTTTAAAGATCCTGTTCCAGAGAGAACACTTACATCAGGGGACACTGAAAGGGTTCCTTTAAATTTTAAATTGCAACTTCTGCTTGATTACTTTGGGATCCTCATAACAAGATACCAGCGGGCAAGAAAGGAGCGACTATCCTGGCATAGGCAACTTTCCTTCATCATCACAGGGAGGTGAGGTTGTTGTTACATAATAGGACAGGGAAGAATATGTTTGGCACTCACTTGATCTACTGGCATGTACCTCTTGGTACTCTTCTTCTGTCTTTAATCTTGGTGATAAATGGTCAAAGGCAGTAGTCACAGGCTGAGAGGTTGGTAGCTCTGGGTTATCCCACTCCAAATGCCCCCTAAACCTGGAGAGGTGCTGGCCAAGGGTGAGGGAAATCTAAAATGGTTAATAGGGGAAATGATGAGTATCAATGGAAAGCCTGAGACTAACTTCAGAAGTGGTGGCTGTGGTAGGTCCTATTAGTCTTCCCCTTAGAAATTTCCTTAGGGAAAGAGATCAACCAGAATCTGGGAAGATCTGTTCCAAGAACTTAGTATATGAAGAAACTGGGTCTAAGAAGTATGAAAGGGATTGTAGTAGATGCTGTGGTGTGTTGCCAAGATCTATCCTACAAGACTGATTCTCTCCAAAGCTGGTAGTTTTAGTAAATGAGTTGTTCTTTGGAAGTTCCCTCAGCCAAAGAGGACACAAGGTTCTCTTCTAAGGTCACACCTAGTAAATGGGGCCAGGGCACATCCAGTAACTGGTCAATGTGGAGCTATGAAGGGTTGTCCCAGCTCCAGAGCACCTTTTGGATTTGCTCAAGGTCTTTGTTGCTAATGCATTGCAATTCAGCTTCTTTCTCTGCTCAGTCCCACTTCTTTCATTTCCCAAAGTTACTGATCCAGAAGACACTCCTAATAAAATTTCTGCGTACGCATCACTGTCTGAATCTGCTTCCTGGAGAATTCAATCTAACACAATATATACAACAAATAAATATCAGATTCTTCAGGCAAGTATTCAGCAGTTTTTGAGAAAAATGATAGACTATTTAATAAATGATTTTGACAGGTACTGTATTAAGAATTTTACATGTAGTATCTCACTTAATTACCAAACTATCCCTGTGAGGTATTCACCATAATTATCCCCATTTTATGGATGAAAAAAACCAAAAGCTTAGAAAAATAAATTACTTTTCAACGCTCTGTTGTTAGGGGAGAAAAAAATGAATTTAGACATAGCTGAAAATTATTCTGTTATATGATGGGCAGAACCCTGAAGCCTTGTGACATAAGCCTGGCTCTAGAAATTTTACCATTTTAGAATATAGCAGTAAGAAATGAGTTAATATATAATTACCCTTTAAGAATTTATGGCTGATTTCTGGAGAGTCTTGCCTTGATGATAATAGTCAATTATCCAAAACTTCACAAAATTATCTAATCTCTAAATTATTTCATGTGACACACTATAGACAGCTTTTCCACCAACTAGCTGAAATTCATTTTTAAGAAAAACTAATAATACTATTTTAAAGCTGAGGATGGCACAAAGAACATTTGATTCAAAGCCCTATCAACTGAGCTCCTAAGGGGCAGGGACTATATCCCCCCCAAGTTAGCATAGAACCAGGAACTTTATTTTCTTAACTCAATGTTGAACCCCTGGTGAGTTCCACAGATGTTACTTAACTTCCCCAAGTTTGGATAGTATGTGTGGCAATGCAAAACTGAGCCTAGTTTTAAAGTCATTAATTTTTAAAGATTTTTCCTCTACATTAACTCTCCCTTAGCTAACTGAGAGATCAGCCATAAAATGTAAATATCCTTAAGAGATGAACTGTATGTTCACACTATTCAAGTGGAAATAGGTCTGTCTTCACCTTGGGTTAATGGAAGTCCATGAGGCAAATAGATGTTTAAGGATGTTCAGATGCATGCCAGAGGGTCTTTCAGGTACTTCCAAAATACCACCTCACTTACACTTTCTTCATCTGGCTTTCTTCTGAAATTTGTTGCATGATTTGCTAGTGCTGATGTCTCAAAAGTCAGGGGAAAACAAGGTGAAAATATGCCACACAGATCTTTTGTTGTAGGCAGCGTAATGTTGACCTCAAGCTGCCCCTCTTGATCCACTGCCACATTCATGCCAAATCATACATTTTTATGGGCTGCTCCCAGCTACTGAGTGTGGATGGCAAGGGGTTTAAGGCAAGTTCATTCTGGAAATATTACAGGACTCTTCCAACAGAGGACTTTTGCTTCTGGACATTCCCACAGGCTGCTTGAATCTTGGGATCATGCAGCAGTTGAAGGCTCTTCCTGCTGAATCCTCCTTCCTTCTCTTTCTCCTTCCATCACTTTAGATCAGCATTCTAATCTGAAGGTTCTTCCACTTTATCCTGTTTCTTCCTTAATAAATTTCTTACACTTCTGATCCTATCTTGACACCTCCTTCTCTGAAGATCCAAACTAATGTATGTTGTACTGAGGAAGCAGGTAGTAAAATGAAGATTTGGGGCTGGGTAATTCCTGATGGGCAAGAACAACATCCTGGGTGATGAGTTGGGCATGGATGCCTCTGGAACAAGGTGGTAGCCCAATGGCAAAATGATTTCACCATTGAGACGATAGTCCATGTCCTGGTGGAGGACGATGTCATTGCAGGTGATGGGGACAGTGATGGCTACAAAGACAGTGGACTTGATGATGCTAAGTTCTACTGAGGACCTGAAGAAGCATAATGAGAAATCAAGAGCTATGGGGAAATCACTGTGAAGATGAGAGAGGACCTGGTTTAAAGGTTTATTTATTTGTTATTTGAGGGGGGAGGGGCAGACCCCCTGCTGACTGCGGAGCCCAACGTGGGGTTAGATCCCATGACCCTGCGATCACTACCCAGAGATCATGACCTGAGCTGAAACCAAGAGGTGGACACTTAACTTACTGAGCCACCCAGGTGCCCTGAGAGAGGACCTCATTTAGTAAGTAGATAATAACCATGGAAGAAAAACCAAACACAGGTATATAAACCACACCATCCACTTTGTGCTTAAAAACAGTAAGTATATGCAACTGATGAATCACTAAACTCTACCTCTGAAATTAATAATACACTATATGTTAATTAATTGATTTTAAATTAAAAAAAACTAATAAGTCTTCATTTAACTAAAATTGTGTGTGTGTGTATACTCCACCAGCTTTTAAAACATTTTTTAATTATTTTATTATGTTCAGTTAGCCAATGTATAGTACATCATTAGTTTTTTATGTAGTCCTTAAAGATTCACTAGTTGTGTATAACACCCAGTGCTCATCACAACATGTGCCCTCCTTAATACCCATCACCGGGCTACCCCCCCCCCCAATTCCTTAACTCTCAGTTTTGTTTCCCAGAGTCCAAAGTCTCTCATGGTTTGTCTCCCTCTCCGATTTCTTCCCATTCAGTTTTCCCTCCCCACTCTGCCAGCTTTTAGATGTGGCTGGAAGCTAACATATAGAAGGAAAGCAAAAATGGGTATTACATTTCTGAATCATGCCAGTGTCTCCTACAACGGAAGGCTAGCTCATCCAATGGATAATAGCATTTGTTTCTCATCTTAAAATTAACAGAAAGCATCACTAATGATACTTATGTCTTCGATTTGCATAGTATTTTGCTTCTAAACAATATGGACCCTGTACAGACAACTTTAGAAGCATGATTCACTTTGCTTGAAAATATAAGTAGAAAAACCCACCAATAGTTAATGTATGGTTATTATAAAATGGGTGAGGCAAAAGTGATGAGTTTCCTGCCCCAAACACTTTATGATGTGATTTCCTCCACTATTTTGATTCTAGTTTCCTTTGACTGAATGATTTCTGTCTTTTCCTCTCTTATTCTTTCTCTCTCATTCTTTGTCTAGATTGAGCAAAGGATATTTCCTCCAAAGCTGGTTGCTCATGTTGCTGAATTATTTTCTCAATTGCCTGAGAACAGCTTCTCCTTGTTTTGGAAACAATTCCCTTTTTTTGTTGCATCTTCAATTCTGAGATCACAGGAAATTTTTCTAAGTTGTGACTCACTGATCCTGTCTTTAGTTAACATTTTTTGACATGTTTTTCATGCTGTTCTAAATACTTAAAGAAATTTGGATCCTTTTATTTCTCATATAAGAATGT
The DNA here is from genome assembly GCF_017311325.1 of Ursus maritimus. NCBI lineage: Eukaryota > Metazoa > Chordata > Mammalia > Carnivora > Ursidae > Ursus > Ursus maritimus. Next base: position 9,738,231 of record NW_024425341.1, on the reverse strand, counting down.
TCCATAAAAAAATTAGCACAACTGGTATAGTTTTAAGTTATTGCTGAGTGAGAGTTCTTATTATAATTATAATTTCTGGTCAATGTAAGAATGTTGTCAGTATATTCTACTTCAAACTCTTTCTTTCATCAGTGGAAAAAAAAAAATGAGGCTAGGGAACCAATGCTAAGGACTAAATGTTTGTGTCCCTCCAAAATTTGTATGTTGAAATTCGAATCCCCAATATAATGGTATTTAGAGATGGGGTCATTGGGAGTAGTTGGGTCATGAGGATGGGGCCCTCATGATGGGATTAGTGCCCTTATAAGAAGAGACATGGGAGAGCTTGTCTTCTCTCTGGTTTCCACCATGTCAGGATACAATGAGAAGATGGCCATCTGTACATGGCCATCATCAGACATGGGAACTACCAGGGCCCTGGTCACAGACTTTAGCCTCCAGAACGGTGAGAAATAAATTTGTTATTTAAGCCACACTGTCTATGATATTTGCAATGGCAGCCTGAACTGAGTAAGACACCCAGAGACATTAAAATTCATGGTCAACATTAAGAAGGAACAAAAGAGAAAATTTTACCATTTGGGGTCCTAATCTTACTCTTTCTGACAGAACTGTGAGTTCAGTGGATTCCATAAGTTACTGTTGTTCTGAAAAGAGTCCATTTTAACTGATTTCTTTTTGATGATATAAAAAGAAATTGGAGTGGAATTGAGGGTGGATTAAGGGAATAAAGAGACCACACTCATCACCCTGGGGACAGGGTTTGGGAGATAAGGACTGGGCGGGGGCGGGGGGGATGGCGGAGCAGATGCCCCCTTCAGTACATTGTCCAAATTTCTATATTTTTCAGCAACTGTGTAAAAGATATATGCTGTCATTACTGTTTTGAGAATCCTAATGGAAAGATGTCAGAGGAAGCTGAGTGAAAGCAGGGCCACCAGACACATAAATAACAAATAGAATCACTGGGGGGTGTCATTTTGTGTGTGAGTTCTTCCTCCAGCAAAGTTCTGCATAGACTTCATCCGTTGGCTGGCTTCCCAAGGCCCCTGAAACCTCTGACTTCTCTCCATCTTCTCCTGATTCCCACACCTTATTAAAAACTTTTGAGTTGAAAGTGCCTATTTTATACTTGGTTACAGTGTCATGTTTCTTAAGCTCCTTGGATATAGAACAAGGATCAGCAGCAAGCCAAATCTGGTCTGCAGCCCATTTTGTAAATAAATTGTTATTGGACCAGGGTCATGCCATTCGTTTAAGTATCATCTACGGTTTTCGGAGTTGAGCAATAGCAACAGACCAAATGTGGCCCACAAAGCTGGAAATATTACTATCTGGGCTTTTACGAAAAAGTTTGCTGAATCCTGATCTAGAAAGTCGCCTTTACTCCTTTTTATCCCACACTGACTTTTTATCTCTAGTTGAAGAAGCTAAGCAGTTTTCTTGTAAAGTGATGCACATTCTTAATTTGTCTGATCTTTTTTTTTTTTCTTGTGATGTTGTTACACTTGTTTCTCTATCTACTCTGTTTCTTAATAAACTGGAAGTTAGGTTTAAAATCTTAATTAGATTAACCAGATATATGTTTTTTTAATCTTACGAATGTCCTTGTTATCCCAAAGGCTTTTCTTTTTTAATCAGACATGGATTGCTTAGAAGAGGAATAAAAATAAAAATGGCTAATGTTTATTGCGTGCTTACCATTTGCCAAACATACATGTCAATGTTGAGTAGACAGTTAGGATGTGAAGGAGAATCTAATATACTGGTGAAGGGAGACGTTAGGTTTATTTATGTCGTAGATGTAAAAGGATTTAAGAAATCCAGAAGAAAGTCGCCATCCAGTAAGACCTTGAAGAAAAACAGGGAGGGGGATAGGAGGGAGCAATTGTAGCATGTTTATATTCTTGGCATTTCAGAGAAAGATGTGCCCCAAACATGGTAGAAATTTAACCAAGATGAGTTAGGGTTTCAATAAAGACCAAAAGTGGAAATCTATCACTCAAGTTTGCCCTGACGAGGAGGTCTGTGCTAGGTATTCTCTGCCTCACTTTCACCTTCTCTAATCCATTCATTTCTTTTCTGCCCCGCTCTTTGCTGTGGGAGGCTGACTTCAATGGCCTGAGTCACGCACCCAGCTCTCTTGTCTTCTGACTTTTGATTGCGTATGGATCACTCTCTCCAGCCTAACCCAATCTATGGGTACCTGAAGAGGGGGAGGAGCAAGGGACAGCCTCGTTACTTATTATAATTCCATGAGTACGGCCTAGATGTTTTTATAAGCCAGGTTCCTGGTTGATTTTACCATAGGAAGAGGTGATATTTAGAAATGTGAGCAGGGATAGAAGGAACTAAGAAAGGACTCCAGGGCTGGTAGTGATCAGAAACAGTTCCAGCCCTGACTAGGTGAGGTATGGGGTGCGAGCCACAGCCGTGGGAGTGGGGAGTATTACATGGGAGAAAGTAGGGGGATGGTATAGGCTGCCAGAAGGATGTCATGAAAGGCATGATATTCTGAGGATCAGAGATTGTCTAAGAATTCTTCCGCTGTAAGAGATCATAGACACCATCCAGTACATTATGCCACACCATGAAGAAATTCCTCCCGCAATATTGAATTTGACCTGTCTGCTTTGATTATCAGGTTCTTCTCTCTCTGATAAATAGCTGTCTTGAGTAACCAGTTCTCTTTAGCTTTATCGGTACCCTCTTCTCTCCAGAGAAGCTAATAACACAATACAACCGGGTGTGCCAAATTCCTTTCCCTGCCCTGAAGCCAAAGCTTCAGATTCCAGCTTTCAAGCGAAAATTGTCATACCAGTGAGGGACTCTTTGGAGTCTGCAGAAGCACTTCAAGGATTTCTGATAAAAAATAATAATAATAAAATAAAAAGCCAAAAAAAAAAAAAAAAGCCTGATTACATTGAGCCAAAAGCAGAGGAGACATTTGCATTGGAGACACATCCAAATAACTACTGGTCAACAATTAGTCTGCTAATCATGGTTCTTTCAATTTTATTTAATAATTATCAATTGAATAAGCCATGTGCAAAGCTGGTGCTTGGCCCTGGGAGAGAGATGGTAGCAAACAAATGTTTACATGGCACCAAGTTCCCACCCACAAAGGAATTTTAAATGGACAATTTTCTTAAATAAGCAAATCACTAGACATAGGACATGAGATGAGATACTATTTTAAAATGGTGAAGCTTTTCCTCTGGGTAAAACTCTAGATTTTCTTTTGGCATATACCTCTGTCAAAATTGTGCTCTCCACAGACAATTGAATATTTAGTAATGGTTACGAGTAGTAAGTATAATGAATTGACGTCTCTTGTAGGAAATCAAAGGGAAAAAAGAATTTCAATTATAGTTGTTTTCCATGGTTGCTGTAACAGATGATCATAGACTTAGTGGCTTAACACTACAGAAGTTTATTATCTTATAATTCTATAGTTTAGAAATCCAACACGGGTTGTAACTGGGCTAGAACTGGGTGTCGGTAGAGCTCTATTTCTTTCCAGAGGCTCTAGGGGAGAATCCATTTCCTTGTCTTTTCCAGCTTCCAGAAGACATCTGAGTTCCTTGGCTGTGATTCTCTTCCTCCATCTTTAAAGCCAGTACAGCTGGTTAAGACTTTCTCACATCATGTCACTCAGACTCTAGCTTCCTTCTGTGACTGACTCCTCTTCTACCTTTCTCTTCCCCTTTTAAAGACCCTCATGAGTCCTCTGAGTACATTAGGATTATCTAAGATAACCTTCTTATTTTAAGGTCAGCTCACTAGTCACCTTAATTCCATTTGCAACCTTAATGTGGCTTTGCCGTGTAACATAGTCGTAGGTTTTGGGGTTTAGGATGTGAGCATCTTTGGGGAGGGCCATTATTCTGCCTATGACATCAGCCAACAATCAGCAGTCCTTGGTGAGCATTTGGTGTACCTATCTCTGTGATAGACGCTATGAAGGATACAAGAGATGGATAAGACACGATGCCTGTTCTCAGCTAATATAGACGCTAGTTAATTGCAGAACAGGGGTAACACAGGAAGTGAATGGATGCTCTGAGATACAGAGGTCACAAACTGGCTGCTGGGTGCATCAAACTTGGGTTATACATGTATTTGTGTCGTGGGAAATGCACTCCCCAATCCAACTCAGTCCTCATTTCTCCCAATTGTCTGATAGCAACACCATTTCGCTCCCCTGAACTCTGATGCATACCTTAGAAAACATCTGATACTTTCATCATGATTGACATATCTCATGTATTCCATGTGTAAGTGAAGTTTGGAAAAGGACAATAAGAGAAAGTGTCCTAAAACAACTAAAACACAGCTCTTTTTGTTCCAAACTATTGATCCAACATTCCCTGCCCCTTCATGCCCTTCAATCTTTGTTTGGAAATATTTTAATCATGTAAATACAAGAATTAGAATTATTATAGCCATCAGTTGTGAAGTTACTTTAAAAAATTAATGGCATTTTGTTTAACCAATGTTATAAAATATCATTTCACTATGTAATCCAAACAAATTTATTGAGATAGTTTATAATCTTTGTGTGTGTGTGAGAGAGAATATTTAAGTTCTTCTCTCTTAGCAAGTTTTAATTATACAAAACAGTGTTATCAACTATAGTTACCGTGTTATGCATTAGATCCTTAGACGTTATTCGTCTTATGACTGAAAGTTTATAGCCAGGACCAACTGCTATTTCCCCCATCCTCCGCCCCCCCCCATCTCTGGGAACCAGTGAAATTATTTTTTGATGCACCATCAACTGTTTTGATCTTTTACTTATACTCTTCCTAAATAAATAAAATTTATTTCTAAGAAATAGATTGATAAGCAAGTCTAGGTCTTGGTGATTCTAGAATTATCTGGAAAAAAATCTCTCTTTTATTAGCAGTTGACTTCTCCTATAAGAAATGCTAAGTCCTATAAACATTTTCTAAGCATCTGTTACCTGAAGGACATATAGATGGCACAGTTCTTAAGGAGAACAGAATAGACAATGCTCATGGATAATGGAACAGTGCATTCCCTCTGCTTTCATAAAAATCTTTCAAACAAGCTTTTGAAGTTGTCTCTTGTGCTAAAGGATTAAGCCATTAACCTTAACAGTGCCAATGTGTTCTCACTTTCAAATCCCACTTAATTAGTATCCGAGGTAATATTATGAGTAAATTTCATACAGAGGAACCCGTAAAAGCATTAGCTGCTCATAAACATGATGGTCTTTTGAGACACAATGAAGGAAGAAGATGCCAGGCAGAATATAAACTGTTATCTATATAGATGGTAAAGAAACTTCAGCCAGAAGGATAGACTGCCAGAAGGCTTAGTAACATACTATAGTGTAGCGCTGTCTTAAAAGAACTTTCTGTGATGATAGAAATAAATGTTCTATATCTATGCCATCCAATATGTCAGCCACTAGACACATGTGGCTGTTGAGGACTGGAAATGTGGCTAGTGCAACTGAGGAACTCAATTTTTAATTTTATTTCATTTTAATTTGCATTTAAATTAAATAGTCCCATGTGGCTAGAGGCTACCGTATTGAACTGTGCAGCTATAATGATTCACTTTCTTTGCTTTGTCCATCACTGATCCTCACATCTCCCTTCTCCAAACAACAGCAAAAAAAGAAACAACAGCAACAGCCTTCTGCATGCACACTTGCCCAGAAGGGGCAGCAAGAGGTTGTACCCTTGTCAGGAGACCCTGCAGACCCTGGAGACGATGGGGCAGCATTAGGGGTTTGTTACTGAATTATCAGACTGGGCAGCAAAAGATGGTCCACATCTGACACTTAATTTGGAAAGTTAGTACAATGGGTACCATGGTTCTGGTGGAAGGAGCAGAGGTAGACTTAGCATTAACTTTTCTGTGTGAAGACAGAGTCACACAGACAGATTGGAATAAAAAGTTCTTTACGGTTCCTTGTCTATTCGTTGACCCTTTCACCCCCAACAGTTAAAACATTTCTTTTTACAGAGTGGGATCCAACTTGTGTTTGCAAATTATGGGTAGTGGTGGTGTATGTGTCCCATTCAAGTTGGGTGAACCTTCTGTTACAGTAATAACTACTTCTGACACACGATCTGACAAAAATTTTTGCTTTCTGATTTACAGTTTGTTTCTGAAAAGTCTTATGAAGATGAATGAATAAAATCACTTTTTGCTCCTATGACTAATTTATTGAATATATTGAAATGAATACAATTTCATGAAATACTGATGGTCTCAGAGACTACTGGCTGAAGGATCACTGAATGAATAGCTCTTTGCCATCCTCCTTGAAAACTTTGCTCTTCAAATGTGGTTTGCTTGAAAGCATATTGGCTGTGTTGACAAATCTTGCGCCTTAAGGAACAGCAAGCCCTCAGTACTGCTATTTAATTTGGAGATTGTGTTGGCAGGGCCAAAGGGAATGGAGAGATGAAGCTATTCTTAATAAATATATTTTGAAAAATATCTTCCTTAAGAAATTATTTTTTTCCCCTAAAATTTCCAGATTGTGTTAGACTGATTAATTTCAATCTAGTACCATTCTTGCCCGGTATTTACATCAGTGAGCTGATGTATTATTAGCTTTGCATTCTGATGCCGTGACTAATTTGTCAGGAAGTTTTCTTTATTACATAATCTCTCAAAGGTGTTTATAGCTATATTTGCCATCTCTTTATGACTCCTAGGACACACATATCAGAATCATAGTATTACCCCCATCAAGTTGGCTTGTTATACATAAAGATGTGCAGAACAAACTATAAAAGGAAGGACAAAGACCATGTTCTCAATACCCAGAGGTCAGTTATCTTCATAACATCTAGGTGACACTACTGGGTTAGGTTATGGATCAAGTTATTCTCCACAACACTACTTACCTTGTATCTAACCACTGCCCACATGCCCAATGCAGAGTGTCTTTAAAGAAAAGGAGCACATTTAGCTATCTTTCTTCTCTCTCTCTCCCTTCTGCTCTCTTCCTTCTTTTGTGCAACTGTCAAGGGTACACTTGACCCTTGAACAACACAAGTTTGAACTGTGTGGGTCCATTTACATGCAGATTTTTTCCAGTAGAGTACTGTAAATATATTTTCTCTTATGATTTTCTTAATAACATTTTCTTTTCTCTAGCTTACTTTATGGTAAGAATTAAGTACATAATAGACATAGCATACAACATGTGTTGTTTTTATTATCGGTAAGGCTTCTGGTCAACAGTAGGTTATTGGTACTTAATTTTGGGGGGAGTCAAAATTTATATGCAGATTTTTTATTGTATGTGTGTGTGGGCTTCTGTGCCCCTAACCTCCACATGTTCAAGGGTCCACTATAATTATTACTCCGCAGAAAGGCTCTTTGCTCTGCACTGTCTAAGGCCCTGGAGTAAGGCATACTTGGTTTTGCTTACAAGTAGTCTACAATTTTTCAGAATTCTAGGTACGTAGAAAGAAACTGTTCTATGAATGCTCATTACCAGGACTTGCACATTACTGGGGAATTAATCAAAGGAAAAGCAGTTATTGAGACCCTCATAGATATCTGAGTAAATATCATACATGTTCTTTGCCTTTAGGGAGCTCTTGGTTTAGATAGGGAGAAAAAAATAGCACACATTAAAGAACCACTACACAATTAAATCTGAACTGTGTGGTGGCGATCATCTTAAATAGAAGCAGGCATTTCACAAGGGTGAAACTAATGGGAACAGGATTTGTTGGAAAACATACCAAGGAGAGGAAGAGATGAGAAATTACAAGAAGGGGTCTCTGTTCATATTTGGCTTGTGTTAGCCAGGCAATGGCTTTGGACCATGATTAGGGAATAAACTAAAATCAGTCAATTCCATAAGCATCGATGAGCCCCACAATCATTTCCACATTAGTATTATAAGCTAAAATTGTTGAGGTCTTAAGAATGATTCTTAAGCTGTCTTAAGACAGCTATGGGAGATGCTGGTAAGACACCAGAAGGAGAGAGAGGAATGAAGTCAGAGTATTGATCCCTTTCTCCTTTGGGGTCAGGATGGGTTGTCTGCCTTTGTTAAATGACAGGTCACAACTCCTGTTGAGTGGCTCTTTCTTTAAAGCTGTCTCTTCAGATTCTTTTAACTGACCCATGTCCTTACCCTTTCAGGTCTAGAGACTGCAACCACTTACTAGGATTAGGATTGAGGTATTGTCCAAACCCTTGTTGCTTTTCCTAATCCCCGCCCTCTCCTCTGTAAATAATACCTTTAATACACGCTCCTCAAATACCCAACTTCAGGGTGCTGGCAATTTCCAGGTTGATGCAAATTCCAAGATGGCAGAAGGGCTTGGAGCGGTTACGTATACTCCAGAGCAGCCCGTCTGACCATTTCTTCTGGGCCATGTCAGAGCACCAACTTGGGTGGCATGTGTAAGTTTGAGCCTGGAGTAAACCCAGCTGATGCAGAGGGCAGTTGGTGATAATTAACTACAACTTGTTTGAAAATATATTCATTTCAGACAGTTTGTCCATCCTTCCTCTCAAGGGTGTTGCAGCATTCCAAGGAGACTGAGCCATGCAGTTGTAGACAGACGGTACTGCTGACTGCCAGCCGCTTCTTCCACATTCTCTGTAGCTACACCAGTACCACTTCCCACTTGTGCTTGCAAAATGCATTGAATTCCACGCACAGCGCAATTAGCTCAAGCTCTAACAGCCCAATTTGCATGTGAAAATGCTGTTTGCACCAGAAAATACAGAGTTTTGTGCACACAAATGATTTGCTTATACAAAATTGTATCTCAAATTTTTGGTTTTCAAAAACTTATTACTTAAAGCTGATGGTCTCAGAGCAGTTATTACAGACAGGAAAACAACCTAATGACAGTCTTTCTTTTTCCACGTGCATTCTTATCCCAGGCCTTCAAATCCTATCTGCTTCTCTTCGCAGCTCCCCCCTGAATCTGCCCAGGAGATTCAAGGGGTGGGGAGGGGGAAGCAGGGAAGAAGGAACAGGCTGACATCCCGCTTCACTTCCCATTGACAGCTGAGCTCTCATCACCGAGGCCTGCATCCAACAATGATGTGCAAATCAAGATCTCCTATGGATTTGCAAGTCCCAGGTGGAACTCATAGCAAAAGCATTTAAAAAACAAAACCATCTTTTGACGTGCGAGCTGAAAAAGCGTGATATGTCCTTCCCTTCGAGGATAAGCTTGGGGAACTCTGACGTGAGATTCCTAGGATGGCTGCTCATATGCCAGTCACTCATTTTTGAGGTGGTATTTGAAAATCCCAGAGGCAAACTCAGGGCTTTACCCTGGAGCTTCGTGAAAGTATGGCATGGAATGACCGTGGGGCTGTCCATAACCTGCATAATTTTGTTCCAGTCATAAAGTGATATTTCCTATTCAAGTGGAGGAAGGTCTGGCATCGCAACTGGTAACTTGTTTTGAAAGCTTGAAATTCCTTTTTGTCAATCAACCAGCTTTATGAGGTAAATATTTATTTCCTGCTGTGGGCTTGATACCATCTAGACTGCCAAAGAAATACCAGAAGTCATGATCCTTGGCCTCAAGGAACGTGTAATCTTATTGGACTTCAGAGAAATAGATTCGAAGTGAAATAAGTAATGAAGAATACCACAGAGTGCTGTATTTGTTTCAATATTTATTGAATGCCGCTCAATGGGAGTACCGTAGGCGGGAGAAAATGGCAGGTCTTTGATTCTGGCGTGCTTACCATCTGGTTGGTGAATGATGTGGGCCCAGGTTGTATTTTTCATCAAATTTAGAGAAGGGAGAGGGTGTAGGAGGTTGGGACAATTGAGGAATGGATAGAATTTGAGTTGGGTCCTAAGAGATGGCTAAGACTCGCTGGTGAAGAGGAAGGGTCAGCCTAAATAACCTAAGAGGCAGTTGTAGGAATATGCATGATAGGATGGATTTGGAAGGGAGAAAACTGGCTTCTTTCTTTAAGACTGGAGAGTATTGGGAGAGTATCGAGGACAGTGTCCTTATGTTTGATTCTTGCTTGCCAAGTTTAAAGATGGCACCTGTCACGGTGAAGGCTGTTGGGGAACATCAGTTAGGTGGCATGTCATCCCGCCAGCAACCCTGTTTCCTTCCACTCTTTTCTCTCTAATTGCCAGGCCTCTATCTTTTACAATAGTGTGCCTTTTCTTCTGTAGATAAGCACGACGTTTTCTATGTGGGAACGTTTCAGGGATGTCCTTAACCAAAGCCGTGTCATCAATCATGCTTGACAAACTCAGGGATGAGGGAGGAGGAGGAGAAGTTTGCTTTTCATTTAGGGAGGCACGGAGGTCAGAGGCAGCTTTGCTTTCAACAGGGTTTTCAGTCCCAATATTTTGGCGTACACCTTTTTCTTTTTCTTCTTGTCAGACTTGCAGCATTTTTTGCCCTTTTCAACTTTTTCTTTTCTTATATGAAATGTATTTTACAAGTCTTTGTCAAGTTCTCTATGAAATAGTCTCTATGAAATAGATGCACAAAGTCCAGAGGGCTTTTAAAACTTCCTCGGCTTGTACTGTTCAGGGAACACTTATCAATCCTTTCTTGTATTTCGGCCCCTTTCTTGGCTCTACTGTGAGGACATTACTGGGGGAGCCAAGATGATGGAGGGGAGCAGGAGAGCTGACAAGAAGGGAAGTACTTCTCTGTTAGCCAGCAACCTCCAGCTGGCAGCATGGGGCAGGTAGGAGGGAGCAGACTGGAATTACAGAGGAGTCTTGGACTGGATGGGTAGAATGGGATTAGTCAAAGACAAAAAAGAGGGCAGACCTAGTGAGTAATTCAGGTGGGAGCTCAATGTAACATGGATGGTCAGAGCAGGTTAGGGAATTAGACCCTGACTGCAGGCCAGTGAGGGGCTTAGCCTATCTCAGCAATGACAACTTAGGGCTAGGTATGGGTCAGAAACATCAGACCAGCAGACAGAATCAGGAAGTCACCACAGTAGAAGGACGAAGGTGGGGAGGCACAAGGTCCAAGAGCAGAGACTCAAACCTGCTGTCTCCTGAGACCCACAACAGGGAGGCAGGCGTGCTCTCCCCTAGGACCAGGACTTCACACACAGGACAAAGTCGAAAGCCTATAGGACCAAGCAGAGAACTCAAGGGTGAGGGGAGAGTGGTGTGGGGAAGCATAAGGGAGTGGTGAGGACTGTGGCCAGCTGGAAGCCACGTATCCTGTCTGCCTGAAGGGAGCTGCTGCTTCTCAGCTCCACCAGATAGTTTCCCAGAGGAAAACAAGCTCAGTGTTGCCAGTTCTTCTGATACATTTTTTTTTAAGAAAAAAAAAAAAAGGATTTTAAAAATAAATCTACCTTTTAAAAAAATGTTGGAAATGAATTCGTATTTTTCTGAGAAACACCATAAGGCTAGGATTGTATGGGCCAAAAGCAAACACATCTGTGGGCTGCCAGTGTGTAGCTTCCGTACGTGGGAAGACTGCAAGCCCTGCAGGTGGACAGTATTTGCATCTCAGCTCCCTCCTGCCTAACTTCCTGAACCTATGTTACTTGCCCTTTCTACGTCTTGGGTTCCTTGGAAGAAGAGGTAGACAGTGACTGTTTTGTCAGACTGCTGTAATGATTACTGGTAATATACGTCAAGTAGCTTATCTCTTTTATTTTAAGAAAGAACCTTAATATCTGAGGCAGCTTAAGTGCAGGTCTGTGGAGGCTAGAACGGACACCAGCTTAACCAGCTGGGGCGGAGCAGGCAACCGGAAGTGCTAAGTGACCATAGAAAGCTGTGGCCTTTAGTTGACAGGAGCTGGGTGGGACATTTGATTCTGTAGCTAATGGGAGAACAAGAAGAAGAAAAGAAAAAGAAGAGTAGATAACTTGTGAGGAATAGGGTTTGTTAGAGTCAAGTTATGTGACCATGATAATTTGAGTTCCAACAAGAGAACCAAGGGGAGGAAGTAGCTCTCCATTCCACCCTGAGAAGATTCTGTGCCTTACGCCTTTAGTCACATTGCCCAACACACATTTCTGGTGAATTCTTTATCCAAGACAGAGCCAGAGGGAGAGGGAGAGACCCTGTTCTCTTGACTCTAGGTCTGTGTTTGGTTGGCTTTTTTCCCGCCCTACATTGTAGGGCAAATATTACTTGGTCATTACTCACATAATAATTATAAAGATTTTATTTTGAAGTAGTCTCTACACCCAGTGTGGAGCTTGAAGTCACAACCCCGAGATCAAGAGTTGCATGCTCTACCGACTCAGCCAGGCAGGTGCCCCTTCCAGATAATAATAATTATAATTTTGAATTTTTGAATTCTTAGGTGCCTGCTCTAGGTCAGCCATTGTACTAGTACCTCATATCTATTAGGAACTCAAGTCTGAACGTAAAGGGTATTATCTCCATTTTAACTGTTAGAAAACTGGGGTTCACAGCAATTCAATGTCACAAACCTTGTGGGTAAAATTGAGATTTGAATCTGAGTCTTTTTTGCCTCTTTACATTATCTCTCACCAGCTTTCATCAATGGAGGAAGTTTAAGAGAAGCAATACCAAGGGTCTCTCTTTAAGCCCTTGGAGAACACAAATTTTATCAGTTCAGTGGGGCATCTTCAGAAGGGAGAATATGTTTTGCTCAGTGAGGATTGAAGAAGACCTCACATTGTCTCAAGTCTGATAAAAGCCAAGGAATTCGCATTTAGAAAGCATTCAGGGCATTCAGAACAGTCTCTTTCTGTGCTGCCTTTGGCCATGTTTTTATTCCGTTTTCCCACACACACCATTGGAAGAAGAGCAGACTATTGCTATGGACAGTCATCCCTATACTTTGTGGGTCACTTTTCTTTTGAAGAGAGCAGAGTTTGATGACAAAGTAGTGCACCACAGAGGTCACGTAGCCTGTAGGATAGTTTGCCGAAGAAATGGGTGGGCCAATTTGGAATGCCAAACGTGTTTTCTCTGATAATGTAGAAAGTATGACAATGGACAATAGTTTTAAATGATAATAACAACAGTAACCACCATTAGAAAAAAAGCCAATTTAGTTTGACATATCTGCTAATTCTGCTTGGCTCAAGGAAAGTCATCTGGGGACCAAGAAGGGAGGCTGATGTGATAATTCGTAGAGGTGGGAGGAGGAGTCGCCTCAGAGGGAAGGTTCATAAACCAAGTAATCAATTAAATAACAGTTCTTTTCAGAACACCTCGCAGAAACCAGGAACCATGCTTCTTACTAGAGGGAGTACAAAAGGCACTGGACTGAATCCCTGGCGGTGATGCCTATGGACTTGACTCCCTAGGTGGGAGCCAGGCCTAGACAAAAAGTAAGTGAATGGCCACATACACAGAGGTACAAGTGATATCAACAGGTAGTGAATGATTAATTTCCAAATCCTTACCGCCTCTAATGTCTCCAACACCAGCAACAGATATTTACGGGGCTGGCAGTGGGCGTGGCATAAGTAACACTGTCTGAGACGCCAGGGATTATCTTTCCTTCTCAGTTTAGGAGCAGGTAAGCTACCATATTCAGGGACTAGTCATCCATTGCCTTTCTCTTTCCATCCATCCTTCTCCCCCAACCACACTAATGCATCATTCGTTTCCCTTCTCTCCCAAACCTGTTCCTCTTTCTCTTCTTGGCTTCCACCTGCTGTCTTGTTCTCCTTTCCGCTCTTATCCAAGTGGCTGCTAAGTCCTGTTGACTCTTCCTCTTTATGTCTCCTGAAATTTGTTCCCTTCTTTATATTCCTGGTGCTTCCACATTTCTCTCTTTTCCCAAAGCTCCTTACTTCATCTACAGTTATGTACCACTTTGATGTCATTTCTCCCCCAAAAGCTGATGACTCTCTGTTGTCCGTTGGATGAAGGCCAAACTCCTTGACATACTAGTCAAGATCCTTTATACATTTTTCCTTGCCTACCCCACGGACCCATTTTTCTGCTACTCCCTCCCTTCCGTAAACCCTGAAATCCTCACTTCAGAAACTATTTGTTGGCAGAGAACCCAAGAGAGGACATTTATTATTGAAGGATATCTGTATTCTGCGACTTTTCAGGGATCCCACATTGAACCTGACTTGAAACACATATTACTTCTGCTTAGGAATATACATTCTTTCGTAAAATAATCCTCCCATCCCCCATAACGTTAATAACCTTAAAACATCCCAATAACTTAATCCATCATTAGCAGAGGCCTGTTTGGTAGTTTTTCCAAGAGCCATGCCTGTTTGATGTATTGTCCCATACTTAGTCATGACAGTCCTGTGATGCATTATGTCACTCAATATTTTCACCCCAGAATAATAAATTGGAGAAATGAGACATCTGCCTACAATTTATTCCTGTTATGTCTTTTCCTTCATGAAGAGGAAATGGCAACACTTCTAAAATGAGAAAGCTAGGTCAGCTTAACCCTTCAAAAGCTACCTGCAGACCCACGAGACAGTCATGTCATTTTTGTGTGTCTTAATATATTTGGTGGATACATGAAAATACTTTTGCCTTTCCTTGGAAAGGTATTATATTAGTGAAGCAAGGAGTGAATGCTCACTTATGCCGTGAGCACTGTACTAGGCACAGGGGCACATGCATGGTAGCCTGAGTTCTCAAGGGAGGTGGTCAAGCGTGGTGAGTGGTTGAGAGCGTAGGCTTGAAGCTCAAGTCCTGCTTTCCTCATTTACGAAGTGTGTGCCCTTGGGCACATGACTCTACCTCTTTTACTTTCTTCTGAGAAGATGAAAATGATTTTATCTATTGCATAGTGTTGGGCAGGCTGAAATGAGTTAACAGAAGCAAAGTGCCTAGCATATAGAGCAAATTCTTAATAAATGGTGTTATTTTTACTTTGGTAGACAAATATACAGGTTGTTAAAACAGAATAAGCATGGTCATGTTAGGGATAAATACATGTATGGTAACTAGAGAGAAGGAGTATCTGATAAAATTTTGTGGTGGGTTCAGCTGATACCACGGGAGTGTCCAGTGTTCATTGAGTGCCTACAAGGTGCCAGGAAATGTTTAATTTTCATGACAAGTTTTTAGGGTAGATGCTAGTGCTATCTCCATTCCACAAAGAATCTGGAGGCACAGAGAGATTACATAACTTGTGTAAGGTTGCCCAGCTTCTTGCAAGGCTCAGGAAAGACTTCCGGGAAGAGCAACACCTACTAGGCCCACCAGCAAATTCCTAGAACATGAAAATTAGTAACTGGGAACATTTGTGGGCAGGAGGCAAGGTGTCTCCTGTCAAGGAATCAAACCGATGTGTTTAAGGAGTTGAGGACCATGAAGTTAGAGAAGGGAGGAAGAAATCTATACCAGAGCTATAAAGGAGAAATAAGGCACAAGAAGCATCCATATAAATGGTGTATTATAGAACTTAGATTATAAAATTGCTAGTAGCTCCATGGAGAGATGATTACTGTCTTAGGGGGCCACTGTTTTGTTTTTTGTTTTTTGTTTTTAATTTTATTTATTAGAGAGAGCACATATAGGGTGGAGAGGGAGAAGCAGGCTCCCTGCTGAGTGGGGACCCCGACATGGGGCTTGATCCCAGGACCCCCAGATCATGACCTGAGCTGAAGGCAGACGCTTAACCCACTGAACCACCCAGGCACCCCTGAGGACAATTGTTTATAGTGAAGAAGCTGGGAAGGACCAACCTAGAGTTAACTGTAGATTTTTTTTTTTTAAATAGTGGAAGGAGACTGGAACACAGAGAAAGGGGAGTAAAGTATCCACAGCTTAAAAGATTGAAAGCAGGCAAGAGAGAAAGAAAGGTGTGCAAGGCAGGCTCATGGTATCTTACTTTGAGACAGAACCACTGGCATGCTAAAGGCCTTGCTGAACGATGTACAAAACAACCAAAAGAGAACCTGAACACCTCAGAACATCGTCCGACTCAAGAGTTTGATCTCATGGGTTGTCTGACACCAATGATGGAACGACTGGTTACTTTACTTTCAAGCTTCTTAGCAGGTTTTGTTTGGTGGTGCACAGACACTGGCTTGCTGCCAGGCTGCCAGAATGAATGCAGTTTGTAAAGCAACACCATCAACCAAGAGCGCGGTGATCACAGGCGTGCTTTGGGCTCCGCGCCTGTAAAACTCCAGCTCGTGTTAACAGAACCAAGTTTTAGGTAAAATCGGACAGTCTACAAAGCACCTTCACACATCTGTCCCCTGTAATCCTCATAGACACCCTATGGAATAGACATTACCACCCCAGTTTTCTAGTACATGGAGGGGACTGAGTCTCAGAGAGGCAAATGACGTGCCTCAGGCCACACGCTCCGTCATGTTAAGAAAGGATGCGAGCCTCCATCGTCAGACTGGAAGTTTGGTGCTTCCTCCATTCCACCGTCGATGTTGCTTCTGCAGAACGGTCGTGGGGTTATTTCAAGAGACGAGGTCTGTTCTCAGGTCATCCAGAGAACCCACAGAAGTAAGGATGGCATGTACATTATGGTGATTAAATGAACTTTGGTATTTAGGATTCCATAATTATTACTAATTAATTAGCTCAGTAGAGTCCATCCATTTGAAGGATCTACACATACTAACCAGAGTGTTTTTTAAAACTAAGAAGAATACCTGAATCCATTCTGTGTAATGATGACTATATATGATTTACCACACATACACATAGCTTATATGTGTATAAAATATGCATAGTACTTCTTGATATTAGTCTCTGGCTTTTCTTCGCTAAAGAAATTTCCAAACATACTAGCAAGTCTATGCACCTAAGGGAATGGTTATGGTTCCTTCCAGGCCAGCGCTGTCCACAGAAACATGACGTGAGCCACAAACATAACTTTAAATTTTCTAGTAGCCACGTTAAAAATAAAACATGGGTCAAATTAATGATCATATATTTAGCTCTATATGCCCCAAACATTGTCATTTCAGCCTGTAATCAGTAGGAAGATTATTAGTGAGATATTTTACATTTTGGGGGGTATAAACCTTCAGAATCTGGTGTGCATTTATTTTGTGCTGTCACACGTCTCCATTGGAACCTGTCACATTGCAAGTGCTTCAGAGCCACATACGGCTGCTGTTTTGCCGAGCCTCTTGTCTGTAGGTGTCACATGATGTCTTACTTCAAGCTTTGATGACTCAGTCTTAATCTTTACTCATGTACTGGCTGAAAGCAAGCTCTAATCCTAATTCTTTTGTCAGTGGCTTTCAGTGGAAGGGATAGCTTCCCTTAAATCTGCCCTAAAAGTACGGAGCTATAACCCATCTCTCCCAACGTCTCCAACTTCAATTCGTAAAGGAAGGGTTGGGTAACATAAATGTGTGAATTCGGGACGGGCAGAAGATAAAAAAAAAAAAAAAAAAAAAAGCTGGTTGAATCTGCCGGGAATTTGGAGAAGGTGGGCTTTGCCTAAATTCAAAATTAAAACCAAAAATGAACAATAAAAACTCTGTGTGCATCCAAAATATTTATGGGGGCAGTATTTATCCTCCAAATGACCCAAGCAATATGCCTGTGTTCTTTTTGGCACTTGACTGCATTGATAATGGTGTCTTAATGTTTCTGTGCCGCACATTTTGCCATCCCTACCTTCTGGTATCAACAGCTTGGGGCATTATTGTTGAAATTCACCATGAAAGTGTTACTCTTAGAGCGTGCACTGTAACACAACACCTGTGATGTTTTCCTCCGTGATGATGACGGGCAGTTTCAGCCCCATGACGAGTAGGAGTGGAAAAGGTCTTTCCCAGGCTGGAGACATTTTATCCATGGCCTCGTGCAGTTCTAGCCTTGTCAATTTAGGAAGATCAGTTGGGCGGAAGGGCTGCGTCATTGCCCGTGTTTGCACTGCCACTCAGGCTGCTGTGACTTACTAACAGCACGGCGGTGAACTAGTGAGAAGAAGCTGTGTTTGGGTCACAGCCAGAGGCATGTGGCTGGTGATTACATTTCCTCATCTGGAAAAGAATTCCTTATAACCCTCAAGATGGGGATCTATTTCCCGTTTCTTTCCTCTCATGCTTGCTTTCTTTGCAGAACAAACGTATGACTCCTTAAGCTGGTTAAGGTCTAAAAGGCCACATTTTCAGGGAAAGCATCTAGAAAATTAAGAGGTTAAAAAAAAAAAAATCTGCCTCTCCCTTCCTCTGTATTACATAAAAGCTGGTTATGTCAGATTTGCTCTCCTGTGCTCTGCTAACAGTCTCCTCATTATCCGAAGCACAGTCTCAATGGCTAATCAATAATTCCACAGGAAACATTTATGCAACGTACAGAAGGCGGAAATTCCAGTCAAACAGGGAAGTAAATGTAACATCTTTAGGCAAACCCTTACATGAATGTTTTAAAAATAACTGTGTGTGTGTATAGACGCTGTGGGGAAGTCTGGCGAGATGAGAACTCGGATTGCTTGATCTGTTTCCTTCTAATCCAGGCTTGGGTGATTGGCATAGATCATGAGGATGAGGGCGGGGGGACAGAAGAAAACAACAAAGCTTCACATTATAAATCTGTTTCTTATTGCTTACAGCTCCAGGCAGCCTTAAGAATCAACTTTTATTAGCTCCCTATTAGAGGACCATTTCCCTTATAATTTGATTATTAGAATGGATATATTTGAAATCTCCATTTCCATATAGATAGAACCACTCTGTTTTTATGACCCTGATGCACTCTTAAAAACTCATGGAGAGACTCCCTCTAAATTTCCTCAGTTGATTGTTTTCAAGAATGAAGTAGAAATAAAATCCACTGAACTAAGAGAGAGAGGGTCAAGGCTAAGAGGTGGTGAATGGCAGAAGTTGGGTGCCTTAAGCCTCATTAGGTACAGAAGTGTTTTATTTTCTTTGTCGTTGGCCAAGCACATTAATTTAGGGCAATTTACTCTTCATTTTTCCCTCTTTACCCTGTCTAAGAAAATATTTATTTTCTTTTTCCTTCCCCCCCTTGTCTTTCCCTCTTGCCACTTAATATACGTACTAAGGACGTGTGAACACCTGCAGAAATCCTGCTGACCCATCTAGTCCTAAATGCTCCTTTCCTGATTCTCAGCTGGCATGAATGATAACTATTATTTACTGATCTTTTATTGTATGCTGGGAACTGATGGCATTATGTCATTTAGTCTTCCTGATAGGTGCAATTATTATTCCCATTCAGTGGATTAGAAAACTGTGGATAGAGAAGTAAGCAAATCACCTAAGATTATATACGTGTTTATGAAGGGTGAGTTGGGAGTCAAGTTTAGAAGGCAGAGTCCAGCATCCAGACTCTTGATCATTCTGCCTTACTGCCTATAAAGCATGTCTATACCATTATTTCACGTGATTCCTGTATCAGCTCTATGAGTTGCTGTCATCACTCTTGTTCTGAAGACACACACTTAAGGTTCAGAGACATTACGTCTCTTGGACAAGTTCACAAGCTGGTAGGTGACAGAGCCAGATTTTCTTAAGTCACTTCTTTTAGAGCCTGTCTCCAGGAAGCTATGGGAAGTTCCCAAGGGGACTCTAGGTCTCTTGGATATCTTTTTTTTTTTTTTAAAGATTTTATTTATTTATTTAACAGAGATAGAGACAGCCAGCGAGAGAGGGAACACCAGGGGGAGTGGGAGAGGAAGAAGCAGGAGCCTGATGTGGGACTCGATCCCGTAACGCCGGGATCACGCCCTGAACCGAAGGCAGACGCTCAACCGCTGTGCCACCCAGGCGCCCCTCTTGGATATCTTTTATGGACATGAAAGTCCAGAATACACTTGAAGTTTGGAGTAATGTGGAAGGTGGAGCTCTGCGGAGACAGGGGACGTTGTGCACTCTGCTTTCTCCCCTACACCCCAATCTATTCCACTTCTACTTGATTTTGGTTGGAAAATGCTACCTCACTTGGGACATTCAGAATGACAAGTGGAGAATTGTTTCATTAGCAGAACAAGGGGAAATTAATCCCTTCTGGCATTTTCCCCCTTTTGGTCATGAAAACTTTGAATTGAATGTGCAATAATGAGTAGAAAAAATTGATTAAATACAATCATATAAAACCAGAATTACTTCAAATTGATTCCTTCCTCCTCATTATTTTTTATTCCATTTTATGTTCCTGGGGAACATTCATTCAAGACAAAAGTCATCCTGTTAAAGCATAACAATAGGATTTGTTTTTGAAATTTGGGTGAAAAAAGAAAGATGATCCTGGAGGGGTTAAAATAGAAGTCCACCCACTCTTCCTTTCTTCCTTTCCTTCCTTTTTTCCATCCCTCCTTCCTTCCTTCCTTCCTTCCTTCCTTCCTTCCTTCCTTCCTTCCTTCCTTCCATTTTCACTATGTACTTCACAGGTGCATAGGTAAAATGTACAGCTGCTGTCACCATGTAAGACCTGGGCCTTAGGGCTGGTGTGTATGCATCTCGCCATGAAGGGAAGACTTCCTCTATAAGAATTCTAGTAATCATTTTATTAATGATAAGGCATAGGAGCTCAAAAGTGTCTTAGAGGTAATCTAGTCCAAATCCCTATTCAGTAGGAGTTAACTGATACTTAGAGAAACCGACTTGCCCAGTCTCTTCCCAGGATGAGATTCTGAGAGCGTGAGAGGAAAACCAGTGCTGGGTGGGAGTGGAGGTAAAGGGTAAGCAACAGACCGAAAGAGAAATTGGTTCCTCCAATTGGTTCTTCAAGCAGAGACGCTTAAGGGAATATTTAGAACCTAAGTGTGGAGCTAGAGAAGGTATCAGAGATGTCAAGACTAGAAAAGCGATCTGTGTGAATGCCAAACATCTTTCCGAGTTTCCCATTTGCTGCGGCTCCCGAGACGGAATGGGCAAGTCTCTTCCAAGGTTCCATAGAAACTCTGCGACAGAGCAAAGACAAGGTCCTAGATCTCTTTGGTTCCTGCCGCCCTGTGGTGCTGATACTGGAAAAGAGGTGCTGTGAGGAAATCACAAGGGCTCTGAATTCTCCCATCAGATGTGGAGTCTGCTGAGCTCTGACACTCTGACCATATCGCTTGTCTCGGTTTTCTGGAGGTCAAGTTGAGATGATACCTCATAGCGTTGTGAGGATAAAATGAAATAATGTAATATATGAAAAGCATTTATCAGAGTGTCCTGTACAAAGTGAGTTTGTGATAAGTGATAGCCATTATAATTGTTGTTGACTAAGATGACATGACCAGGGTTTTCTTTTTCCTTTCCTCTCCTCTCCTCTCCTCTCCTCTCCTCTCCTCTTTTCTTTTCTTTTCTTTTCTTTTCTTTTCTTTTCTTTTTCTTTTTCTTTTTCTTTTTCTTTTTCCTTTCTTTTCTTTTCTTCTCTCTCTCTCTTTCTTTCTCTTTCTCTTTCTTTCTTTCCTTTCTTTCTTTCCCTGAGTTGTGCTTCACTGTGACACCAGTCTTCCTGATAGCAGGACAGGCATTTATGAGAGCATTGGCTAGGAAAGAGATACCATCTGTGTCTGTGCAGAGTCGTCTCTTGGGGTGACACTCTGGTTCCTATGGGAAATGGCCCTTGGCTTCATGACTGGCCTGTTCTAACCAGCTGAACATATGGCCCAGATAAAAATCTGATGGTCAACTGAAGTCACAGCTCAGAGTTTGGAAACTTAGTCCCAAATAGACAGTACTAGTTTGGTAGGAAAAAAAATAACAACATGATTTGTAGCCTAGTATTAGGATAAGGCAAAGCTAATGATGGGAAATTTCTATCACTTTAATTTTGGACATAGCCTTTTGTATTGTCCTTTCTGATATATGAATAAAAAACAACAACTGTGTGATAAAAAGGCAAATCACTTATGTGAAAGAGAATTGATACCTGATTAGAAATAGACCAGAGAGGAGAAAATTGACATCAAAATACTGTTGATTTAACAATTTAGGAAACATTTATGAAAAAATCATCATAAAATAATAAAATTTCCTAGTTTGGGATTCAGAGAGAATTTGCCTACTCCTTGTTCTTTTTGTTTTCTTTTTCAGCTTTAATGAAGTATAATTGACAAAATTGTAATATATTTAAAATGTACAGTGGGATGATTTGATGTATGTATATATTGTGAAGAAAGTCCCACCATCAAATTAATTAATTTTTTTTTTTATTAGAGAGAGAGGGAGAGACAGAGGGAGAGAGAGAATCTTAAGCAGGCTCCACACCCAGTGTAGAGCCCAATGCGGGGTTTGATCTCATGGCTCTGAGATCATGACCTGAGTGGAAATCAAGACTTGGACACTTAACTGACTGAGCCACCCAGGTGCTCCCCACCATTGAGTTAATTAACACATCATTACTTCACATATTTACGTGTGTGTGTGTGTGTGTGTATGTTTTTGTGAGAACACAAGTTCTACTTTCTTAGTAAATTTAAGAATTTAAGATTTACAGTCTAGCCTCTATTAGGTATAAACCAGGAGCTGTTTTTCCTTGTTTTTCTTCATACTCATTTTGTGTTGAGCCAGACTGAATAGTCACTGGGAATGCTTATGTACCCAAATAGAACTGTTTCTTTGTTTTGTGTGGTCCTGTTGGAATTCATGATTGCCAAGCTCTGTTAACTCTCAGAGCTAGGTGATTTGGGACCCAGTCCCTTGGGTGGCAGCCATAACAGTTGGGGTGTTAGATGTGTGGACAAGTTCCTTCCAGGAAGAAACCGGAGGCTTGGTTTTGCTGTTGGAGGGATCTAGAGAGAGATGGATTAGGGGAACATGACCCACCACCTGTATAAGGCTCCAGGAGGATCCTAGTTAACTTCCCCATGCAGGATTATGGAACATCAGTTAGCAGCTGGGAAAATAGGCAGCGAAATCCCTTCCAGGGAGAAACTGGGAGATGGGTGTTTTTGCCTGCTTGATGTATGCCAAGCCTGGGGAGGAGAGCTGCAAGGAGTACCTGCACACCTGTATGAAAACCTATGGTTTTTTTTTTTGTTTGTTTGTTTGTTTAATAAGGTCCTTTGGGACCCTGAATGCTGAGCCCTATGAGCTATCAGAGATAGGTGACCGAAGGGACCATTCTTAAGGTGGCAGCTGTAAAAGTTGGGCCACTAGATGTGTGGACAAATTCTTTCCAGGGAGGTGCTGAGACTTGGTTTAATGTTGGAGTGAACTGGAGGGAGAATGTGGGGGAAGTGGCCACAACTCTTGGGTCTTTGAGGAGGATCAGAGTGAGAACCCAGGTTAGAGGCTGAATAGCAGCAGAGCCCTCAGGAAGTCATTGGGAAAGTATGCAGTCCAACCCCTTCCGGACAGAAACTGGGACATGGGCGGTTTGACTTGCTCAGCTGTAAGAGCTGTGAGGGTACTTCTGTGCTCATTTGAAAACTGCCTTTTGGCTGCAGTAGTCCCGTGGGACTCATGAATGCAAGCCCTGTTGGCTATCAGAAAAAGGTGATTTGAAAGCCCATCTTTCAGTGGCAGCCTTAAACATTGGGGTCCTAGATGTATGGTCCAAACTCTTTGTTCCTCAGGGGTAGGCTGGGAGTTGGGGGTTCCCTTTAGATTTTACGGTGCCGTGCTGGGGGGGGGTGGTGACACTGTGTCTCAGTCCTTCCTATCCATTTTGATGTGGATCTTTTGTCAGTCACGTGATGTGTAGAAGTCACTCAATCAGTCTCTGAATTTCTCACAGAGGCAATTGCTCCATGTGTAGTTGTGTATATGGCACATCCACGGGAGGAGGGAAATTCAGGAGACTTCCATGTCGCCATCTTGGTGAAATCCTCTTTGACTTATTTTTTTTTTTTCCAGATCATGGGGTTACGTTGAGTGAATAATGGAATGTGTTTTAAAGGCCAGTGGATATGAGGCAAATACCTGTCGGGAGCTTCACTGGATATTCAAATAGTCATTTGAACTCAAACTTGTAATTAGTCTCTTTGAGTTCGGAGTTCATGTTTGATATTCTCTCTCTCTCAACCTATCTCATTATTCTCTGTGATTTTTGTGCTTAGTAGAGAGCCTGCCTGGTATATAATACAGGCTCAAAAAATGTAAATAAATGTTTAGAGATGTTATAAAAAGCCATTATATCACTAATAATATTTCCAACATTTATTGGGCAACTATTATGTATCAGATAGTGTTTTGAATAATATATACACACACACACACAAATATTTGTATATATGTACAAATATATGTACAAATTGTATATATATATTAACTTATTTATTTCTCTCAATAAGCCCACTATTATTATCCCCATTTTTTCAGATGAAACACAGAGAAATTCAGTAAGTTGTCTAAAGTCACACAGTTATGATGGAGGAGAGCCAAGATTCAAACTGCAATGTCCTGGCTCCAGGGCTCGCTGTCTTTGCCACTAAGCTGACTTGTGGTTCTAAGGCTGCCATGATGAACAAGATCAAGCCTTTTTTTTAAGATACTCTCATCTGGGGGAAAGAAAGATAAATGCATTAGTACCGCATGGTGGAAGACAGTGTAATGTATTAGTTAAGAGCTTGGGACCTGGAGTCAGAGAACCTGTTTCACAAAACAGTGAGATTAATTTCACAAAAATTTTATAAAAGAGTGAGAGGATAACAGGCTCATGAACCTAAATGACTATAGGAGCTGAGAGGCTAACCTCAAATAAGTCAAGTGGGCTGGATATACGATTGTCTGATTGACAATAGGGTATGGTGAGGACTGTGTATAATTGGAAGCATTAGGCCATTGTTACAGACTGAATTGAGTCCCCCACAAATTCATAAGTTTGTGAAGCTCTTAAGGTAGGCCCTAATGCAGTCTGATTGGTGTTCTTACAAGAGAGGAAATTTGGGCACACAGGGAGACACCAGGGATGTGTATGTACCAGGAAAATTCCCAGGGAGGACACAGTAAGAAGGTGGCTCTCTGCAAGCCAAAGAGAGAGACCTCAGAGGAAATGACACCTGCTGACACCTTGATTTCGGACTTTTTGTTGCCAGAACTCTGAGGAAATAATTTCCGTTGTTTAAGCCACAGAGTCTGGTGCTTAGTCATGGCTGCCCTAGCAGACCCACACAGCCACTGAGGGGTACGGCCACAATTCAAGTGTAGCCTACTGTTGCCACATTCAGAAATGAGGAATTGTCAGATTTAATACTTTTTTCGAAGGAAACTCTGAATCCAGATTTTTCTTTTGAAATATCTTGATTTATTTATTTATTTATTTATTTATTTATTTATTTATTTATTATGATATGTTAGTCACCATACAGTACATTAGCCTCTGTTGTAGTGCATCAAAAGCTAAAAAAAATCATATTTAATTAATAACATATTAAACTCTGTTAGGTCAAACCGAATACCTATATATTAAATTTTGACCCACAAGCCTTCATTTAGATCCTCTGGCATAACCCATGCAGGCATTTAGCACAGCATCTGGCTTATAATGAGATCTCCATGAGTTATTAAGAGGGTGCTGTGATGGAGCAGACTTCACAGGACTGCCAGATAATCCAGACTTGGAGGCGAGGGCATTAGGGACAATCGGTGGTCTGGGAATTCCTTCTTTTAAAAGGTTATGTTTGAGCAGACACCTGAGGGATGGTTTTTAATGACCTAGATAAGGGAGGAGAAGTGTAGCAAGAGTGTTTTCCAGGTAAAGGGAGCAGCTGTCCATAGACCCTAAGAACAGAGAAATTTGGCCTTTTGGCAAACTATAAGTGGTACAATATGCTTAAGGCATAGAGTTAAAGGTGAAGAGAGGTAATGCTTGAGGCAGAGAGGGAAAGCAGGAGCTCACTTGTTAAGGAACTGTATCCAGAAAGCAATAGTAGTAATAAGAGAGTTTGAAGCAGAGCAGGCAGATTAGACTTGTTTTTTAGGGAGATTGCCCTGGCTCTACTGTGAAGGCTGATTTGGAGGGGGTCAGGATGAAGGAAGGGAAACCAGTTAGCAGGAAATGCAAGAGATGACAATGGCTTGAACTTAATGGCAGTAGAAATAGCACAGAATTGAGAAACATCAAAGAAGGAGAATTGACAGGACTCGCGATTTGTTGTTGGATGTGGCATAAGGGAGAAGAATGAGTCAAAGGTGACTCTTGGTGTTCTGCTTTGGACAAATAGGTGGATTAACATGTCATTAATTGAGCTACAGAGCACAGTAAGTTTGGAAGCCAAAGGAGAGAAGAGTTTAGTTTTATCTATGCTGACTTTGGGATGTCCTTTGGTAATCCAAGTGGGATGGAGAAGCATTACATGAAGACAAGAGATCTGGACTTAAGATATACATTTGACATTTATCAGTGTAGGAATAATAACTGAGGTCCTGCGGGATGTGTGAAGATGGAAAAGAAGAGGGGCTGGGTAAGGATCAGCCATACCACAGAAGGGTCTTACATCATCTATCATACAACAAGCCCATATCTCAATTTACTTGTCCTCATTGAGCAAGAATAACTGAACATCAGGGAAAGTCCAGCAAGAAACCAAAACAAGAGATGAAAATATAATGATGAATGCATGACAGATCCAAAGAAGGAAAACAGACTTCAAAGGGAACTCTGTATCAGTCTATCTCCTGAGAGATGGGTGTATTTCCATTTACATCTTGGTAAGGTGTTAATTTCCTGTCTCAG
Source organism: Ursus maritimus (assembly GCF_017311325.1). NCBI lineage: Eukaryota > Metazoa > Chordata > Mammalia > Carnivora > Ursidae > Ursus > Ursus maritimus. Next base: position 9,711,725 of record NW_024425341.1, on the reverse strand, counting down.
GAAGATGAACTCTAATGCCAGGTGGTTTCAAGGATTTTCAAATACAAGATTATAAAGATTTGTTATGTATTAATACATCATAGGTGGGATCCCCCCCCCCCACTTTCAACTAGAGCCAGCTTTGGAACCACAGGGATTAATGTTAGCAGAATGGCAAGTGTTGGAGAAAAGGAGGTGTTTCAGAAATACTGACACCATGGATGTTTCCAAGGTCAATTTTACTCTTTATTGGAAATTGCAGTGGCAATTAGTGAATTCTTTTCAGACAGTTTCTGGAGTTCTGACTGAGATGGCCTTGCCTCAGCTGGGCCATAAAGCCCATTTCAGGATTTGGACAAGACCCAGGCGATTTGAAACGCTCTGTATCACCCACTCTCATCTTCATCATCACTAAACCATGCACAGTCTGGAAGGCTCCTTTAGTTTCATTTTTTTTTTTAATGTTATATTCTTTCAAAAAGCACTTGGGTTTCTATAGCCATTATCTTCTACCTTTTTTTTTTTCTGTCCCAGAAATGAAGAGGAGGAAATATATTATCTCATCTCAGTCAAACCCTCTAGGTAACAAAACCCCCTCTCCTCCCATTTCAAGGAGCTTGTCTAAGCACAAATGAAAGACAATCTCTGTCTGTTTTTGCTAGCACACATGAGAGGAAGCTTTTACACCAGAGGAGATGAAATAAAAGAGGTCACCGTTCAGCGGACCCATCTCTTGGGTAAGCAGCTCTGCTGTCAGCACTTTATGAATGCTACGCTTACCTTATCCCCATGGTTACCAGAATATGAATTGTATGGCCTTGAAAATGCCTAACGGTGCTACCTGTCCATTTTAAGTTTAAAAGTATATCACTCTTACAACTTAGATTTGGTCTGCAGTATTGGGTCCTGGAAGAGCAGAAACTGAGCTGTTCTCACAGCTTGAGGTGATAAGTGAGCTTCTCAAGGCAGAATATCATTGTTATGGATGTGGGGGCCGGAAATCTCTAGTCTAATAGGCGTTTTATAGCTTTGTTTAGATTGGTTTATTTTCCTCCAGCTGAGTATTCGAGTCTTGGGATATGTCATCTTCAGCCCTCACCTCTCATCTTTGATATCTTGGAGTGTCGTGTTTAAACCAGAACGTGTTATTGGGGCAACGAACTCAGAACAAGATGGTCTGAAATGGGAATACCATAAATAGTTTCTATGGCTAGCCATGCAAACTGATAGGCCCCCATGTGCCTGAAGTTTTACCCAAAGTTTCAAATGGATCTCAAAATTATCACAGAGCAAGAAATCTCAGCTATATCGTCAGGATAGATTCAAAGATGCTAGCTAAGGATTCTATACACTGGCAAGATGAAGTTGATATGATGAGTTCTTCTGTTTGTATGGGCTGTGAAGCAACTAGTTTGGCCAGGGTCAGTGGGAGACTCTGAGTTTCTGTTGCATAATACCCTATGTGGCGTAAGCAGAGCCACTTTATATGCTTGTGTCTCTCCTTTCTCAAATCAAAGAAATTGATGGGGGAACTAATTGACTCCTAAATCCCTTTTCATTCTGTCTATGATTCTAAGAGCTCAGAGTTTTGTTTTCTTGGCCCCTGACTGCGTGCTTTACATCATGAGATTTCTTAGGGGTATATCTGAGAATGTAGAGCAGTGCCATCTGATGATAGCTTAACATTCGGTTCTTCCTTTATTTTTGTTCATTCAACAAATATTTATCAAGTACCTATTATGTGATGGGCACTGTTATAGGCACTGGGGTTACACAGTTGAGGAAAAGGTAGCTTCTGCCAACAAGGAGGTCCTTCTGAATGGGGAGGATGGTCAAATAAGCTGCAATTCTAATAGAGCGATGGAATGGTGTCTATAGAATACCTTAGCAGTGGTTCTTAATGGAAATGATTTTGCCCTCTAAGGGACATTTGGCAACATCTGGTGACATTTTTGGTCGTTACAACGTGGTTGGAGGTACTACTGGGATCTCATGGGTAGAGGACAGGGATGCTGCAAAACACCCTAAAATGTATAGGACAGTCCCCACAAACAGTTACCCAGCTCAAAACATTAATAGTGCTAAGACTGAGGGACCAAGTTATACGAACAACAAAAACATGAAACCAGCCCAATTACAGCCACAGTTCCCTGGAGGCTCATCTAGCTTTCTCACGAATTCTGCATGAGTGTAAAGGGAAGGTAGCAAAAAGCTTCCCAAAGTTTTAGTTGAGTCATGAAGAATGATTACAAGTCAACCAGATGAATCAGTGGGGAATGAGAGGGTGGATTTGTAGAAAAGCTCGTTAGGGAGATGAACCACTCAGGCATTTGGTGGGGAGGGGTGACAGGTCCTGGTATCCTGATTGATTGGCAAGTAGCTCTATACAGCCTCAGCCCATGCAGGATCTGTGGGGCAAAGATGGTGAAGGGACAAAATGATGCCTCGGAAGGGCTTGTGTACACTACTAATGGGCTTGAATTTCTTCTAGAAGGTGATGGGATCCAGTGAATGATTTTAAAGAAGACAGTGATCCAATCTCTGTTTTCTAGTGATCAGTCTGTTGGGGGAGGGTGGTTCTAAGAGATGAGACAAGGGGCAGCCAGGAGACCTTTAGATTTAGCCCCAGTGAGGCATGCTGAGGGCCTGACTGGCAGTGACCATGCGCATGGAGATTCAGTCACAGGCTTGAGATCTTCGGAATAGAGTGTTAGGATAGCTAGCCAGTTAGTTGTGGATGCTTCAGAACAGGCAATGTCAGAGGACAACTCACAGGTTTCAGCACTACCAGATAATGAGTGGTAGCTTTTACCAAGATGGAACATACAAAAGGAGGCGCAGGTTGGAGTGAGAGAGAGAGTTTACCTTATTGGAGCAAAAGATGAAGCCAGCCTCATTAAAATCATAGGTTCCCAGGGGCTCATAGAGCTTTCAAACTTGGCTTTGAAGGGAACACATGGAATGACTTCCTGAAAAATAACCTGACTTGTTAGCTTGGTTTAAAGATGGAAATGCAAGGAGGCATCTACTCGGACAGGTTTACAAGCAACACAAACTCATAAGGACATCCCTGTCAGAACTGTATGTTTGGCCTTTACTGGAAGCAATTATTCTGGGCAACTGGTGCATATTTATAAGGGCACCAGCTAGAAATGACTCAGGCTGCATTGGCTTGATTGCTGCTCACTCTTTCTCTTCGTGCGGACAGTGATGGTGATCACAGGTGGAGGAAACCCTGCGATCACAGCTCACTTGATTGGTTACTACAGTGGGGAGGAAAGCTTGGCCCCCAACGGACAAGGGCCTCTGGGCTGATCAGTTTGGATTACTCTTTTCTCAGTGCTCTGGAGGTTTCCTGACCATTTAAAAGTGCAAGAGACTTCAGTCTTTCTGGGATTGCTTCTGATTGTCCATACTATCGGCATTTTCTTTGGGTGGAAAGCTATCTAGCAGGAAATTGGTTTGTTTGTAGTTTCTGAGATTTGAATTGATGAGTTTAAGTGTGTTCTTTGGTGTTTCCTGCATAACTTGGTTGCCATCTTGAGTTTGTCCTCTTTTGGTTTCCAGGAATTGGGTGGAATTTTATGGTTGGTGCAGAAGATTTATGTCGACCCCACTTCCTAAAACAGCATCCTATGTAATAGCGGTAAGATATTTGCTTTCCTACTTGCCTGAACATATCTAACAGAAGAAGGTGACATTATAAACACTGATAATCTGTCAAGATTTTGTATAAGTCAACTCATTTAGTTTTCAAAATCTTCCTTGAAATAGTTACTATCCCATTTACAGATAGGGAGACTGAGGTTTAGAGACATTGATAACTCTAGCAGGTGATAGGGTATAACCCTTCTCCTTGACTTCACCTGGCTCAATGCTTTCTTTGTATCTATTGCCACTAGACCTCTTAACATCTGCTGTCCTGGAACAATGCAGATGGCAGAGCTGTGATTATGAAACATAGCCTCACCATGCAGAAGGCAATCCTCTCCCACCATAAGTGGCATTCTATATGTCTGTCAGTTGGAAAGTTGCTCTATTTTGAATTTTACTTGTATATGTGCATGTCCTCCCCTCCCAGACTGAGTTCAAATATATGGAATCATTGTTAGGTCTGTTTCTTCTGTCTGTGGTTTTGTTCATGCTTGTGCAACCTTATTTTCTTGTATGATAATATATGACTAATTGCTGCTTCTTATTCTTGAAAAGTTATTTGTGGGAGTAGAGAGACTTTAGTTTGTCCCTGCCAGATATTGACAGGCAGCTTCAGATTGAGCTGCCATGGACTAACTTCAGGGTTGGGGAGTCTCTGCCCATGTCCCCACCCCATGCATATGGTACCCAGGATCATCATATGTTTCTCAAGAGCCAGGGGTTCCCAAACTACCAGGGTTGGCTTCATTTTCTTTTGTCTCAGTTGTCCTTCCCCTTTGGACCTGCCTAAGGCGGCCCTCCCTGAAAAAGTTGGGGGAAGAAGTAGAACTGTTTAGGTTAACCTAATAGAGTGCTGCCTGGGGCCCCAGCTGTGTATGAGGAGGGTCTCCCAGAAGTCTCCCTGAGTTCTAAATCTCTAGCCCCATGTGGCCAACGCTACGTACTTGAGCACAGACTTTGTGGTATCAGCAACTTCCCTCAGGGCACATGCGTGTCTGACATCCTGATATTCACCTTACCATCTCTGCTTACTGTCTCTCTTCCAAAAACTGGCCTGAGGTATCTGCCTTGTGTTTTTCAGATCGTTGGTTTATTTGTTTGTTTTTTACATCTATCTGTCTGTCTGTCTATCTATCTATCTATCTATCTATCATCAACCTATTTATTGGAATAATTTTTTATCTAGCATTTATCTTGGGTATCTGAAAATAAGTTAGAGAAACTTGAGTATTATTAACCATAACAAGGATTATGCTAATAAAGCCAGAGTCAAGAAGGGGAGAGCTATGCATTTTAAGTTATACAAGAAGGTTGTAAAGAATGAATTTGAGGAGATTCATAGGGCAGTGTGAGGAAGGACTGTGGGCTTAGGTTACTGGAGCCGAGACCAGTATTTGGGTCCAAATTCTGGGATGTTATCAAGTTAACCAACTGAATATGACCCTTAATAAAATAAAGGGGCTGGACACATAAGAGACAGATAGTCTTTTTGGGGAGCATGGAAGGCAAAGAACTCCTTAGGGAAAGGACTAGAATTTAACGAACCCGATGTCTATAATAGTATAACTTTTATTTGCATTACATTGTGTTGTTTGCAAAGTACTTTCAAATGCTATACCATTTGTTTCATTTAATTCTAACAACACCCCTATGAAGAAGGCTATTATCACCAACATTTTACAGGAAATGTCACGGAAGGTCAGCTACTTGCCCAAGAGCACATAGTAAGTGGCAGACTTTGATAAGGGAGCCCTGGTCGTCTGACAGGAAGTTCAATATCCTCCCCACTACATCCATATTCCATCGGTACCCTGGAGAAAAGTGGTTTCTTGTGTTCTAAACTGTCAGTTGAATGTGATGTTATTGATGAGTTCATATGCACAAGGGGCATGGACTACAATTAAGGACAAGAATTCTGCTGTTTGGGGATAGTTGTCACAGTAACTCAAGGGATTCTTATAGGTTATTAGAGTTTAATAGGAAAGTTATCCAAAAGTACAGTTCTGATTTCATAGCTTCTCTACTCTAAAACTTAGAGGACCAGACTGAGGTGGAAGCATCTACTCTCTGGCTGATGCCAACAAAGCCCTCTGGATTTTTTATTTCCCATTACATGTATGGGTCATGCAATCATACCAGACTACCAGACATATTCTTTGCCCTTTCCTGCCTTTGTTGTGCTACGAATATGGTTCATTCCTTTAGGGACGCCCTTTTCCTTCATTCCTACCTGCACAATCCTGCCTGTCTGTCACCATCTGACTCACACACTGCTCCCTCCCATCCGTCCCCATTTCTTCCTGCCCACCAACTGCCTGTCCATTCTGGTGACTTCCACTGCATTTTGTTGGCATCTTTCTGGCATAGGTTGCAAATTCAAATGTATGCATGAGCCTGCTCCCCTAAATAAGGGAGGTGGTTGAGTGGGGGAAAATGGGCATTATGAAGACTGGTGAACTCCTGAAGTCCTCATCTAACTGGTGGGCAGGACCAGCCTGAGCGGGTTGCAGGGCAGAAATTGAACCGAACCGTGTGTGTGTGTGTGTGTGTGTGTGTGTGTGTGTGTGTGTGAAATCACTTAGTTTAAAAAATATTGGCAAATAGTTAAAATATTTTTGGAAAACCAGGTGGGCTAAACAAAAGCTGCCAGTAGCCCTGGTTTATGACCCTACCTTGTATATAGACTGGGGATAGATGATACAAGAAGGAATAAAATGTCTTGATTATTAATTACAAATACACTGAGAGTGAACAGCATGGGATCATCTTTCTAACCATAGAGCGCCGGTTCTGGAACAGGTGTTCTGCGTGTTTTTGTTGAATTGCAGGAAACTTTGGGAAGGTGAGGGCTGAAAGTGTTGAGGAAAATGAGCCGGCTTGAGGTTGTGGGTGCTATTTTAGACTAGACAATTTGAGACTACTTTATTTTTGTAAACTGTTTCATTTGAATGTTTTATTAATCATTGCTCCTAGTGAATTTAAATATTTTAATGATTGGTATATTTTACTCTTTGCATGCCCTGGGGCTTTTTTTTTTTTTTTTTTTAAGGGAATGGCAGTTTAAAAAAGTTTAAATAGAATCTGTTCAATCAGCATTTGAACCGCTTGGTGACACTCAGGTGCTCTCTCTGCTCTGAAACTGGGTCAGCGTGGCATTTGGTGACTGTGGAAACCTGAATTGCCTTCCCTAGCGGGTTTTAACTAGGCTGAAATCAGGCTCTTTAAGTAATTTCATCTCTCATGTTAGAATTCTGAAAATTATCGCATGAAACCACTCTCTAGTTAGATATGAATCTCCATACTTCCAACACAGCTTGGAGAGAAGGGAAAAAAAACCAACATGTAGCACCACCACGTTTAAATCTTGCCTTTCTAACTATTAACGTATCATTTCTAAATTACAGATTGTGTGTCTGTGGGGAGTCTGTAGTAAGTGCAAGTTCTGACCTCCTCAAGGTTATTAAGCATTTATTAAAACAGAGGTTGGGGAAGATGACTTTATTTACCAAACCTTAGAAGAATCTAACAGTGAAAGGATGGGCATTTTGGGGGTTCGATTTTAGTTAGTTTCTTTTTAGTGGCAAGAGGGCTTGTTCTTGTGCCAACAGTTTCTCCTCATTGGCTCAAAACATCGAGGGTTCCAACTTGGCCTTTTCTGCCCCCTTCCTTCCTGCAGTTCATCCTGGACCCACCTAGTGACCACATTTGTGGGGCCATGATCTAGAATTGTCCCTACAAAGCCTTCTACCTCACTGGCCCTATCTATTGTCATTTTCCATCATTACCCCAGTCTTGCCTTTGTCAGTGCCAGGATTTGCTAATTTCTCCCACTCCGGGTTGCTCTATAATTCTGTAAATCATAGACAGGCAGGGTGTGGAGCCCAAGTCACGTCATAGAATTCTGATTTTTCATACCCTCCTGCTCAACCTTTCGGAATTGTCACTTTTCAGCCAAATCTTAGACGCGAAGCTTAAAAAAATACACAAACAGCTTTGTGACTCACCTGAGGGATTCTCTGACCTTTTATTTCCATTGTTTTCATTTTTTCTCCTCCTCAGCTGGAAATCAACAGTCTGCATTTTAAAACAAAACTCATTGCCCCATTCTAGGAAAGGCGAAATAGTAGGAAGGATTTTAAAAGACTCCACAGGGAAGAGATTGAGAGGGATTATAAATAGGGAGGAAAAAAAATGTAGCCCTGGATATTTTAAAGGATATAAAGATTTACCCTTGCAAGTAGATCAAGAATAAAAATCTCCTTGGCTCTACCTCAGCCCCTTGGCCACAAAGAAACACACAGTCGCATTATTCTGTTTCCATAAAAACAACATTACCCGGAATTCTGACCTAGAGGAAGACATACCATAAAGCTAATAAAGCCTACCCGAGGCCCTGAGAGAGGTCCCGGCACTGTGTTCACATGGTTATACACTCTGGAAAATTTGCAAAAGTAAGGTAGTTTGAACTGCAAATGGTCTTTTTCCACTTCAGTTTCCCCAATCACCCACTGTCCCCACTAACTGGGCATTTTAAGAATCTCCCTAAGGAAAGTTGAGTTGAAGACATATTTAGTTGAACCCACATTTATGTGATTATCTGTTCCTTCCCCGCAGTTAAGTTACTGTCAAGTCAACCCAGTGTAGGCTTCTAGGAACACTACCACCAACTGTGCTGCCTTCAGGGCAAACTGGGTAATTAGAAGGTTGTCACTTAAAAGAGGATTTAAGGTAGTCACTACACAAGAAAATTTAAAAAGCCCTGAAATCTTACAAATTCAATATAAAAGAAGCTTGAAGAAGTTTCTCCACACTTGGCAATCTTAAACATATGCGTGACATCATTAATATTGAGTTGGGATGCTGAAAGTTTTCTAAACTATTGGCAATGAAAGGGAATTTTGAGCAACCAAAAATAAATGAAAGATTCAATTTTTTTTCTATTCTCTTTATAGAAAATTCTTTTATAACGTTATCATATGAAGAGATCATCAAAGAGTAAGCAGTCAAAACTGTGGGGAAAATATTAGAGATGTGTGCTACCAGGTTAATTAATGAAAATATGTTATTTTCTGGATTTTTGTGGTGTTTGTGGCATCTGCCAGCTTTAAAAAAAATCTTATAATTTGTTGTAATTTCTTTTCTCATTTATTTGTGTGTCCTAATTTTATATTCCTTTGCTTAAAGGATGCCTTCAAAGTTGTAAAAGCTTCAGGTCCCGCAAAACCTGGATCCTCCCTAGATGTGAGTTCTCTGTATTCAGTCCAACAGGTCTTGAATATCAGCTGAATGTGGCTGACTGAGGTGTCCAGTGGTTGCATGAGGTTAAGCATTCTGAGCAGATTTCAGATGCTGGGGACTGGGACTCTAGCCAGGATATTAACTACAACCTGGTGGTAGGCATGATTCATATTCCTTCTTGTCAATCCTAGATTAGCTACTTGCCAGGTGGGAAAAGGATCAGAATATTTTGGAAAAATTCTGGAAATAATAATACAGACTGGTTTGGAAATGGAGTCATAATATATATACTGGGGAATCAGTCAGTACAAACCATCTAGGACCTCTGTCTTTTTGGCATATTGACTTTTAAGGCGAACAGGAGAAAAAAAGAAATATTAGGACAAGGTGAAGTTAAGAGTATAATCTTAATATGAAATGCACTAGAATTTTTATGATTAGAATTCTAATGTTCTGCTATCTAAGTGAGTCTCTGACACAATTCCTCATTACCCTCCTTTATGTAGAATTAATATACTTTAGCTTTCTTTTGATTATTGTTAGCACGGTATATCTTTCTCCTTCACTTTCCTTTTTTAATTGATATATATTTGACATAAAACATGTTGTAAATTTAAGATGTGCAGTGTTAGTGTAATACATTTATAAATTGTAATGTGATTGCCATTGTAGTAATAACTAGCACCTTTATCATGTAATTATTTCTTTTTAGTGGTTGGATTAACTAAGATCTAGTCTCTTAGCAAGTTGGAAGAAAATAATACAATATTGTTGTCTAGATTCACGATATTGTGCATTAGAAATGTAGAGCTTATTTACTAGTCATTGCAAGTTTGTACCTTTAAACAACATCTCTTTTATCCTCTAACCCCCATCCCATTGTAACCAGCATTTTACTCTTTGTTTCTACAAGTTTGACTTACTTATATTCCACATGTAAGTGATATCATACACTATTTTCCTTTTCTGTCTGGCTATTTCACTTAGCATAATGTCCCCAGATTCCATCCTGCTGTTGCAAATGGCAGGATGTTCTTCTTTCTCATGGTTGAGTAATATTCTATTGTATGTATGTACATATGTGAACATATATCTGTATTTATACATATGTTACATCTTCTTTATCCATTCATTCATTCATGAGCACTTGGTTGTCTCTATAGCCTGACCAATATGAATAAAGCTGCAATAAACACGGGAATACGTATATCTCTTTGGTATCCTGTTTTCATTTCATACCCAGAAATGAAATTGCCAGATCATATGGTAGATCTATTTTTAACTTTCTGAGCAACCTCCATATTATTTCCCTAATGGTTATATCAATTTACATTATCACCAACAGTGTACAAGCATTCCCTTCTCTCCACACCTTCATTGGTATTTGTAACCTCTTGTCTACTTGAGGACAGCCATTCTAACAGGTGTGAGGTGATATATCTTTGTGGTTTTGGTTTGCATTTTCCTAATGATTAGTGACATTGAGCATCTTTTCATGTAGCTGTTGGCCATTTGGATGTTTTTGGAAAAATGTCTATTTGTTTCCTCTGCCCATTTTTAAATTGGATTGCTTGTTTGGTTGTGATTGAGTTGTATGAGTTCTTTATATATTTTAGATATTAACTCCTTATCTGATAAATGGCTTCAAATGCAGTAAAGTTTCAGGACATTAAATCAATATACAGAAATCAGTTACTATTCTATATACTAATAATGAAATATTTGAAAAAGAAATGAAAACTGCTCCATTCACAATAGCATTATAAACAATAAAATACCTTGGAACAAATTTAACCAGGGATGTGTAATATCTATGCAATGAAAACTATAAGACTTTGTTGAAAGAAATTGAAGAAGGCATAGACAAATGGAAAAACAATCTGTGTTCACGGATTGGAAGAATTAACATTGTTAAAATGTTCATACTACCCAAAGCTATCTATACATTCAATGCAATCTCTATCAAAATTCTAATGATATTTTTCACAGAAATAGAAAAAAATCTTAAAATTTAAATGGAATCACAAAAGACCCTGAAGAGCCAAAGAAATCCTGAGAAAGAACAAAGCAAGAGACAACACACTTCCTGATTTTGAACTAGAGTAGAAAGCAATAGTGATTAAAACAGTATGGAACTGGCATAAAAACAGACACATAAACCAATGGAACAGAATAGAGAGCCCAGAATTAACCCCCTGCATATACAACTAATATCCAATAGGGAGCCAAGAACATCCAGTGGGGAAAGCATAATCTCTTCAACAAATGGTTGTTGGGAAAACTGGATAAACATATGCAGAACAATGAAATTGGACCCTTCTTTTATACCACTCACAAAAATTAACTCAAAATGGACCAAAGACTTAAACATAAGACCTGATACAGTAAAACTCCCAGAAGAAAACCTGGGGAAGAAGCTCCTCAATGTGGGTCTCAGCAATGACTTTTTGGGTATGACACCAAAAGCAACAACAAAGGCAAAAATCAACAAATGGGACTATGTCAAACTTAAAAGCTTCTGCACAGTGAAAGAAACAAAACGAAACAGAAACCTGTAGAATGGGAGAAAGCTTTTGCCAATCCATCTTTTTACTTTTAACCTATCTGTGTTTTATAGTTTAAAGTTTCTCATAAACAATATAAAGGGGGATCTTGTTACTTTATCTACTCTAGCAGTCTCTGTCTTTTAACTGATGTATTTACACCATTCATATTTAAAATGCCATTGATATCGGTGGCTTAATATTTACCATGTTTCTAATTGTGTTTTATCTATTGCTTTTGATTTTTGTTTCATTTTTCCTTCCATTCTTTTTCTGCCTTGATTTTAATCAAGCACTTTTTATGATCCCATTTTCTCTCCTTTCTTAGGATATCCTTTCTGTCACTTGTAACATTCCTGTCATTCATTTCACTTGTCCATAAGCTATAATCACTGAACACATGGTAGGGCTCCTAGTGGTAAAACTCCCAAAAGTGGCTTCCTCTGACTGGGCCCTATCCAAGTTTCTAACTCTCAAACTAGGCCCTGCTGGACCTCCAGTAATTTGTCAATTATACATTAAAGTGTTCCTATCAATACTGGGTTCTGTGCAGGCTTCTGTTCCTGGGCTTCTGCTCTGTGTACCTGTAATTCTCTGCGTTGTCCTGTCTCCAAATTTGGTAGTAGCAGTTTTCCCTGAAACCCTGATTTTCTGATGGCTCTAAGAAGAGTTACTGATTCTCAGTTTGTTCAGAATTTTCCTTATTGTGAGAATGGGAGCAATGACTTCCAAGGTCTTTACAGGTTGGGCCAGAAACTGGAAGTCTTACTTTACTTTGTAAAATAGCTCTAACTTGGTGAAAAAAAGGATCTTACTTAAAAAAAAAAAATAGAAATTTATTTGATAAAAGAACCAAGTGAGGAGCTAGATGAGAAAGTCAGGGTTGGCAATTTTGTGTCTGATTTGATTTTATGTTAGATATTAAGTGTCTAAAATTAAAAAAAAAATTCTTTTCCTTCCTCCCTCCCTTTCTCTCTTCCTTTCTCCTTCTTTCCTTCAACAAAAATTTTGAAAACATATTTCTAATCTGTGATAGGCACTGGGGACAAGGGTAGACAAGATATGGAGATCCCTTGCCCTTGTAGAAGTTATTTCTTTCCTTTTTAAAAAAATTATGTAGTGAAGCAATCATAGTTGGAGAGGGACTCCTGCCTTTCAGTGTGTCTTCTGCAAAGCACGCCTCTACTGAGGGTGACTGATTATACATAATGAATCAGTCCTCCCTCTGGCTGTTTCCAGAGTCAATGTCTTAGTAAGAACGGATCTGGAGAAGGTTATTTTAGAATAGTCACCATGCAGGTCAATTAAGTACTAGTGTAGAGTCATCCTAGGAGTGCTTGATTATAGGAGCATGTCAGGGTGAGGTGGTAAAGATCTTTAGAGAAAATCACACTGAGTTTCTCACTCTGCACGGCCTCTCTGTCAAATAAATGCCCTTGATATCCTCATTAAAGAGGCAAAAATCGAGAGACATTAGTGAGAGAGAAATGAGAGACAAATGAGTAAAAAATGAGAGACATTAAGTGACTAGTTCCATTTATGCAGCTAGCTAATCTAAATGGTAGATTGCAACTTGGAGACAATAAATCTGTGTCCAGAGCTTGCCCGCTTATCTATGTATGGAATACTACAGTCTTCCAGTGAAGGCTATTTGGGTAGAAGAGGTTAAGAGGGGAGAAGGACTCTTGATTACAGAGTTACGGTGAGTTTGTATCTGTACGTGGGTCTTCTCTCTGCTTCTCTCCCCCTCCCTCTCATATCTGAAAACAGAACCCCCTCTTTATTCCTTGATCAGTCCTTTTCTGAATATCAGCTTGGGTGTTGGGGACATTCGTTTGGATTTACTATTTTCTGGGGCAGATCTTCCTCTTTCTTATGTTCCATAAATGAGTGAAACCATATGATAATTGTCTTTCTCTGCTTGACTTATTTCACTTAGCATAATCTCCTCCAGTCCCGTCCATGTTGCTGCAAATGTTGGGTAATTGTTCTTTCTGATGGCTGTTTATTTTTTAATTTTTAAATTTTTTTTTAAGGTTTTATTTATTTATTTGACAGAGAGAGAGAGGCAGCCAGAGAGGGAACACAAGCGGGGGAGAGGGAGAAGCAGGCTTCCCACTGAGCAGGAATGCATGACCTGAGCCTACGGCAGACACCGAATGACTGAGCCACCCAGGGGCCCCAGGACTCTTGCTTTTAAAAGAGGCATGAGAAAGGTCTTTCTCTCTGCATGAGCACAGAAGAAAGGCCATGTATGTACACAGTGAGAAAGTGGCCATCTACATGCTGGGAAAAGTTGTCTCACCGAAATCCAGCCCTGATAGAGACATCTTGATCTTGGATTTCTAGCCTTCAGAACTGTGAGAAAATAAATTCCTACTGTTTAAGCCCTCCAGTCTATGGTATTCTAATATGGCAGCCCAAGTAGACTAATATATTACCTATTTTATATAATATACTGGAAAACGCAGGAATGAAAAGTTTCCTAACTTACAAGTGATTGATGTATCCTAGAATTGAAATGATTAGTTTCTAAGAATTTGCATTGTGTTAGCTGTCTACCTCCTTTTAAAGGAGTCCTTTGAAATAACTAATATTCAAATACGGGTTTAAAAAAAACAAAGGAAATACATCTGTAACCTTACAAAGAGAAAACGTAGTCTCTAAACTTTTCTTTTTATCACAATCCCTTTGTAGAGGGCCGAAACTTCTGCACTAATGCTAATCCATGGGAAACAAAGAGAAAGAAAAGGAGGGATGAAGTTTATAAATGAAGATTTATCTAGGTAGAATGAAAAGAATGCAGTCAGTTATAAGTGTATATTGCATACTATTTGCAAAAAGTATGTGAAGTGGTAGAGAACAAAGTTGTGTGTGCTGCCTATATTGGACGGAGCCCAGGAGAGAGAGTCAGGTGCCCTGATAAAGGAGGAGCAACTTCAACACCCACCAGTACTGTGGTCTTGGTAGGTTGTCTAACTCCTCTAGCTTTATTTTTCTTGAAGAAAAGTAGAGATGACCACCTGGCCCTGACTACATCACAGTGTATTGGAAGGAAATAAGTGAAATTGTGTGAAAAAACCTTGGCTTCCTACATCCCTGGAGAGTGTGTATTGCCACAAGGATAAAGGACATATGTAAGTGGAAGCTTGTAATATAGTGCTCAGCCCAGAGTAGGCACTCTATAAATGGTTATTGAATAAATGATGAGTATTGAATGGCCTCAGCTGAAACTCTGATATTCTGGATTCTAATCTTCTGGGGACTTAAAAGAGGTGCTCTAGGACTTTTGCAAATGTAAGTGGTATGGTGAGTGTGGAACTCCCAGGATGTAATAAAAATGCCCACACTGATCCATTAACAATTTTTCCATGGGTGAGTTCTTTTTCTTTGTCCCTAGATGGAAAATTTGGCATATCCCATCTTTTTTCTGGTCATTCTTAGGAAACTGACATTCGTATACTCACATGTAAAAAAGAACAAATGATGCAATTTATTGGTAACTGGAATGCATCAGATCCAAGGTATGAATCAATTCTCGTCCATCTTCCACTCAGTGTCTCCCTTCCCTTCTCTTCCCTTCCCTTCCCTTCCCTTCCCTTCCCTTCCCTTCCCTTCCCTTTCCTTTCCTGTCCTGTCCTGTCCTGTCCTGTCCTGTCCTGTCCTGTCCTTTCCCCAGATGTACAGTTGGTTGTAGCTTCCTTTAGGGTGGTTTCTTTTATCTGTCACTCACTCTTTTACATACTAGCAACTTATGCTATTTTGGGCCTCTGGTTGGGGGACTAGGGAACAGGTGAAGGGATAAGGCAGGCTTTGCCTGGCTGGGCTACTTCGAAGTTCCCTGGGCCTGGCTAATGGTTGGACTTGACTCTCTCTTGGTACTTTAATAGATTCTTCAGACTTTCCAGTAACTGGCAACTCCTAAAACACAGGTGATGAAATCTGTATCTCAAGCTGTCACACGCTGTTCAGCACCTGATTCTTTGGTGGTTTACCCCAATTGCTGTTCTCTTGTGCTCCCACTGAAACTTTGGGGGGATTCCAAAGAACTATGGCCCATATCTCTTTCTCATGAATAGTCAATATTTGGTTCAAGGACATACTCTTATAGCCTTTTTTTCTTGAAAGACCACAAAAGTTTATAGAAATCCTAATGGAGCCCCTTCCTCCTGCTGTCATAGGATAGTTACTTTAGCTTCATTAGGATTGCATGGAATGTACAGAAAGTGCTTTTATTTTGTTATTTTTTAGTTTTTTAAAGATTTTATTTGTTTATTTGAGAGAGTGGGGAGAGGGAGAGGGAGAGTCTGTAATCAGACTCTGTGCTGAGTACAGAGCTCCATGCATGGCTCAGTCCCAAGGCCCTGAGATCATGACCTGAGATCATGACCTGAACCAAGAGTAAGAATCTCAGTTGACTGAGCCACCCAGGCACCCCCCAGAAAGGGCTTTTAAAGCTCCATCTTATTAACTTACTTCTTGAGTTAAAAGTTTGCATCTGTCACACCAGCAATGCCCTTCCTCCCTGCTTTGCAGGGGAGGACTCATCAGATCAACAGTTCTCTGTAAAGACAATGTCACAAATCCTTTCTCTACTTTCTGAACCTGTTTATATCCTTGATCTTTCTGAGTGATCCAAGATTTATGGAACCTTGTCTCAATCATCTGCTATAAATATGAGTGATGTCCATAGTGGTGCTTTAGCTGAAACTTCAGTATTTATATCCTGTTACACAAACAATAAACTGATATCCATGACACTATAGAGATTCAATCCCTCTGAGGGAACTGCTCATTGTTTGTTACTTTTTATGTAATGGGGATCAGCAAAGGTTTTATTTGTAAAGAGTCTCACTGCTAAGAAGATTGGAAAATGACTGCATTAGTGAAACCACTTTGTTCAGAAGTTTCTCCATATTTCCAGTGGAATGACTGTTCCTCATTTAATAAAATATGAGTCTCTTATGTGAATAGCACTGAGCTAGTTTCTGGGCAGGTACCAATGCCATCATGATTACTATTAAAACCAACATTAAGGCAACCAAAGGGTGCCCTAGGGGTTCTGTTGCCCTTCAGATCTGAGCAAAATATTACATCACTTTGGATCCCCTGGCCCCAAACCCTATCATCTTACTTTCAATCATTCCATTTGTTTAGTAACTTTGTTGAAGATATGAGGGCTGAGGATGGGGAGAGACTGTCACAGGAAGAATCACATGAAGGAATATGCAGCTTTCTGATCTCATACAAATCCCATTCTCTCCTCCCTTCCCCTTCCCTCTTACTCCAGAGAAATTGGCAATATCTTCCCCCTTTTCTGCTCAGATCAATTCTACCCTCAGACATTCTTGGAGTAGGACCTTCCACATTCAGTGCTTTTGTAGAAGAAACCGCTCACTTCATACGAGATGTTTTGGTATATCTAATGTATCTCCCACATTATATTGATAATAACCTAATTCACATTTTTAGAACACTTTGCACTTTCTAAAACACACTTCAATCCACATGGTTTCTTGATCCTTATCATTTTCTTAGGGTGCAGATAATGGAGGCATTATTTTCTGCTCTTTATGGGCATAGGGACTGAGAAGGTATATTACCTGTACCACTAGAATTTATAATCTAGAGGAAGACAGACATACAAATTACAAACTATGGAAAAAAGAGAAGTTTTAAATATATGCTTTTTTGAAAGTTGCCTGGACAGTAGTTCTCATCATAAGAAAAAGTTCCCATCACAAGAAAAAAAAATTTTGTAGCTGTGTGTGGTGAGGGATGTTAACTAGACTTACGGTGGCAATCATTTTGTAATATATACAAATACTGAATCATTATATTGCAATCTGAAACTAAGGTAATGGTATATGTCAATTATTCCTCAATAAAAATGCATAGAATAGTTTTATATATAATAGATCAGACGGCAATTCCTTCAGATTTGATAAACCGCAAAAAGACTTTAGGAAAGAGAAAATAATTGAGCTGACTACTAAAAAAAAAAAGAATTTTGTTCATTCGGTCAAGAAAGGAAGAACATTTTAGGCAGATAGGTTAGCAAGAATATATTCGTATGCGAGAAAGCATATGATGTGTTTGGAGCGCTATCTAGAAGCTGAACTTCGGAAGGAGGATTTGTGGCCATCTAGGGGAGAGAGTGGTTGGAGGGAGAGTGAAAAGTATTGTGGAAATTTTTCTCTTGTTTAACATCCCATTTTGTTTAATTAATCAATTAATTGTTTAATATTAATTAAATTGTCTAATATTAATTGATCAACAAATTGTTCAATATTAATTAATATTGTTGAATATTCTATTTTTAATTGGATAAAAACTGCTTTTAATTGTATATAACCAGATTCATGTGTGGATTTGAGTTGGCGCAATTGGTTATGCAGTCTCTGTCTGAAAATCAAATATAATACCCAACAGAGTTACTTGGAATTGTTTGTAGGAAACTTTGATTTCTATAGGCACATGATCCTTATGCTATTGGCAAATTCATTATGAGAAGTCTACACATGCAACTACTTTTTGGAATTCTCTTAATGAAGAAGGGCATTTCTTATCCCTTTAGATAAGTATCCTCCCAAAACTGCAGGCTCTATCTTGTTACAGAGAGTAGTCACACACACACACACACACACACACACACACACACACACACACACACGTAGTTACAGGATATATTGTTGATGGTCTTAAGGGCTATAATCAGGAATTTGCATTTTATTTGTTTGTCTACGGAAGCCATTACAGGTTTTGAACAGAGAAGAAAATTGTCTAACCCTACTAGGTATGAGATAATCCAGTAGGTTTCTTAGGATGGCCAAAAAACCCAGAATTTTTTAAGTAATCTCTATGTTCAATGTAGGGCTCAAACTCATGACCCCAAGAGACCAAGAGTCACGTGCTCTACAAACTGAGCCAGCTGGGTGCCCCAAGAAAGTGGAATTTTTTAACCTAACTGTGATTTAGTGGTGGGTAAGAAGGTGTCTATGTAATATTCTTTCGTTCAACAAATGTTATTTACACACCTACTATGTGTCAGATGTTCTTCTAGGGACTGTTCAAAGGGATGTGAGTTTACCCCTTCCAGTAGGGGCTCTTATGAAATATACATGGATCCCTAGCCACATTCCCCCTCCTCACTTGCAGGACTGTGAAGAATAGTCCCAGACCAGATTTGCATCTTATCCTAACATGCTCATCTCCAAAGCCTTGCTGACGAAAGTGGTATCTGCTAGCCATATACGCCCATGAAGACTTGAATTGTGCCTACTGCGGGTAAGGAAAGAAATTTTACCTTGTATTTCATTTTAACTAACAAACTTAAACACTGTTATTTGATTTAAAACTTGAAAACTTTCAAAAATGTTTGGAGCAGTTTAAGTATGTGAATCTATTTTTTTGACAATGTTACAAAATCAAGTATTTCCAGTAATAGTGTAGTGTCTGAATTGAGACCTGCTCTAAATGTAAAGAATTGAAAAGATTTAGTAAAATGTAAAATTTCTTATTATAATCTTTATGTTGATTACACATTGAAATAATATTTAGGCATGTTGCATTAAATCAAGTAAAATGTTAAGGTTAACGTAACTTTTTAACTTTTTAAAATGTGGCTAGTAGAATATTTAAGATCATATATGTGGCTTGCGTTTTACTTCTTTTGGACAGAGGTGCTTCAGACCATTACATGAGAAAATAAAATAAATTCCAGTCTTTTTGAAGCCATTGGATTTTTCTTTATTTTGTAGCGAAGCCTATACCCACACAATGCAGCTGTTTTTATAATTGTGTGTGTTTGATGTTCCGCAGCTGCACTATAATATGGCTAGGGGTAGACTTATTTTTATTTATTCTGCAGAGGATTTGGGGTGCTTCTTTTAATGTGTCTTTCTTAAATTCCGGAAAATTCTTTTTCATTAGCCCTTTGAATAACAATTCTCTCTTTGTCTCTATTTCCCCCCCCCCAATCAGGAATGTTTCTTTGATGTGTGTTATGCCTGTTTTTTCTCTAGCCCATACATCTCTTAATTATCTTTTCCACGTGCTGAATTATAGATGATTCTCTCAGATTTTTCTTCCAATTCATTAATTTTATTTTTGTCTGTACTGATAAAGCCTTCTATTACGTTTTAATTTCACGGACTGTATTGTTCATTTGTGGAATTCCCTTTGCTTTTTAAAACTCTGCCAACTTTTTCATAATTCCTATACTTGCCTTAGGTTTCTATTTGTTTTCTATCTTTTTAAGTACTTTAAACAAAATACTTTAAAACCTTCTTTCATGTTGATTTACTATTTTTTTAAATTTTTTGGCTGCACCATCTTTCATTTACTTATGTGTCCTAATTGTTTCTAAGTACATTTTATTTCCTCGTGCTATTTATAATATTTGGTTGTGAAACCAGATTCAGTGATGGCCATTTTCCATGAAAGTAGTAGCTATAAATCTTGTCTATAGAAGCATCCTTACAATGCAGTTTTATCCTGATCCTGATAAAATATGGATCAGTTTTTAATGTATATTCCTTGGTTTGGAATTCATGTATGCTTTGATTGTATGAATTCAGCCACCACTCCGGCAAATGGCATTGGCTCGATTCAGACACTTTTTCTCCAGATGGGCTTCAGTGTCAAGTGGGATTTTTTAAAATCCCTGTTTTACAGATAGGGTAAGTCTTTGTGACTCTTAGCTTCATGCAAGTAGCGTAGCTCTGGGTCCCTATGCTCTTAATGTCCTGGGCTTCCTTCTCTGCAGGACTCAGTCTCCTGTTCTCTAGTTTTGTTTGTTTGTTTGTTTGTTTTAAAGATTTATTTATTTGAGAGAGAGCATGAGTGGGAGGGGTAGAGAGAGAGGGAGAGAGAATCTCAAGCAGACTCCATACTGAGTGTGGAGCCAGAAGAGGCTTGATCTCACGACCCTGAGATCACGACCTGGGCCAAAACCAAGAGGCAGAGGCTCAACTGACTGTGCCACCCTGGTGCCCCCCTGCCCCCCGCTTTAAAAGCCTATTTTGATTTCTAGAAAACTGTGAAGTGTTTTGATTTTAGTTCTTATTGATGTGACTTCTAGGTCCTTTTGTTTCTAGCACTTGGGGATTTTCCTTTCTTGGTGTTAAGTGTAGTTATGCTTCCAAAAACTTAAATTGTTATATTTTATTCAGTTTTCTCAATGTGTTTGAAGTGCTGGTGTATGTATATCTTAATGTCAGCTTAATATTTCCATTCCAGAAGTACCTTGGTCAATGACATTTGCTGTTTTTCCAGTAATCAAAAGTCTTTCATGATTTTGCTACGGGTTAATCATAAAAGTTGAAAACAAATAAACAGAATTTGCATTATTATAATGCTGCAAATATTATTTACCTTCAGAGCCATCTAGTGAGCTAAGATAGTATTTATTTCTTTTTGAATCTAATATTTCCCCTATGTCATCAAAGAATAATTACTCTGTCACTAGGTTTAATTACAGATAGGCATAGCCATAGGTCCTAGTCTTAACTCATGAGACTTGGTTGAGAGACAATTCTTCATGGGTTTCTCATGCTTCTGCATGTTTTAGTAAGAGACGCATTGATTGTCTTTTGTCTTGGATTATTTTTTCAAGACCGTATAGAGATCAGCCTTGGAAGATGGAGATAGTGTCTACTTTTGAAGCAAATGGCAGGCATGCCTATTGCCCATTATAAAAGATTGGGGTTCCCTAAGCTCTAGGTTTCTCTCTTGTATGCAACTTTTTTTTTTTTTTTTTTGGTTTTGGTACAACTTCTCACTTTTCTACCTGCCTACTGCCCGTTATAAACCTGCATATGAATTCTGGGGTGGTGAGTAGCTAACTTGAGATCATCAGGTAAAGGTGAATTCTGCCATCACTAACTCATTGAACAAATGTCAGCAGATTTATGGCTCACCATTATCAATACTTCGTGATAATGTAAAGAAAAAACAAACAAATGAACAAAACCAAACTCCCAGGTCAACAAAATCCCAAAACAAACTGTTTAAACTGTTATCTAGATGTTACATTTTTTTGACCAGCATCTTCAATATCATTGTTATTGATCATTTCCCCAAGGAATTGATGTGTATTCTGTATAAAATACTGGGTGAGGCACTAAAAAGGATGAGGTCTTTGTTATCCTTGAGGAGGATACAACATTTTGGAGAAAATGGTAATTAGCAAAATGAGGCAGAGCTGTACCCTTCCAGGAAGAGCAGCAAGTAATGAAGGGTGTCAGCACGGAGGGGTGGGGGTGTGGCTGAGCTTTATGGGCTTGGAGCACTGCCGAAGTTGGGAGTGTGGGCAAGTCATTTCCTCATCCGTAAGGTGAGAAAGCTCACTAGAACCAGATTTTTTTTTTTAAAGATTTTATTTATTTATTTATTCAACAGAGATAGAGACAGCCAGCGAGAGAGGGAACACAAGCAGGGGGAGTGGGAGAGGAAGAAGCAGGCTCACAGCAGAGGAGCCTGATGTGGGGCTCGATCCCGCAACGCCGGGATCACGCCCTGAGCCGAAGGCAGACGCTTAACCGCTGTGCCACCCAGGCGCCCGAACCAGATGTTTTTGAACAAAACTATTTTTCTTAATGAAAATTTACAAAGACCTTTAGTCTGTAAAACAGGTAAAGGCATAGATTCATTGCACCTTAAACCCACAGTCTGACCACTGGACCCTCCTCCCCGGAGCAGTCTCCATACCCCTCCAAAGTCCACAGTCCACCTCTCTGAAACCCTAAAAGTCACAGAGCCCAGTTTGAAAATCATCGGGCATGATGACTGCGGAGATTTAGAGAACTGAAAGAAACACATTCTGTAAAGACCAAGCGTGTCTGTTTGAGGTTCAGTCGGGTAGCTGTGCTGGCCTCGTTACCACGGTGCCAGAGCCCAGCCAGGCTTCTGTGGCTGGTGAACTTGGCTGACCGCTTAGTCAGAGGCAGCCTGAGCGGAACTAGCCACCCTGTCGACACATGGTATTTGCTCATAGGGTGGGAAGAGTGGGGGAAAGCCAGAAGATGTGAATGAATCGGTTCAAAATTCATCATACCTAACTCGAAAAATAGCTCACAGCTCATTCCTTACTGACTGAGTTCTTGAGGCATCTACACCCACTAAGGGAGGTCAGCTCTTGCGTGGAAGTCAGCGTTTCGCCAAACATCATGAAAGGAAAAATGCTTTTTAGATGAGCTTCCCCCCCACAGTACCCAGAGGGGGAGGCTGTTGTGGTCATTAGCTTTTCCTGCATTAAATCTGCTCGGTGTGACTAGGCCATTTGATTTCAGGTTTATCCTAAAGCCACAGAAATCGAGTTGCTGGGTATTTACTTGGGATTAATGACCAGTTAGGAGAAGCTGTGCTTTATGCCATTAACCCGAGCCAGGTGCTAATTCCTGGAACATGCCCTGCAAACAGAGGTTATTATTGCTGTTTGGAGCTGTGAATGCTGCCGTAGAGACTACAGGCTTTCTTTAAAGAGGAAGCCATTTTGATTGGTCAACACTCCATATTTCGGGAAAATTAATGCCCTGTGTATAAGCCAATCTGATTGCCTGGAAACATCTCCCGGTGCTCATGCTGTTCCGCTGATAATCCACTTCGAGACATGGGGCAGCCGGCTGGAAACCGTAGCGGGTTCTATTTTTGGCACCTAAAATCAATGCCCCACTCTGGCAGCCTGGTCGGCTTCCTCATTATCCCCCCTGCCCGGTGCACTGAGCGCAGCTTCTCTTGTGGGAGATTAAAGTTAGTCAGGGAATGTGATAAATGCTTTCAGTCATATCTGCTGTCATTTGAATAATACTGGGTGTCAGGAAGAAATACATCCCTGGCCTGTTTTAGCCAACCAAATTCTTTTGATTCTCTCCTTCCCCTTAATGCAGCAAGAAACAGCCCCTGAGAAGCGTACAACCTCTCCTTCCACGGGTCTGGTTCCTATCTTCCGGCTGGGTTGGATAGTCTCTCAGGAAAGATTCTTTCCATTTTATCCAGCAAAATTCAGGATGTCCCTACTTGGTTGGGAGGGGCATTTCCTCTATTTACCAGAAGAGAAAGTAGTTCCATTTTGCCAGAACCTTCTAGCCTTTTGGAACACAACATCCTATTTTCTAACTAAATCTGTATCTGTATCTGTTTAAATTGGCCTCAGTGAATATGCTTTTTCATGCTTTAGTTTTTCTACTGATAAAATAGGGGGGAAATGAAGGTATGGTTAAAAGACATGATTGGATGGAGAAGTAGTATATGAGGCATATGTCCTGTCCCTCCCTCTCAAGTCATGCAGCTGGAGCTGGCCGTGGGCAGACCTGAGGCAGGCAAAGTGGATTTGTGGTGCCCCCAGGGTCCCCCTGTTGAGGCTGTTTGTCACACAGGTGAGTCTTTCTTCATTCCTTCTTTCTGGAAGCCAGGATCCTCAGTTCTCTTCCCTCTTTCTCCAATGAGACAGGATCTCCAGAAGGGATCTGATGGATTTGTTCTTGATGTGATGTGGGTGATGGCACTCCCTGCATACCGATGGGATGGAGCTGTCTTGTCATTTAAAACTTTGAATGGCTCTCAGACACGGGTGTCAGGCATTCTTGGATTCCAAGGATGCATGCCTAAGGACTCCACTTGTGCGTGCTGCTCAAGTTGGCTCTCAGAAAAGAAAGCCCTGATTGTAGCTTTTGCTGAGTTCAGTGGCCTGTTGCCTTGATGGCTGATTTCAAGCTACCAACATAAAGCCACTAAAAGTGAAATTGGAAGGCATGAGCAAAATTGGCTCCTGTGAGCCACCGTGGTTCCTTTTCCTGGCCCTTTTGGGGGGAATTGTTCAGTGTGGGTTTACATTTGCTTCTCCATAGCTTTCTGATTTTACTGAAAATGAGATAGAGTTGTGTTGAGGTTTAGACTGACAACCTTAGCTTTGAATCCTGGATCTCTCCATTACTTACCAACTTTATGATTTTGGACGATTTAATATCACTGAGCCTTTATTTCCTTGACTATAAAATAAGTATAATACACAACACTCAGAGGTGTTCTGAGAATAAAATTTTATAAAGTATGTGAAAGAAGCCAGCACATTAGTGGCTCAGAAACCGTTTTTATAATCTGCCTTTTAACATTATTTCTTTACTTTGGTTTGATCTTAATAAAAAAAAAAAAAAAACAAGTAGGAAACAGCCATCACTGAGAACATCCATGAAAGTCACTGTTGCTTCTACATAAGGAGGCTCGATCATTTCTTTCTCTGGTTTTCCTTTTCTTACATCTACTCTGGTCCTTGGTAAATCCCTGATCTGGAACTCAGTCATGTACAAACATCCTTCCTTTTATGGCTGGTGATGGATATGACAAATATGATTATTTCTCCTTCTTCTTGCTTGAAAGATAACTCTGTCTTGGCAATTGCTCTATTTGATTTTCAAAACTATCCAGTACTTCCATGAAAAGATTTTGCTTTTTACTGAAGATAAGAATGTTTAGTCAAGAGAATGGATATAACAGCTGACATCTTCTCATGCTACTCCATGTTAGAGACTCTACTAAGCCTTTTTACCAGGATTCTCTCATTTGGTCCTCATAATGACTCAATGAAATGGACACTGTTATCTCATTTAACAAATAAAAAAATGAGAGAATTAGAAATTGTTAAGTAGGGGCGCCTGGGTGGCACAGCGGTTGGGCGTCTGCCTTCGGCTCAGGGCGTGATCCCGGCGTTATGGGATCGAGTCCCACATCAGGCTCCTCCGCTGGGAGCCTGCTTCTTCCTCTCCCACTCCCCCTGCTTGTGTTCCCTCTCTCGCTGGCTGTCTCTATCTCTGTCAAATAAATAAATAAAATCTTAAAAAAAAAAAAAAGAAATTGTTAAGTAATTTGCTCAAGGTCACAAAGCTGCAGAGAGATTAATTATGGAATTTCAAGCATCAGTGAATTTGTACATGAGGCAAACTGGCCGGAAAAAACCTCTCTAGGGTCCCAAAAATCATGACTCGTGGCTGGTCTTTGCAGGGCTAACTGTATTAATACTTGGCTATAATAAGTCCTTTGAAGGCAGGAATTGTGTTCTATTCATTGCCATATCTTCTCATCAGTGCCTGGCACATCCTTCAGATAAAGTAAGTGCCAGTAAGGGATTGTTGAGCTGAACCTTCAATTTACTCAATAAGTTTTCACAAAACACTTAAGTAATAGGTACTCTTCTAGGCATTGGAGATAGCATTGTTAAAAAACCAAAAATCAGGAAAAAAACTCCTTGTTCTTTTAGAAGTTAGATTCTATTAGGAAGAGGCAAAGAATATAATTAATAAGTCAATTATTTCATATGTTAGAAGCTGATAATTGCTCTAAGAGAGTAAGGTAGGCTAAAGGGGAAGGGAAATCAGAAAAGGGAAGTTCAATGAAATGATGGTATTTGAGGAAAGACCTGAAAGAACAAGAGAGTTAGCCATGAGGACTTGTAGGCAACCGTGTTCCAGGCAATGGGAAGGCCCTGAAGTGGAAGCCTATCTAACCTGTTTGGGAATTGCAAGAAGGCCTCTGTGGCTGGAGTAGAATGAGCATGGAGGAGATGATTCAGAGCTGGGAGATGATCATTTTTGCAGGGCCTGTAACGACTTGGGCTTTTACTGTGATAAAATGGAAACTCAGGCAGGATTTTGAGCCAAGCACCAGTGATCTTACATCTTTTGTTTATCGATTGATTGACATGTTTTCTAGGCTATTTTCACTGCTCTAAAAATTCTTTCTACTCTGCCTATCATCTCCGTCCCCCAACCTCTGGCCACCACTGATCTTTTCTGTCTTCTGTCCCCATAGTTTTGCCTTTTCCAGAATGTCATATAATTGGAATCATACAACACATAACCTTTTCAAATTGGCTTCTTTCACTTGGTGGTATGTATTTCCTCCATATCTTTTGAGTATCAATCAATCAATCAATCAATCAGAAAAGTCCTATCAAAATAGGCCTTGGACTATAATTACCAGTCTTGACATCAGAAATGCTGTAACACTGTCATATATGCATGTGACCTGACATTGATTGTCATGTTGAGTGCAGACTATAGAGAGGAAAAGGTTGGAGGCAGGAAGACAAATTTGGAGACCATCATAATAAACTAGGCAAGTAATGATGGTGGGTAGGACCAGGGAGGCAGAAATAGAGTTAGTGGAATTTGAAAGACAGGAGTCAAAAATGATTCTGAACAGCTGGAAGGTTGGGGTTACCATCATCTGAGCTGGGGAAGACTGCCAATGGAGCACGTTTTAGGGGGAAGATCAGGATTTTAAAGTTTGAAATGTCTATCGGGCATTTGTCAGGTGGGCAGCTGGGTAGAGGAATATGGAGTTCAGAAGAGATGACTGGGCTGGAGATTTTTTCAGATAATTGGGAGGGATCAGCATCTGGGGAGAACTTAAAGCCAAGAGATTGGAAGGGAACCCCGACAAAAGAAGGTGTTCAAGGACTAAACCTTTGGCTCCGAAGTCAAGGAAAAGAACAGGAATTTACAAAGGACAATAAGAAACTGCGGTTAGAGTTTGGAGAAAAATCGGAACCACGTGGTGTCCTGGAGGAAAAGCGAGAAAAGAAAAAGTGTATCTAAGAGAAGGTAGTGAACAACTGTGTCAAATGCTGCTGGTATGTCAGTTAAGCTGAGAACGAATACTGCACCCAGGATTTGGCAACATGGAGGGGACTGGCAACCTTGACAAGAGCCGCTTCAGTGGCGTTTTAGTGGCAAAAGCCTAATTGGAATGAGTTTCGGAAGAAATGGGGTGAGAAAATTGAATAGAGAGACAACTCTTGCAAGGAGTTTTATTGTAAAGGGGAGCAGAGAAATGGGACTGCAGCTGGAGGAGGGAGAGGGACTGAAAAAACGTTTATTAGCATTATCCCTTCAGTTGGAGGAATAACATGGTGCTTTATGCTAATAGGAAAAAGCCGGTGGAGATGAAACATGGATGATGTAAGAGAGAGACAGGTTCTGTGTCCTTGCAGGAGAGGAGAGATGGGATGTTTGTAATGCATGGCAGGGGTGTGTGTGTGTGTGTGTGTGTGTGTATCTATATATGATATAATGTAAAATTCTTCATTTGGGATATATATTTGTGTATATATATATATACACACATATGCATACACACACACACACACACACACACACACACACCCTATATAGTGATATTCTCTGTAAGGTGGAAAACAATAACAAACAAATGAATTTGCATTCCAGGAGATTTCCAAACTCTAGCAATATAAAGCCACTTAAAAATTTCCAACCTTTCAAAGGCATATTGTTAAAGCTCCCTTAGCCCCCCTACCCAACCCTGTACCTCCTGTATTAATTTAAAATGAAAGAGCAGTTAAGTATATTTAGGACACTTTATTTAAACTGTTTTTCAATCAATGATTTTTTTTTTTTTAATAGAGTGAATCTTTGAAGTGAGTCAGCTGCGGCTTCCCTCTCCCATGATTGAAGTGAGAGAGAATTATATAGAAAGAGGCCAGGGTGCTCTTTAGTCCAGACAAAGCTGTGATGATTAGAAGAATGAATTGCAAATGAGGAAGACAATAGGGAAGAAGGTTCTTTTATGGAGGCAGGGGGGTGGGGTATGGCAGCGAGGACTCCTAATCATTACAATCCAGGCTCAGAAAGCACTTGGGGATGGGAGTAATTCTGCAGCCATTGGAGAAAAGGAAACCTTTGGAAAATGTCAATGTGTGGACACCAAATTGTACAGTGTGGGCGCAACATCTGTGCCCTCCCAGATCGGGCCTTGCTGATCGGGGACAGACAACAACACACTCAGCCAGTTTATTAAGCACTCCTGATTGAGAAAGGCACAAACATGAAACGATTTGATTTTCCTACAATTACTCTCCTAACCACTTTATGCCAAATCTCCCTTCTCTCTCGAAAGATCTGTTCATTCACCTGGGTCAGATTCCATAATTTCCCAGATACTTTCAGTTATTAAAAGGTGATCCATTTTAAAACTTCAGTATCTCATTCAAAGTTTCTCTTGCTCTTATTATATGTCAGGCTTAGGACCGTGAAGAAAGGACGTGGGAAGGCAGGCCATTCCGAAACAAAGTCAAGCTGGCTGCTTCTGTATAGTTCAGGATGTGATCCAACCAGTGAATCCCATGGTTCCAGGTACACCCCAGAAATCCCCTTCAGAGTGAAGTGGGTCCCTTGGTTAGATGCCACATTGTGTGGGATTTCTCCATTTATATTGGATGAACAAATGGCTACTGAATGCCCTTTTCTTCTACTTGCAGTCACTTCCAATCTTCACTAAGACACTTGGCTCTGGAGAGTAGAGAGCACCTCTTTCCCTTCCCCTACAGAGAACAGCCTGACCCCTACTGCTGGAGAATCTCAGGATAATGTGGCACAGTCATTGCCTCTCCACCCTCAGCACTGGCCTTGGATGTTGGCAGTCTTGGTTCTGAGAGTGGGGCACACTGCTGGGAGGAGCTTTGCCTGGGGCTCTAGGGGAGTAGAAATGGCCCTTTCCTCCGATAGTCCCTAGAGATCAAATGGGCGGGGAGCTTACGGAGTCTGTGTTTTGTGCTGTAAGTATACAGAAGGCTGCTCAGCTTGACTTCTTGGTTGGTGGTCAGAGTAGAGAGCCACTTTTCTAGTAGCAGGGAAATAATGCCTGGGGAGTGGTGGCGGGGGCGGGGGGGGGGATGTGTTGGTGGGAAGAGCCCACGTGGCAGTCCTCAGGAAACCTGCATTAAAATCCAAGACTGCCACATACTTATGACGTTGGGAAAGTCACTTATCCTTGGGGAGCCTTTTCCCTCATTTTTGAAATGTGTGGATCCCGTTTTCCCTATGTGTCATAAAGGACTGTTTTGGGAATTAAACGGGGCTATGGATATGCAAGCACACTGTAAAATTAAAAAAAAATGTTTTTCAAAGGCAAAGGTGATATTCTCATGAAAGTCTGGTGAAAATGGCTGCCAGGATTATTATTATTAATTTTTTAAGATTTTATTTATTTATTTGACAGAGAGAGAGCCAGGGAGAGAGGGAACACAAGCAGGGGGAGTGGGAGAGGAAGAAGCAGGCTCCCAGTGGAGCAGGGAGCCCAGTTTGGGGCTCTATCCCAGGACCCTGGGATCACGCCCTGAGCCGAAGTCAGATGCTTAATGACCGAGCCACCCAGGCGCCCCATATATTTGAGGGTCAAAGTCGATTGAAAAATTATGCTTGTTATGCTACTCTTTCCACCACCCACCCACACATCCATCCATCCATCCACCCACACATCCATCCATCCATCCATCCATCCATCCATCCATCCATCGGTTCATTCATTCATTCATTCAACAATAACTGAGCAACTATCATGTCCTGCATGCTAGAGATACAAAGATGAATGAAACGTGCCTCTGGTCTTCAAATAATAGTTGCATGAGGAATACACGTAAACAACTAGAATGTGGTGGGATAGAGGTTTTGAAGGGGGTAGGGTGTGGGGTATTGGAAGCATATGGGGGTTCCCTCACTTCTGGGAGAGTCTGACGCAGTGGAGGTTCCCTTACATGGGAAGGCTGGGAGAGTGAACACATTTTGAATTATGCTGGACATCTTCTGAGAATTGTCCCATGATGAAAATTACCTCCCGGTTTGTGTTCGATGCTGCCAATCTCCCTGCCGGGCAACATCTGCTGTAGCACCTGTAAGCCTTATGCTAATGATTATTAATGATACTCTCTCCCTGCATTGTGCTCAATTGCAGGGGAGGGCAACATCAACAGCCCCTCCACCCAGCTTGTGCCTTGGCCACTATGAAAAAGACCAGGTCTTACCCTGCTGCTGCTGGGGAGCAGCCCACCCATTTCAGATCACTCTTGTCCACAGCAAGCAGAGCCTGTGTTTTCCATGTGACTTCTCTTCCTTAACTGTTTTTGTGTCTTTGGATTTTAAGCTTTCTCAGAAAAGGGACTTACTTTCCCTATTTATGACTTTTTCTGTGTCATCCATAAAAATACGACCAGCATCAACAATCGGAGATTCCTGTAGGTACTCATTCATTCAACAAATTTGTGCAACGGTGGGTATGAAATCAGTGTCACTGATTCACTAACCAGCACAGCCCCCGTGTTAGCCTCTTGTGTGTGAGAAATAAGGACTTTCCTAACTTCAGTATAACACGTGGCTGTAAGGGACTTTTTCTGGAATCAGGTGGAACTGGGCTTGGATCCAGATCCAATATTTTCTAGCTGTAAGACTGTGGACAAGTCGCTTATGTCTGCAAACCTTAGTTGTCTCCCATAGTCCTATTTCCACAAGATATTAAGGAGGATTAAATGAGATAATGTGCGTAAAATACTTACCTCAGCGCGTGTACATCACAGGACTGTGATAAATGAAACTTACAATTATTGTTGCTATTGCTGTTGTCCTGATCTCTCACTGCCTGTTCTTTTCCTCTGGGGTTAAGATTGATATTAAATGGAAGATTTTGAAAGACAGAAGAGGACTTGCCAGGGACATCATGCCCTTGGCACTGTCCTCCGTAGAGGGAAAAGGTTGAATTCTTCATCGTCTGAGACAAATGCTGTGACCCTTTATAGGTCTGAAGTGTTAACAGAACAAACACTATGGGATCGTCTACATATATTCTGTCTTTACCCTTTTAAATTGGGTTTTCTTTCTTGGAGAGAGCTAACTCATGAATAGGGCCAGCTCTCCCATTCCTTGCTGAGTACCATGAGGCATCTTTCCCTGATCATTGAGGGGCCTCATCAGCCCTACTGTGACTTATCCTTCCTCTCTTGGTGACCACAAGGCAATTCTTTTTTTTTTTTTAAGGCAATTCTTAAAGTGGGTATCATGACATGCTCCTGGGAAAAAGATGTGAAACAACTGGTGTCTTAAGGGCTACAATCAAACTGGAGAACATTCCTTCCTTCCTGCAAAACAGTTCTTACAAATGATGGGGCCTCATTTTTAAACTCGGAGTCTACAGGATTATTTGCACACAACTATTTTATTTCTTTCAACTTGACTTGGGATAGGGCCATCATTTTCTTTCTATTGTTGATCTCTTCTCCCTTCTCATTTAGTATAACAAAGTATCAATAACAGTTACTTAAGAAGAGTAACAGACAGGTAAGTCATGCTTGCAGGCACTAGGCTAAATACTTCAGCATCATGACATCTGCATGTTACAGAAGCAAAACTGAGGCAGCCAGTGGTCAAGTACTGCTAGATCACAGGAAGGAGTGGAGCCACCTTTCTAACTCAGGCAGCCCATCTTGGGAGACCCTGGCCTCTACCACTATGCAGATCTGTCTTTCATACTTGGCGTTTTATAGTTTATAAAGCAGTTTTGCATATTTATTTAATCCTCATAACCAACTTGCAATGCTGATATTAATATTTTTCTGCTTTATAGACGAGGAAACAGGATTTCGGGAAGTTTTTGCAATTTACCCAAAGTTTCACAGCTGGTAGCCCTCCAATTGGAATTTGGAACTAAGGTTTCTAACTACAGATAACATTTCCATAGAGCACATTTATCCAGTTTGACAGAAGATGTCAAACAGGGTATTAGCATAACAACTGCTCATTTGAGGAGCATTTGAATCTCAAGCCCGTTTGCCCTCTTACCATAATTTTGCACTATGTAAAAACCATGTGGGTATTGAAAATGCTTCCCAACAACCTTATTCTCAAGGTCTGGTTTTTCTTTTTTCTTTTCTTTTTCCCTTCACACAAGGAAAAAAAAAAAAACTAATTGAAATGCATGCTGTGGTCTTGCGAACTATGAGTCAGAAGAAAAGCAGTTAATCACTTAATGCAATGATTGTCTTTTCAAGTATCAAAGGGGAATAGAACGGAGGTGGGGGTATGGAGAAGAGAAAAGTATGCAAGAGATCTTATGGGAAAGTCTTTGAATACGATTTCTTCATCTTTGCAGTCTTTTTGGAGTCCTCCTGTGTAACTCAATATGTTCCTTTCTCAGACTCTGTCTGGTAAAGAGGAAGTTAGCTGACTGTCATTGTGCACCTGCTTTGGTGCTAGAAGACACAACCACATGTGTCTGTGTTCAATATCAGGGTCAGGTCTTCCTTATGAGAGTCCATTCTCCATCTGGGATACCTGGGTTCCCTCTATGTTGTTGATGAGGCCAGGTTAGATTTGCTTCTTAGAGTCATGCTTAGCTACTGGGAGGGCAGGCTCTGTCCTTGACAACCTGTGCCTATCTCCTTCTCCTACCACTTGCTCTTATCCTTTGCATTTAGGCTCCAAAGTCATGGTTTATGACAAAACTTGCATGTAGCCACAATTATTCTAAAAGAATTCCTCACATTCCTCATGAGGAATATACTTTATGAGTTCATGCACACTGCATTGTCATAATAAGTCCAATGCACAGCTAGTGTTTCCCTCCAGCCTTGAAAGAAGTTTCGTTTCCTTGGCTTTTGTATTAAATGAAGTGGTTAGAACCAGGTGGTGGTCTATACATGTTTATTTTGGGGACAAGTCCTAAGACGGTGGCAGGGTAGGAGGAACCTAGGCTTGTCTCATCCCACGAGCACAGCTAGATAACTGTCAAATCATCCTAAATACCCCAGAAATTGACCTGAAGACTGACAGAACAAACTCCATGACTAGAGGGAGAGGAGAAGCCACATCAAAGAAAGTAAGAAGTACAGAGACATGGTATAGAGAAGAAATGGATTATGGGTGCTGTGGAGGGGAGGGGGCCATGGTCCTGGAAAAGGATGAGAGAGAGAGAGAGAGAGAGGCACACAGGAGAATGCATAAGAAGGTTTCCCCAAAGCCACTGGCTGGGAAAACAAGAGGGGCTGAATTTTGTGAGTTCTTGCAACAAGCAGGGCTTAAAGCCTAGAGTTTTAAAGGTCAGCAGGCTTGGCTGGGATAGAGCCTGGAGGGCCCTGCACTGCTCCTGGAGAGAAGGCAGGTAAACAACCCAAGGGCAGACAGCATGGAAACAGCAATCTGAAAAATGCTTAGGGCGCACTGCAGAAAGATTACTTGCTCTTTTCAGAGGCATCCCCAAGAGGCTGCGTTCCTGGAGCTGCTTCTCTGGGGACAAAGGAGCTGCCTGGTACCATTTCCCTCCCCTGCCCCTCCGCATAAACAGAGCTACCTGCGGGAAGCAGTGCCGCACTGCACTGGCTGCCTAACTTGCTTACACCAAGCCCAAGCCCCCTGTGCTGTGGCAGGACTGCCCTTCTAAGTCAAGCTTGCCTCTGTCTCAGTGTAGCTGACCCCTCCCTCAGCATAAACCCCAGCCCATATCACATCTCCAACCAGAGAGTTCTGCAGGGCTTCAGTTCTCATGGAGTTGGTATCAGGTCTCATTTCACAAGCAGATCAGAGCACGCCTAGTTAAAACTCATCATATTCAGGCCAGGGACCAAACATTACCTGCAACAGGCAAGGAGAGCCTCTGCAGATGATTGGCCCCAAGGATAGGGCAGCCATAGCACAACAGCATACACCAGAGTCACTCCCTGAAGCTCCAGGCCCCAGGCCTACATGACCTCTTCTTCATAAGGCCATTATTTTAGGAACAGGAGAGATAACTGTTTTTTCTCACAAACAGAAGAAAACAGAGACTTAGAAAAATGCCAAGACAAAGGAATTTATCCCAAATGAAAGAAAAAGATAAGGCCACAGCCAAAGAGCTAAGTGAAACAGATATAAGTAACATGCCTGATGGAGAATTTAAAGCAGCAATCATAAAGATACTCATGGGGCTTGAGAAAAGAATAGAAGACATCAGGCAGACCCTTATCACAGATATAAAAGGGTTCAACAAGAATCAGAGATGTAGAATGCAATAAATAAGATTGGAAACAGGCTTAATGCAATGGACAGCAGGCTGGGAGAAGCAGAGGAATGAATTTGTGATATAGAGGGAAAAAATGGAAAATAATGAAACTGACCAAAAAGAGAAACAGAATTATGTCACACAAGAACCGACTTAGGGAACTCAGTGACTCCATCAAACAGGATAATATTTGTATTATAGGAGTCCCAGAAGAAGAAAGGGGGGCAGAAAGTTTATTTCAAGAAATAATAGCATAAAGTGTCCTTAATCTGGGGAAGGAAACAGATTTCCAGATCTGGGAGGCACAGAGACCTTCCATCAAAATCAACAAAAGCAGGCCAACACCAAGACATACTGTAATTAAATTAGCAAAATATAGTGATAAAAAAATATTAAAAGCAGCAAGACAAAGAAAGTCCTTAACTTACCAGGGAAAACCCATAAGTCTAGCTGGAGATTTCTCAACAGAAATTTGGCAAGCCCGAAGACAGTGGCACAATATATTCAAAGTACTGAATGAGGGAAATTTGCAGACAGGAGTACTCTATCCAGCGAGACTATCGTTCAGAATAGAAGGAAAGATAAAGAGTTTCCCAGACAAACAAAAACTAAAGGAGTTTGACCACAAACCAGTCCTCAAGAAATATTATAGGAGACATTTCAAGTGCAAAGGAGAGACCAAAAGTGACAAAGATAAGAAAGGATCAGAAAAAATCCCCAGAAACAACATCAAAACAAATAATAAAATAACAATAAATGCATATCTATCAATAATTACTTTAAATGTAAATGGACTAAATGCTCTAATAAAAAAACATAGGGTGTCAGAATAGATTAAAAAAAAAAAAAGATCCATCTATATACTGCCTACAAGAGACTCATTTAGACCTAAAGACACCTGCAGATTGAAAGGGAGGGTGTGAAGAAATATTTATCATGCAAATGGATGTCAAAAGAAAACCAGAGTAGCAATACTTATCTTGGATAAATTGGACTTTAAAACAAAGACTGTAACAAGAGACGAAGTAGGTCACTATATGATCATACAGGGGGCAATCCAACAAGAAGATCTAACAATCGTAAATATTTATGCACCCAACATGGGGGCGCACACATATATAAAATAATAACAAACATAAAGGAACTGATTGATAACACCATAATAGTAGGGGACCTTAACACCCCACTTATAGCAATGGAGAGGTCATCTAAGCAGAAAATCAACAAGGAAATAATGGCTTTGTTTTTGTTTTTTGTTTTTTAGAGAAAGAGAGAGAGGTGCACCAATGTTGGGGAGAAAGGGCAGAGGGAGAGAGAGAATCTTCAGCAGGCTCCATGCTGGGGCTTGATCTCATGACCCTGAGGTCATGACCTGAGCTGAAATCAAGAGTCAGACATTTAACTGACTGAGCCACCTAGGTGAGGAAACAATGGCTTTGAATGACACACTGGACCAGACGGACTTAACAGATATATTCAGAACATTCCACCCATACACATTCTTTTCAAGTGCACATGGAACATTTTCCAGAAAAGATCGCATATTAGGCCACAGTCAGGCCTCAACAAATACAAGAAGACTGATATCATACCATGCACCTTTCCTTTCTTCTTCTTTTTTAAAAAAGATTTATTTATTTGAGAGAGAGAGAGAGAGTGTGTGTGTGTGTGGACGGGAGGGACAGAGGGAGAGGGAGAGGGAGTCCTAAGCAGACTCCACACTGAGTGTGGAGTCTGACATGGGGCTCGATCTCACGATCCTGAGATCATGACCTGAGTCGAAACCAGGAGTCTGACACTAAATGACTGCACCACCCAGGTGTCCCACCACACACCTTTTGTGACCACAATGCTATGAAACTTGAAGTTGACCACAAGAAAAAATTTGGAAAGACCACAAATACATGGAGGCTAAATAACATGCTACTAAAAAATGACTGGGCCAACTGGGAAATCAAGGAAGAAATAAAAAAATACATGGAAACAAGTGAGAATGAAAACGTAACAGTCCAAAACCTTTGGGTTGTAGCAAAAGTGGTCCTAAGAGGGAAGTATATAGCAATATAGGCCTACCTCAAGAAATGAGAAAAAGCTCAAATAAACAACATAACCTTACACCTAAAGGAGCTAAAAAAGAACAAATGAAGCCTAAAACCAGCAGGAGGAGGGAAATAATAAATACCACAGTGGAAATCAGTGATACAGAAACTAAAACAAACCAACCAACCAACAAACCATAGAACAGATCAATGAAACCACAAGCTGGTTCTCTGAAAAAATTAATAAAATTGATAAGCCTCTAGTCAGGTTTATTAAAAAAAAAAAAAAAAGGAAAGGACCCAAATAAATAAAATCACAAACGAGAGAGGAGAAATAACAACCAACACCACAGAAATAGAATTGTAAGAGAATATTTTGAAAAACTATATGCTAATAAATTGGACAACCTGGAAGAAATAGACAAATTTCTACAACATACAAACTACCAAAACTGAAACAGGAAGAAATAGGAAGCTTGAACAGAGTGATAATCCGCAAAGAAATTGAAGTCCAGGGCCAGATGGCTTTACAGGTGAATTCTACCAAACATTTAAAGAAGAATTAATACCTATTATTCTCAAATTATTCCAAAAAATTGGAAAGGAAGGAAAACCTCCAAATTCATTCTATTATGCCAACATTACCCAGATACCAAAACCAGATAAAGACTCCACTAAAAAAGAGAACTAGAGACCAATATCCCTGATGAACATAGATGCAAAATTTTTCAATAAAATGCTCGCAAACCAAATCCAACAATTACATTTAAAAAAGTCATTCACCATGGTCCAGTGAAATTTATTCTTGGGTTGCAAAGGTGGTTCAATATTCACAAGTCAACCAACATGATATACCACGTTAGTAAAAGGAAGGATAAGAACCATATGATCCTCTCAATAGATGCAGAAAAAGCCTTTGACAAAGTATGACATCCATTCATGATAAAAACCCTCAAAGAAGTAGGTTTAGAGGGAATGAGCCTCAACATACTAAAGGCCATAAATGAAAAACCCACAGCTAATATCATCCTCAATGGGGAAAAACTGAGAGCTTTTCCTTTATGGTCAGGAACAAAACAGGGATGTCCACTTTCACCATTATTTCACATAGTACTAGAAGTCCTAGCCTCAGCAGTCAGACAACAGAAAGAAAGAAAAGACATCCAAACTGGCAAGAAAGAAGTCAAACTGTCACTATTTGCAGATGACATGATACTCGATATAGAAAACCTGAAAGACTCCACCAAAAAAATTGTTAGAACCGACAAGCTAATTCAGTAAAGTCACAGGATACCAAATCATCGTACAGAAATCTGTTGCCTTTCTATACACCAATAATGAAACAGCAGAAAGAGAAGCTAAGGAATCTGTCCCATTAACAATTGCATCCAACACAGTAAGCTACCTAGGAATAAACCTGACTAAAGAGGTGAAAAACGTGTACTCTGAAAACTATAAAACACTGATGAAAGAAATTGAAGGCGACACAAAGAAATGGAAAAGCATTACATGCTCCTGGTTTGGAAGAACAAATATTGTTAAAATGTCTATACTACCCAAAGCAGGCTACACATTTAATGCAATCCCTACCAAAATACCAGCAGCATTTTTCACAGAGCTAGAAGAAACAATCCTAAGATTTGTATGGTGTTGGGGTTAACGAAGAGCATGAAATCAGCCATAATGCCTGGCTTGCTAAAATATAACACAGAGGCCGCGGAGGGCCGGGAAGGCTTCAGAGAAGGGCGTAGGCCTTTGGAACACAGAGGCCTCCCTGACCTGTCAGCTGTTGGAATGCCCAGGGGAGTTGCCTTCCCGAAGCTTTTCCAGCCCAAACCGACGCCCTGTGATCTAAGAGCTGTAGGCACTGTCCCTTAGGCTATGTTTAGTGGAACTCATAGAACACGCCCAAATTAGCGTATTGTATCTTTCCTGTAAACAGATCCTTCCTGTTTTCAGTAAGACCCCTTGTAGACATCATGTGCTTGAGAAACAGTGATAAGGATTTGTGATTATCCTGAAGGACCAATAAAAGCGGGAGCAAAAAAGAGCAAAGGGTTTTTTGTCTCTGAGCGCTGAATCCTCCGCCTTTCTCCTCTATTTTACGGCAAAGTTTGGAGTAATTTGGAGTAATCTTTCATTCGTTGGTACAGGGATTGCTGGCCATTCCTGGCAGTATGGAACCACAAAAGACCCCAAATAGCCAAAGCGACCTTGAAAAAGCAAAGCAAAGCTGCAGGCTTCACAATTCCAGACAAAAGTTATATTACAAAACTGTAGTGAACAAAACAGTATGGTAATGGTACAAAAATAGACACACAGATCAATGGAACAGAATAGAAAACCCAGAAATCCAGAAATGAGCCCATGACTGTATGGTCAATTAATTTTGATAAAGCAGGAAAGACTATCCAATGGGAAAAAGACAGTCTCTTCAACAAATGGTGCTCGGAAAACTGGACCGCTTCCTTACATCATACACAAAAATAAATAAAAAATGGATTAAAGACCTAAATATGAGATTTGAAACCACAAAAATTCTGGAGGAGAACACAGGCACTAACTTCTTTGACATCAGCCGTAGCAACTTTCTTCTAGATTAACATCTCCCGAGGCAAGGGAAACAAAAGCAAAAACTATTTTGACTTCATCAAAATGAAAAGCTTCTGTGCAGCAAAGGAAACGTGAATGAAACTAAAAAGCAACCTTTGGGACGGGAGAAGATAGTTGCAAATAATGTATCTGATAAAGGGTTAGTGCCCAAAATATATTAAGAACTTACAAAACTCAACACTGAAAAACCAATCTAACTAAAAAATGTGCAGAAAACATGAATAGACATTTGTTCCAAAGAAGACCTACAGATGGCCAACAGACACATGAAAATATGCTGAACGTCACTGATCATCAGGGAAATACAAATCAAAACCACAGTGAAATATCATCTTACATCAGTCAGAATGGTTAAAATTAACAACACAGGACACAGCAGGTGCAGACGAGGATGTGGAGAAAAAGGAATACTTATGTACTCTTGGCAGGAATGCAAACTGGTATATGGAGATTCCTCAAAAAGTTAAAAAAAAAATCCTATGATCCAGCAGTTGCATACTAGGTATCTACCCAAAGAATACAAAAATACTAATTCACAGGGATACATGCACCCCGATGTTTACAGCAGCATTATCTACAATAGCCAAATTATGGAAAGAGCCCAAACGTCCATCGACTGATGAACTGATAAAGAAGAGGTGGTCTATAAACACAATGGAATAGTACTCAGCCATAAAGAGAATGAAATCTTGCCATTTTCAATGATGTGGATGGAACTAGAGTATTATGCTAACTGAAATAAGTCAGAAAAAGACAAATACCATATTTCATTCACATGTGGAATTTAAGAAACAAAATACATAAACAAAAGGGGAAAAGAATAAGCGAGAGAGAGGCAAACCAAGAAACAGACACTTAACTGTAG
Source organism: Ursus maritimus (assembly GCF_017311325.1). Taxonomy (NCBI): domain Eukaryota; kingdom Metazoa; phylum Chordata; class Mammalia; order Carnivora; family Ursidae; genus Ursus; species Ursus maritimus. Next base: position 9,671,979 of record NW_024425341.1, on the reverse strand, counting down.
AGAACAAACTGATGGTTACCAGAGGGGAGCTGGGTTGGGGATGGATATGTATGGAAGTGTTGAATCACTATATTGTACACCTGAAACTAGTACTACACTGTGTGTTAATTGGAATTTAAAGAAAAACTTAAAAAAAAAACAACCCTAAACATGTTTATTTTTTAAAATATTATTTTTATGTGACTTTGCATATTTGAATTTGCCTAAGTTAAATGTCATCATGTTGTACGTATTCCATATGGTACCAGTACGTGTGCCAAATGTTGACAATAACTAATATTAGCATGTTGAGGTTTTCTGTGCTTAAGGCAGAAGAGGCAGGCCATTGTGAACTGCCAAGGATGTCACACAGTAGGGAGGGATTAGAGGCCAGGAACATTTCACAGCTTGGACAGCTCTTACACTAGACTTCTCTGAACTTCCTTTGTGTGTCTTAGGTAAAAGAATGTGCCATGGTCTGTCAATAACTGTTGACTCATTTTACTCTGCCTGATAACTGTTCGAAGTTTGTTCTTTCTCTATAGTGAGAGAATTCATATTCCCCTGTTCTTCTGAAGGATTGTGTTTATGTAGGAGATGCAAATACTAGATACCTTGTATTTGGGAAAGAAACTCAAGTTATGAAAGGGTTGCATCTTTGAGTCTAGAATGCATGTCCACATTTTCTTAACTCTAGACAGTGTGACCTTGGACACAGAAGAAATTCTTTGAGTCTCAATTTCTTTATTTGTAAATGGGGATTAAAATACTTGCCTTGTCAGTTTCAGATTTGTTGTAGAGATTTACATAAAGTGATTTGTGGGAAAGGATTTTATGAAATAAGTGGAGTTGGTAAAATGCAATTATTTCCTAGTACAAATTTTGGAATTTTTATGATTTTAGGATACTATTTTGAACTATTGATATCTCGATGTGTGAGCAGCTTTTTTGTATTACAGAAAACAAATCTTTGGATTTTTAGAGAATAATTTCAAGGAAAAAATCCCAACCAACTGTATTAGACTGTACGAAATTAGTTAAATTTTATAAATACAAAGGAGAAGGAAAATAAATATGGAAGAAGAAATTTAAATGATACTTAAGGCTGTTAGTGTTTACTGTTAAGTGAAAATGATGACCCTCTTGGATGATGTAGAGGGAATTTGATTAAAGAATTGGTTGATACATATGACATGTCAGTTACACATGGCATAGTAAATGGATAAAGGATGAAGGGACTGCACATTGCACGTTTGGGATTTGGATAGGCTCAGATTTGGATAGCCAGGAAGATTTTGAGTGTATACGAGAATGTGTCACACTTCTCAGGAATTTTTTATTTTCAAAGATGGTCTGCTTTTTGTGTGATATATCCCTAGCACCACTTGTTTTGATGATCTATTGATCATCTAGGACATAAGATACTGTATTATCTCTCAGATACTGTGTTACCCTTAAGAAGGAACTGGAATGTTATACTAAACTCATCAATGGAATGGACTGGTACACCAATATATGCTTCACCCTTCCAGATTTGACAAGTGAAAAGGAAATAGGCTGAGTTTATTCTCTCTTAAGGTCTGGCAAATTTCCTTCTGATACAGATAATCTTCTGCTATTAAAACTAGGAAGGAGTTAAAGCACTGAAAGACAAATTTCCTTCATTTTATGTGTATGTAAGTAGTCAGGAAAAATACTTGCTTAAAGTCACATAGCTAATTTATTGAAGTCTGACTTCCAGTCTCTGCTTAGCTACTGATTTGACAGAGAAGTAAATAAAAATGAAACACAATAAATTTGGGACACCAGTTTTCTGCTTTGAGTGGACACACTGATCTGGTTAATTATGAACTTGCCAAGTTTCCATCTTACCTTCTGCTATGAAAGAAACCAACTGGCATTTACTTAGAAATATGAACTTTCTTTGAGCAAAATAGCATTAAAGTTTATTCTCTGTTATTAAAGTTTTATTAAAGCAACAAGAACATAATTCCTAAAAGTCAGAAAGGTCAGCTACAATGCAGCTACCAAAAGAACAGTCAGGAGATTATTTTATTCTAACTTAAACTTCTTTTGGTGTTATGGGACAGGAATAGGCTACTAGATCATCTCCCAGAAAAGTTTTGAATTTGAAGAAAACATTTGGTTGCTGTGGTAGTTTAAAATATTTTTTGTAAGATTTTATTTATTTATTCGACAGAGATAGAGACAGCCAGCGAGAGAGGAAACACAAGCACGGGGAGTGGGAGTGGAAGAAGCAGGCTCATAGCAGAGGAGCCTGATGTGGGGCTCGATCCCATAACGCGGGGATCACGCCCTGAGCCAAAGGCAGACGCTTAACCGCTGTGCCACCCAGGCGCCCCTAAAATATATCCACAGATTCATTGACACACTTCTCTGCAAGAGGTGGATACTAATTTTCTTCCATTGTGGGCTACATTTAGTGAGTGTCTTCTAACAAATAGAATAAAACAAAAATAATGATGAGTGACTTTGGAGACTAAGTCATAAAAAGACACTGCAACTTCCTTCCTGATCCCTCTCTTGTATTGAACTGTCTGGGTAAAGTTAGCTTCCATATTCTACAGATACTCATGTGTCTACTCATGGAGAGAAATATGTAATGAGGAGATGAAGTCTCCTGCTAATAGCCAGCAAGGAGTGGAAGCATCTGGCCAATAGCCATGTAAGTACACCATCTTGGAAGCAGATCCTTTAGCCTCAGTCAAGCCATGAGATGATAGTAGCCCCTATTGATATCCTGACTATGACAACCTGAGATACCCTATGCCAGAACCACCCAGGTAAGCCCAAGGCAATCAACCCATCCTGGTTTGCCTAGAATTGTCCTGGTTTTGGCACTGAAAATCCCATGTCCAAGGAATCCCCTGAGTCCCAGGCAAACCAGAATGGTTTGTCACCCTAATCCTTCCTGAATTCTCAACTCACAGAAACTGTGAAATAGTAACTTTAGCCATTAAATTTTGGATTAATTCATTACACAGCAGTAGATACTAATCCTGCAAACATTGTTTATTACTGGTTGTGGTTGAAGTATCAAAATGCAGAAATAAAGATTTATCTCACTCTTTTTTAATTTAAATTTTAGTAAACACACAGTGCAATATTGGTTTCAGGAGAAGAATTCAGTGATTCATCACTTACATACAACATCCAATGCTCCTCACAAGTGCCTCTTTAATTTCCATCCCCCATCTAGCCCATCCCCCACCCACCTCCCTCCATCAACCCTGTTTGTTCTCTATCATTAAGAGTCTCTTAGGTTTGTTTCTCTCTCTCCTTTTGTCCCCCCCTTCCCATATGTTCATCTGTTTTCTTTCTTTCCACATATGGTGAGATCATATGGTATTTGTCTTTTTCTGACTGACTTATTTCCCTTAGCATAATATACTCTAGCTCTATCCGTGTTGTAGCAAATGGCAAGATTTTATTCTTTTTGATGACTAATATTCCATGGTATATATATATATAGACCACATCTTCTTTATCCATTCATCAGTCAATGGACATTTGGGCTCTCTTCATAATTTGGCTATTGTAGATAATACTGCAATAAACATTGGGGTGCATGTATCCCTTCAAATCTGTATTTTTGTATCCTTTGGGTAAATACCTAGTAGTGTGATTGCTGTATCATAGGGTAGTTCTATTTTTAACTTTTTGAGGAACCTCCATACTGTTGTCCACAGTGGACACACCAGTTTGCATTCCCACCAACCGTGCAGGAGGGTTCCCCTTTCTCTGCATCCTCACCAACACCTGTTGTTTCTTGTTTTGTTAATTTTAGCCCTTCTGACAGGTGTGAGGTGGTAATTGTCTCAGATACCCTTAAACACAATCTTCAACTTTACATTCTGAATTATCTTCATCATCTAACAAACAATTGCCTGAGAAACCCAGTCATTTTACCCACTGTCTTACCCTCTAATGTCCATTTGTATGAATTTCTTTTTTTCCCCCAAATTTTATAGTTGTTTTGAAATCTGGTAGATGTTTTTTCACACTTTGAAATGGTGTTACTCAATGTATTGTTTGCAAGCTACCTGCCTTCGAATCATCTAAAGAACTAGAATCATCTAAAGATTTTGTTTAAACGCAGATACCTGGCTCCACTCGAGACCCAGTGAATCAGAATTTCTGGGTGTGGGGAGCAGGGTTCTGTGTGCTTATTAGACCGTGCAGGTGGGTCATAGGCACCACTTTAAGAGAAATGATAAAAAAAAAAAAAATCCTATTAACCACTGCCTTTTCAGCTGATAGAAATAATACTTTGACTGCAATATGTTATGAACGAGCTATGATTGATAACAAGATTACAATTACTCTTGGTTTCAATCTTCTTAATTTCACTGGGGGAAGGAGAGGAATGTGTACTGACAGAGCAGATGGATGAGTTCAATGCTTGCTTTCAGGAGACGGTTTAATAGGTCAGCAAACACGCTGTAGACTCATTTTGGGAAGTGCCTGGGCTTATCTGGTGATGGGAGCAGAGGAAAACAATCAGAACTCCCCTGGCTGAGAAGCCCCTGTACATATTTTCCCCTTGTGAAGTTCCACAGATGTCAGAAGGCCCAACTAATCTGTTACAAATCCAAACCATGATAGCTGGAGTCAGGCTGTTTTTGAAGGGAGATGAGCCAACAGAAGACAAATTGAGGAGGCGCGGAAGAGCCAAAATGAGGAAAGCGATCGTAGTTCCAGCATAATGACAAATATGAATAATGAACACGCCTCCTCTCGAGTGTACACATCTTTGCTAATGAAACACTCTACAGATTGTACAGATAACATGTCCATCATGAAGGGGGAGGATATACCAAAGTGAAATAATGAGGGAAAGCAGCTCTTCCTAGGAAGGATGTAATACAGCCGAAGCAACAGATAGAAGCTAATGGAAGACAGGGAAAAGGGAGCCGATGAGAGGGGTTTTGTGCGAATACAAGAGAAGAGCAGCAGGTCAAGGAGCTGGAACAGAGCAGGAAGGAAATGAATCTCAAACAGCATATTTCTTTCTTTTTGATGCACACATTTATTTCCCATAGAGTTGATTATCTTCGATTTGGTTAAATGTGACTCAGCTTAGTTCAACATTAGTAAAGTCAATACACTCCCCTTAGGCACTGAGGTTATCCAGAATGAGTCAGACAAGAGTCATATCCTAAAAGAGCTTACAATGGAAAGGGCGGGGCGGGGGGGGAGAGTAAGCAGGCATATAAACAGCTAGTATGATAATTATACCAGTCTCTATGAGGGGATATGCTGCATGCCCTGCTTTGTATCCTGAAGTGTTCCTATGTCTTTCTGGGTGTATAAAGGATAAAACAATCTATGAGACTTCTCCAATTCATCTGCAACAGTCAGACAATTTTGTTGCATTGATGTCTCAGATTTTCCAAGTTGCTGGTTTTTATTTTTCCAGAGGGAAACTATCAGAGGAATTTGTCTAGTGAAAACCATCTAGAGAAAATATTTCTTTGTGACACTTGGTATTTAAGTTACAGCAGATACGTAGAAGCATATAGATTTCTCTAATCCTCATAATAATTATATGGAGTAGCTATTATTATCCACATTTGAGAGATGATGAAGACAGATGGAGAGTTTGAACCAAGTATGTTGCCCTAGGTCATGCAGCGAGGAAGGGGTAAAGCTGCAATCGTAGTAGTTCGTGTCTTTCTAATGTCATTAGCGTGCTCTCTTAAATTCCTTACGATGCCTTTTAAGATAGCATGAAAGGAGAATGAAATAAGCGCGAAGTGAATGTGCAAATAAACTAGAAGCATCCAAATGAGGTGATTTTTTTTTTTTTCTGACATGAGGTTAGATAATTAAAGACACAGTGGCAAGTGAATTGGGTCTTGAAGGATGAGAAGGATTTTCATAAAGACTTGAGAATTGAGGGACCAGTAGGAGCAAAGATATCAAGACACACAGGTGAAGGGTGCATTTTGAAATTGATTAGAACATAGATCATATGGCATTATGGAGAGAGGGGCAAGGCTAGAATGATAATTTGCGACTGATTATTTAAAAACCTATGATAAACCTGGAATTTTGTCTTGGAGGTAGTGAGAAAGCCATATAGGTTTTGAGGAGGAAAATGAACTAACCTGATGTCTATGTTTGATGGAGGAAGGGTGGGACATGATGGGCCATGGAGACAAGTGTTTGTGAGGCTATAACTGGAAAGCTATGGAACTGGTTTAGACTAAAACAAAAACAACCGACCAAAAAAAAAAAAAAAAAAAAAAGAAAGAAAGAAAAAAGAAAAAAACCAACAAAAACCAAACAAACCAAAAACCTCCCAAACCCAAGAATACAGTTAAGAGCAGAGTGTTGCAAAAAACGGGAACTTTCAGGATTTAAGTAACTGCACACGCTGGATGAGGAAGAGCAAGCTGGTGAAGAGAACCCCGAATTTGCACATGTGGTCAGGATATAACGACATTAATTAAACAAGACAGAGAATCTCAGCGGAGAAGCAGTTTACAGGAAGGGGAGGATGAAGCGTTCAGCTTTACTAAGATAGTTTTAAATGTGTGGAAAATGGCTGGAAATTTGTCCTAGAGCTCAAGAGAGAGATTAAGGCGTGTGATATGGATGTGAGCATTTATATTCATTGGGTGATTTGGGAGATGATCTCCATTTCATCTACAGGAAACTGGAGGAAAAAACAGGAATATGTACTTCCCAATGATTGTATAGCGTATCAGTTAAAAAAAATTAATCTCCACCAACATCTAATGAGGAAAAGGCGCAGTCTGTGGCCATTGCAGGACTTCAGTTTAAGGAAGAGACAAGAAGTCATTCACATTCTATAAATGTTCTGCAAATTCCTATGACTATCCCATGGAATTAGAGACTGTTAACTCCTGAGGAACCATAGTAAACATGCAATGTCATGCAAGATGGGAACATGAGAGTCCTGTGAGCCAAGGTGACGATTTTTAGTTTCTAGTCAGACTTGAAACAAACCTCAGCTTAGGACGCTATAAGCACTTGCATAGATCAGTATTCATACCCTAGAGTTTTTGCCGATTCTCATCATTGCTTCATCCTTCAGTTTGAAGACCAACTTTGCCAAATATATTGTTTCGTGCTCCACCTAAAGCCTTTTTGGAATCTTGACATTATTCTTTCTACAACTTCTTAAGAGATTTGTGAGCAGAAACAGCATGTATCCCAACTGGGAGATAGGTTTTTTTCTCTCCAATATTAAAAGGAAGAGATATTTGCTGCTGTCACTTTGAAAACTAATGATCTTTTATGGCACATGTGTGGCATATTTTCACATTATTTTAGAAACACTGGGAGTATTATTTTAGCGAGGGTGAGATAATGCTGAGGATAATTATTATAATTATTTAAATCATTTCCAGGAGAGTTTAAATGGGTTTATGTTATTTCGTAGTGAAACTTACAGTTCTTGCAAGTTTTTTGCAGTCTGAGTTATAGATTTTAGTTTCTGAAGTTTAGGCATAGGAAAGTGATATGAGAATGCCCTGTAGGTATTCTATGTATGATTGAACATATTTTTCCAAGGTCAGGCAAGTGTTTTAGTTTTATGTACTGGGAGGTAGAATTTTCTTTAAGATTATTTATTTATTTGAGAGAGAGAGAAAGAGCGAGCACAAGCTGGGGGGAGAGGCAGAGGGAGAGGGAGAAGCAGACTCCCCGCTGAGCAAGGAGCCTGACATGGGATTCGATCCCAGGACCCTCGGATCATGATCTGAGCCAGAGGCAGATGCTTAACTGACAGAGTGACCCAGGCGCCCCAGTAGAATTTTTTTTTTTTTTTTTTGGCAACCTAACCCCCACAAGTGATTAGTTGATGGTAAGTCAAAACCCTGTTTTGTTCATGAGGCAGCTAATGTTTCACTAGGTTCTAATAGTGTGCCTGTATGATAGGAAAGGACACTCAGGATCTTATGGCCACTTCTATTCTTCCAGTTTTTTTTTTTTTTAAAGTAATCTCTACACCTAATGTGGGGTTCGAACTTACATTCCTGAGATCAAGAGTTGCACGGTCTACTGACTGTGCCAGCCAGGCACCCTTGGCGACTTCTATTCTTGAATCAGTGATTCTAATTAGATTATTCATTTTAAGAGTCTCATCTTACATTATATGACATATTAGTAATCAATAATACCCAGTATTTGAAATACTATTTTCTATATGGATGCTATTAAGGCATCTTGAAAATGTAAGCTATTCTTTCATGGGAATAATGAAATGATGAGCTGTCAAAGGAGGCAAGATAGTGAGATTTGTCAAATTTGGGCTTTTGTATCAGAAAGATCTGTTTTGAGTCCAGCTTTGCCATTTACTAACCGGTCAAGTTAGTCAAAATTTTTGATCTGTAGAAATTCTCAATTCCTATAATAACATAATTATAGCCCAGGGTTGTAAGAATTAAATGAGAGAATGTCTATAAAGTGTTAACTTGAAAGGTTAGGTTATTTGGTATTTATGTATCTTGACCATTCATTCGCTACAGAAACTGTTAAGGATCTTTGTTCAGGAAAGTAGTTGAGAGGCGGAGATATTCATGCATGACTCTGTGTGTGTGCAGGATATCATAAGTAAGTTGGGGTTGGGGGTAAGCAGAGTGGTGGGACAGGGCAAGGAGACTTCATTAGCGTCTACGGACTTCAGAAAATATGGTACTTACCATAGAGAGAACACATGGAAAGAGGAAGCCGAGAGGCTTACTTAAAAGCAGTTTTGGGAGTGAGGGTGGAGTTTCCTAAATGGACACATGTGCAACTTCAATCATTTGGGGAAAGGGGCTGGAAAACAAAATGTTTTTAGTAAGTTACTACCATGTGTGACTTGTTATATATATTGTGTTTTTGCAGCCCTGTAATATAATTATCATTACTTCAGCATTGGAGACAAATTTCCTAAAACTTGGAAAATATAATTTTCCCAAGGCTACATATCTAGAATGTTCCAAAGCCATAATTTCATCTCTCAACTGTAATTGTGAAGTCCATGAAATTTTCATTCTGTAGTATTGCCTCCCTCACCTGCTTGTATGCTTTGGGCATAGGACTGAAAGAAATGAATCAAGGGAGGTAATAAAATGGGTAACTTGGCCAGGAGAACCTACTGGAAGGGCCAAGGTGGTTTCTCTAATATATGCAAAGAGATCCCAATCCCAGCCCTTCCTTTCTAAGGTGCCAAGACATCGTACCTCTGTAAAGGCCACAGTAATAACTCACAAAAGTGCAACAAACAATACTGCCCAGGGCCGGAACGGGAGTAATCAGGACACTATATGCAGACTGAAGGCCAGACTCAGGTTTTGGGAGGGAAAAAAGTCCTCTGAATCTTGAAGGGCTGAAAACACAAATATACTCCAGATAAGACAGTCTGTGGCCAGACCAATTGTGAATGGTCTGAATTCAATTCTGTAATTCTGAATTCTATCCTTCAAACCTGGTAACTAAGAAAGCTTTCCTGTGTTTGTGGAGCTATCCATTTCCCAAATCCTTTGGGGCATCATTATGGGTTTTTTTTTGTTTGTTTTTTTGCCAGGGGTTTCTAAGCAAAAGTATCTGGTCAGATGTACAAGTAGCTTGCGGGTCTGTCAAAAGGTAAAGAAATAGTCTGACCAAGCTTCAACCCGCATAATAGGACATCACAAACACACAACTTCATAGGTCCCCTAAGGCCTGGTGTGATGGCAGACCTGAGACTGGCCTTTTGGTCCAAGGAGATCACTCAGCTGGGAGAACAGGGGAAAATCAGAGATCACTCTACACGTGGCTCCTCCCTTCCCTAACCATCTTATTACAGATTTCATTCATTTATTGATTTAACAAATATTTATGAAGCATTGTCTGTGTCCCAGAAACTATTCTAGATGCTGAGAAAATATCAGTGAACATTTCCAGAGATGTCTCTGTCCTCATGGCACTCGCGTTTTTGTGGCTGGGTTGGCAGGGGATAGACAATAAGCATGTAATAAAATTTAGTATAAGTAACATAATTTTGTAAGAAAAGATGTGACATAATTTTAGTTAGTGATGAATACTTTGAAGAAAAATAAAGAAGAGTAGGGAAGGAGTCTGAGGGCAACTGAAGAAATGTAAGCGTTTGAGTGAAGGTCAAGGTTAAGCAAGGGCAGTTAGGGAAGATTTCTTTGAGGATGTGGTGGATGCTGTTTCAGCCAATATTCTGGTGGAGGGGAAGGAAGGAAAGGCAGAAATGAGGGAGCAAGACGGCTTCTGGAGGACAGGAGAGTGACAATTCCAGGGTCCTGTCATTGCACAGGGGAGGCAGAGAGAAGGCGCAATGATTTACAACAGAAACATGGAGAAGAGCTTGGATTCGCAACTATGTGCGCAGGTGTTTTGATCTCAGTATTTTCTTCCAACTCATAACAAATACAGTCTGACCCAATACATTTAGTGGCATATTGCTTTCATTGAATATCTCCTTTCCCTGACTCTTCCTTCATTTCCTCCCAGAAGGATGTGTTGTTGGAGAAGAAGTTAATTTAACTAGAAAAGCTGAAACTGGCAATGTGGAACCTTGATTCTCTTGCAAATGCAGCCCTGATTATAATGAAATCTACCTATGACAGGTCTAATATGTCTCTCTTTACTGGTAAATTATCATTCATCCTGAAAGGTGTGAGGACTTAATCCTTTGCATTTAAGGAGCTCAGAGACTGAACACTGCAATTATAAACCCATTTCTTTCTCTCTCTCACTTTTCTCTTTTTTTTTTTTTTCTTATTTTTGAAAGGTTCCACAAAGTGCTTACAGTGTGGCTGTGGGCTCAACTCTGGGGGCTGAGGCGTAACCTACTTACAGTTTTCTCCCTGGTTGTCCGGATGTTGCTAATGTTTTAGGCAGAGCTTCGCTTGCCTAGTACCTCAATAAAGTGAAACAAAATGATTTTCCCTTGTACTATTTTCACAAGTACAAATAGTTTTGGAGGCAGCACAAAATAATGGCAAGAGTGACGTTGGAATCAGACCAATTTCTATAGCTCCATCTCTTAGAAGCTGCTCGCGCTTGAACGAGCCAATTTACGTCCCTGAGTCTGAGCTTCCTCTTGTACAAAACAGAGCTAATAAGAGCTACCTTGCCTGGGTAAGTAGAGGAAGATGTGAAATGTGATACCTGGATGTGAGGCCCTAGATACTGCTGAGTCATTCAGCCTGGTATTCACTTAGCCTTAAAATTTAACATCAAATACCACAACGGTAGATACAGGTCATTAACCTCCGTCAAAACTGATAGGAGTGAACCCTAATGAAATATATGGACTTTGGGTGATAATGATGTGTCAATGTAGGTTATCCGTTGTAACAAGTGGACCACTGTGGTCCTGGGTGTCCAGTGTGGGGGAGGTCCTGGATGCGGGGAGACGTATATGGGGACTCTGTATTCTCCGCTCAATTTTTCTGTGAGCCTGACTGCTCTAAAAATAAATTCTATTAACTAAAAAATAACATTAATAAATATTAGTTGGACTATGCATCCATCTTGCATTCGATAGCCTAGTATCCTTACAGATATCTTGCAGGATTTGGAAAATTCTTGTTTCACTTAACGCTCTTTGGGCTTTAACCTTTAGTTTTATTGCATTGCCAATTTCAGCTCTGCTTTCTCCACCTGCCTGCTCCGTTCCTTGTTAAACCACACTGACCAGTACTCACACTGAACAGGAGAATGCATTAACAGTTTGGGAATAATGAGGGAGAAAGCACAGCCAATCAAAAATGTTAAAAGTCCCTAGGTGATCCTTGCTATTGGGGCAGTTCACTGGTCTCTCCACATAAAGCTTTATTCTCTTGTCATGATTTACTGACCCTTACACCTGCCACTCTGTCCCTCCCCCTCTTTTTTTAGTCTCTCTGGAGAAACTAAAAATATCTTACTTTCTTATGCCTAACAATTTTCTTTTTTAAGTTCTGTTAAAGAATATATATATTTAAAAAGGTAAAATCATGACTGCATAAATGGATAAAAATTAACATGTGACAAATATTTCATTTAACTCATTTAATGAAAGGAAATTTCAAAGAAAAATTCAAAGAAACTCATATATGCAGAGACAAAATTGATCGATATTCACAGGGCAATAAGAAACTATCTCTTTTGGGCAGAGTGCACATGTCTATGGACAAGACTCATTTGCATTTCCATCAATATTCTATAATTTACAGTTTTAAAAGTACTCAAAGACAATAAAAGGAGGAGATAACCTGCCAGGGGATGCTAGACAGACTTCCTGATTTTATTTATTATTTATTTTTTTCCTATTTCAAAGTCTTTCACAGTTTTTCCTGACAGCTCACTCCTGGCTTATCTAGACCATGCACAAATGGACTATTTTCATAGAATCTAAATTGCCCATCAATTACACAGTTTAGCTAAACAAAGAACTGTTCTTTCTTTCCAGAGAAATGCTGCTGCCTCTTTGTTTCTCTTTCTCTACTATGTAAATAAAATAGGTGGTACATTGCACACGTTCAGGAAATGTTACTTTCCCTTTTGCCCTTCCTGACTTGTTCCCAGCTCAGGCCCTCTTGTCTGTTACGTGCTTTGCAGTGTTTCCCTTCACTGGGAACATTCTTCTCTTTCTCTTCCAATCCATGCCTTTGTACTGTTTCTATTCTACTGAAAGGTTAAGAGTGTTAGGTGTCATAAGACATACAGGTGTCTGATGAAATTATGTGTGTGACTGCTTTCAGTGTCTCTGAGTGACGCTCATAGACTCTGCCACAGAGCCATGAATGGACTGTGTGCATAGCTGAACCCACGCAAGGAAGTGAACTAGAGCACGATAAGGTAAAATTGTGGCATTAGGTGTGTTTATCTTTTGATCACCCCTAGATCTCCTTTTAGGCATGAGTTAGTGGCACAGAACTGAAAGGAAGCAGATGAGATAGGACTGGAGGTCCTTTGAAATCTTTCTAATTATAGGTTTCACTAAGATGACAGAAATTCCTTTTGTTCAGTTTGGGAGGTAAAAGCAGGGGGAAGTTATTTAATCGTCTTTTATAAAATAGAAAAAGAATCTTAGTGTCTCTTAACCCATTTGTCAGTATTATAATCAGTCATGTATTTCTTAAGGTGGGTTCTAGGGTCTAACCTCAGCTGAATCACCCATGGATCCATGGGCTTGTTAAAAATAGGTTTCTAAACTACTGGGGTTTTTTTGTTTTTTGTTTTGTTTTGTTTTTCATCACTCACTGTATCAGAATACCTGGGAGTAATTGTCTAGAATCTGAAATTTACTAAAGATCTTAGGTGATTCTTATGCCTACTGAAGTATGGAAACTAGGGTTATGGAAAATATATTATTTTTATATATGATGGGGAACTCCCACTACTATGGCTAGCAGCAGTGAAATCCAGTGGAGAGAGCAATGCTGAAACTTTCAGAAGACCTAGCGTCTGACCCTGTCCATGACCTGGCAGGTCACCTGCATAAGTTAAACCTCACTGACTGCCAAGTTTCAGAGAAAGATCAGGAATAGTCTTCAGAGAAAGAAGAGAAATAATCTCTATTTCTCCTCCAGTCGTAAAGTTGGGTTTATTCTTGTCCTAAGTAAGCATGAAGATAACCTTGTTCTTCTGATAACAATACATTGAAAGAGTACTGTGTATTTTCTTTGGGCCTCATGAACATTAATCCAACTGCCTGATAGCAGATTTCTACAGAGCCAGGCATCGTGTGGGTTCACTAATATCATTTCATGAACCATTAGTTATCTTGGTTCTATTCATGTGATTGATTTTTTTGGTGTGTGTTTGTTATCTTTTGTGCAGGTATATGCAGCACTCTTTTCTCTTGAAGGGATTGAAGAGACACACTACTGAACTTCCTCCCCTGCGGGTAGAATGTACCTGAAACCTAAGAAAGAATTAAATAAGAATACAGGCACTTCACATTATGGGAATAAGAGCCCCGTTGTTCTTTCAGAAATAGACTGAATGGCAGTGTGGACCCCCCTTTCTACTAGAATCCAATTAATTTGTTTAGACTAATTTTTCTTCCCTTATTAACTGTCCTCTGTGCTTAATGGGACCAAATGCGAGATGGGAAGATAAAGTATTCAGGCATCTCTATAGGACTAATTTTAGCATCAAGGATAGTTGGGGGGGGGGGGCTGGGAGCCAGGTGCATTTCAGTCTTAATGAGGTGGCACCTCCTTGATGCTTTTGACCTTGTCCATTGTAGGTGGGAATTTGTAGAAACCATTTAGACAGCTTAAAGCACAGTTGACAGAACTGTCTGCACCATTCATCCTTATCCATTTTAGCACCACAAGAGCAGGCCAAGTGCTATTTTCTGTAAATAGAAAGTAACATACATTTATCCAGTCATGGAACAGACGTAAACGTGAGTTGACACTTCCTCCTGGCTCTCTTGCCCGACCTGAAATCTGCATTAACAAAGAAATCCCAAGTGGTCCTTATTTTGCTTAGAATCACACCAAATTGACAAGTTTCTTAGAGCACCACCAAACCTGTGGCCAATACAGGACAGTAACAACTGTAAAGTAAAGCTCATTAAAAGACGCTCTGTGTCCAGGGTGGCTTCCTCTCTGGCCACCTCCACCAGAACCACCTGCTGGCCTGCACCTCACCCCAGATCTAAAGAATCACGAACACAGAGGCTGTCATTCCTCTGTGTGAGCCCATTTATTGACTTTTGTGACATACAGTAAAGATTATTTTTGAAGTGTTCCATGAGAGGAGAGATGATAGATACCTTTGATCTTTGCTGATACTTGATCAGTCCTCTCGAATGCTCTTGAGACACATTTTAACTAAGATGATTGCAGTTTACAACAGACCTATGCTATCTGTCTGTCATAGTTATTCTATTTAACTTCTCCCTAATCTATACCCCCATACCTCTCATACCTTTTCAATGAGAACATCGTTGTAATAACTCAGAAACTGTAAAAACAAACAAATGAAACTTTTCTCCATTGCCATTCTTTTCCTCTTATGAAGAAATTGCCTTGAAAGAGAAAAGTAGATAATTGGTACAACCACTTCAACAGAAAAGCTCTTCAAGAGCTCAGGCTGTGTGTGTGATAAGTTCTCTTGAGATGAACACGAGATAGGTTGAATAATGTTATGGTTTCATGGCTGTTGGGCTTAGTAGTAAGTCACTGATACAACAGTGATGTTAAAGACTTGTTAGCTTTGCTCAAAACATTCCATTAATGTCTACATTTCCCAAGGAAGAAAAAAAAATCTTTCCTTTGGTTATAAATAGAAAATGTTAGAATGGGAAGACAGGTGACTAGTGACAGAGTCAGGACTGGAGTCCGGGAATGCCATACCCTATTTTTGGCTCTTCCATATAGTCCAGCTTCAACAATTCTTAAGGTATCAAGAGGCCACTACTTGTAAAATGCTCATACTGTTGGAATAAATGTGTACACTGTTTACTTGAGCGGGAACACGAATCACATTCTTTCATTTACTTATGTATCTTTTGGAAGCTCTAAATTCACTTCCTCAGGGCTATGAGTTTTTGGACCAGAGTTTTTGGACAACCATCCTTCCTCCATTCATTTCTCTGTTTATTGATATTCCACTATTTGCTCCTCACAATTTCTTCCCACCCACACATACCTACTCATATCCCCAAAGCCTAAGAAGTGCATGGGTGTGTAAAGAAGGGCACAGAGGTGCACTGATAAAGGAGATCATATTATTGCTAGCACCAGTGATCACATACTGTTGTCAAAGACAGTGAGGTCAGAATCAGAAGGACTGAGCTGTATTTTCTTGGTTTTATTGACTGTGTGACCACTGACATTGTAAATACCTTGAGTTCAGTATCTTTATCTGAAAAAATATAGCAGTACCTATCCTGGTCAATATAGAGGATGGATAAAAATCTCAATTATGTTAATATGCTTGCAAATGCAACTATCGATTATTTTAGGAAAGAGTTAAAATGAAAAATAAAACAAGGAATTTTTTTGTCTCATGAAAGCAGCAATTTGAACACAATCCATATTGTTTACATATTGACTAAAGGTTTATAAACCCATGCAAAAAGAAGACTTTTTTTTTTCCCCCTGAGAAAATAGCAGTCTTCACAATGTGCCTTTCCCATGACTTGTTCCTTCCTAACCTAAATCAGATCATAAAAACGTTGGGGACCCGAGGATCAATCAAAGTGGAGTGATCACTGAAACTCAATAGTCTGTCTCCACAGACCAGCAAGAGTGGACGTGTGAAGCCAGGACAGACTGTACAACTCTAACTCCTGGCCATTCGGTCATGGTGGTCAGCAGGACTGCAAAGAATTGTCTGCTTCTTAAGGCTACAGTGAGCACGCTGAGAGGAACACAGGTTGGGATACTTTGCAGGTGTTGGAGGACTAGAAAACTGAGCCAAGAATAATGGTGTGTGCCAATTGCACACAATACATCAGATAAAAATGAGTGTGGTGGTCTTCCCCAGGGACTGTCCTTCCCTGAAACGATGTAATACAAGGCATGGAAGTGCAAGGGCAAACAGAGACAGATAAAAAGGAAAAGAGTGATGGTAACTGCAACAATAGCAGTAGCAAGTAAAACATCAAGTCTTAAATACTGCCTTGTAGACTTAAATGTGGTGAGAGCCCATGATGACCTTTTGGATAGAGTTTGAGAAATATAAGACCTCTACAAAAATGAAAAGTAGGTGAGGATAATTATGCAATCATATATATGCGTGCGCACCACCTGGGACTATAAGCAAAGCTAGGATGTGGCAGTCCCTCAGAGCGAAGGTTGGGAATTATAGCAGAATCAGATACAAATCTATGTTCTATGTAACTCTAATAAGGTAACACACTCCCCTTTTACTCCTTTTTAATTAAATTGTTTTCATTGTCTCAATATTAAAAATTTTTGAGTATTGCTAGAAGAGAAATGACAACCTGAATGGCTCCAAGTAAGCCATAGACAAGATTTTAGTGTCTAAGGGTAATAACCTTGGAAGAGTCTGCAAAACCTATTGTTGAGACATCGAAAATCCAGCTGCGACCAGAATAGGAACCACCTCAGGTGTGAGTGTGCCAGAAAAGGGTCACAAAAAAGCATGTTGGAAAACCTAAGATGGGACAAAAATGCAAGGTTTTGTTGCTAAAAAGAACTCCTTACGTAAACACAGCAAGCATCTCCGGAGCTGGGTCAGTAAGCTGCCAGTTACTGGGGCGCTTGGATGGCACAGTCAGTTAAGTGTTATACTCTTGATTTCAGCTCAGGTCCTGATCTCAGGGTCATGAGATGGATCCCTGCCTCAGGCTCTGCAGTCAGCACAGAGTCTGTTTGTGATTCTCTCTTCCTCTCCCTTTGCCCCTCCCACTTGCTTTCTCTAAAATAAATAAATAAATCTTTAAAAAAAAAAAAAGCTGTCATTGCTTCTCATGCACCCACCCACTATGCTTCTTCTCTTATTGGGGCCCTCCTGAAATAAAGGGGGTTAAATTTGTTCAGAAGTATAAAGGAGTGAACATATAATGAGGATTATTATTATAGCTATCATCTAAAATAATTGTTGCCTACTAACTCTTCCTTACCAACATAATCTTTTTTGTTGCTTTACCAGTTTGTTCTTTCCTCACCTGTGTTCAGCCTTCTTCATCCAACAACAGCCACTACTCTCCCCACATGTGCCAAGTGCTGTGCTGACAGAGCCCTGGTTGTGAGCAAATAGAGAAATTCCTTGTACCTCATAAAACTGATTGCACAGTGAGGCAGGAGAAATTACGTGCATAAAATTAGGTGGTCGTGGTGAAGGCTACATGTATCATTATGAGCTGTGATATGTGTGAAAATGTGCAGGGCCCATGAGAGGATGGAAGTGGGAGATCTTGTGTAGGTTGTGGGGCTCAGGGAATGCCTCTTGGATGAAGTGCCATTTAATCTGAGACCCAAAAGATGGGTGGAAATGGGATAATATAAGTGTGGGAACAAGGGTATTTCAAGCACAGAGAACAATATGTACAAAGACACAGGGGCGAGACAGACTTGACACGTTTGAAAAACCAAGAGAAAGCCAATGGGACCAAAGTCTTGTCTATAAGGGGGTGGTATGGTCAGAGGAGAGGCTGGAAAGCTGGGGTTGCTCGTGGGGCAGCAGGACCATGTTCAGCACTTGGATTTTATCTCCTGTGGGATTCCCAAGTCCCTTGATGTTCATTTTTCTCTCCATGTCATCGCTTATCTACTCCCCGTTCTCTTTGTAATCATTTCTGAATTCCTCAAGACCAGATTTTCCAAACAGTCCAATCTTCTGTTCACTGCCAGTTTCCACTCATTTCTCCGTAGTGTTTCATCCAAAGGTAGCCATGGCTGAAAGAACACCATAATGATAATAATTTAAAAATGACACCAAAGTAGCAACTAGAGCCAGTGCTGCACAGAAAATGGCATGTGTGTTCAGCAAGGAGAACTAGGTGATGGGTTGGTGAGCCCGTATGCAGGAGCTGGAGGCTGCCGTCCGGGAGCGCTGGGAAGCAAAGTCAGCCTCAGTACTTTCCAAGTGCTCACAGGCAAGATGGACTAGCAAGAGACAGAGGGACACACATTTTACTTCTCCTAGCAATAATATAGGTTGTCCCCAACTCATCACTCACACAGTAGTCTGTCATGCAAGCGTGAGACAGAGAATTCTAAAGTGCAATGTGTCTCTGGTGGCACTTGGCACGTGTAGGGTTGTGCTTCCCTGGCCAGCACCCTTTGATTCTGTTTATCTGAGTTTGGGACCCCTGCCCAGTATCTCAAGAGACTTCTGTGGAAGACTCCATCAACTCCATCTCTTGGAGGAAGGAGGATTATTGTTTCTGGTGAGTTGCTCTTAATCTTTTAAATTCTCTCCCTTCCCCAACACCTTCCCCAGTCACCCCCTCCCATACTAAGATAGAGTCCTGTGGGAGAAAGGGGTGGTGGGGGGAGAGAAGGTGGAGAGGTGTCGACAGAAGAGCTAGGAAGGGGAGAAAAACGCCAAGTTTTTCCTTAAGGAAATTTTCAGTGGAGACTTCTAGGTTTTAAATCTATGCCCTTAAAAATATCCATTCTGAAAAAAATAATCTGATCTCCATTATTACTAATTTTGAAAGTTTGGAAAATGGTTAAATAATGAAGTACTCAAAATTCAGATTATAGGGATGCAAAAGCAGTCCTAAGGTGTTTAAATGCATTTTACTCTTGAAAAAATTTGCCTGAAAACAATAATCTGCTAATTATTAATATCATTTTGTTAGTATCACTTTTTTCCCTTAGGAAAATATAACCGTGGCAGTCTCAGCAATTTCTATAGTTTTTTATGGAGACTGTATCTGAACTAATTTTCTTTCTTTTGCCTGTCATTTGGTTATTTATATCTAAGGTGGGAATAATAGTTGTAGATCCCATAGGGCACTGAACAGTCGAAATTATCCTCTACATTTAAATATGTGAGTTTAAATACAGCTCCAGGTGAGACCCCTGGGGGTTTTGCAGCTAGGAGAATGTGCAGCCACCACTCGTATTCCTTTTTTGCATATTCCACATTACTCTCTTCCAGATAGAACATGGGCTTCCCTAGAGAAACTCTCATGGGAATAAAAGGAGAACTAATAAAAATAACGCTTAGTAATATTATTTTTTGGCAGTACTTTTCTCTCAACTCACAGGTCCACACCAAAAACTAATGGCAAGCAGCAGGAGTCAGTCCCTGTGTAAGGAGAAATTAGCTGCTAACCAGAATCCCTGGGAAGCAATCTTGCTGGGCTACAAATGTGCAGAATTGGTCTGGTTAAATGGTCATTCTATGTCTCATTTTTTAAAAACTTTTTTTTTAAATCAGGGGTAATAGCATTGGCTTGTTGCTTTCACAGTGAGTGGTTAAGCACAGGAGCAGAACACTGATGAGAAATACAGAGTGAGTGAGCATGTGGTCGGGTCTAGGGAATGGTTTTTGAGCTTACTTTGGAAAATAAGATTGTCATAAATTCTAGATGCTGAAAGAATTGAGAAGGCATGTAGCTTTCAGTTCTCTCATCTGCTTGTCTTGCTTTCCCTTTCACCTCCCCTCTCCCCGCCCCCCCCCCCTTCTCCCTTGACAGAAGCGATCGTGGGGATGGGAAGTTCTACTTCACAAAATTTTGGCCTGGGAAAGAGTTACTCTTCTTCTCTGAAGTTTCCTGTCTTTTGGACATGCTTTTAGAGACTTGGATTTATAAGATGACCATGTCTGTTCACAAAGCTAATACTCTCAAAGATTTATTCCTTAAAATAGATGACTATATTCCAAAGAATCCAAAATAGATATTTTCTAGGAATTAAAAAAAATATGGGATAATCAAACCAGACATTTCATCTGGAAATTCTCCATCAGACATGTGAAGGATATTTGTGAAGAGGTGGAGCTGGGTGGCACAGGAAACCCATTTAGGAAGTCTTGTAAAAATGTGAGTAATTACAAATAAGATAGTGGCAGTTAAATGGGAAGTAGGAAACTGATTGAAGGGATATTCAAGAGGAGAACAATCAGGGCTTATTGACTGTCTGGATATAGAAAATAAAGGAAAGGAAAGTGTTAGTGATGCTTGATTGCTTAGTTAAGTGGGTCCCATCAGCCAGAAAAGATGTACCAGTCAGAGAAGTTAGGGTCATGATGTGTTAACAAATAGCTCTAAATCACAGAGGCTGAAAACAGCAATGTCTATTTCTTGCTCAGGCAGTTTGGTACTGGGATTTGTGCCTCCTTAGTCACTCGGACCGAGATCGAGTGACGTTGCTATGGTGCCACTCTTTCAACATTTCCCTCCATGTACTAAATTAGAGGAACAGAACATGGAGAATAATGCAGCAAACTCTTCAATCTGTTTGTATGGAAGAGACAGACACACATTCATCTGCTCATATCTCTGTAGCATGGCCATACTTTTCATTAGTGGGCGGGGAAATGTGACCTTCCATGTACATGGAACAGCAAGAACACGTGATACTGGTGACTACGAGTGTTGCCTACCACCATAGGAAGAACAGGAGAAGCAGAGACGTGGGATGGTGACCACAGTGACCCGTGAGCTCTTAGAGGCTGGTGGGCAGAGTGTGGGGCAGCATACAAAGGTGAGAAGTACCTGGCACATGGTGAACTGGGGGTTCACTTGAGTCAAAATAAATATACAGCATCCAGGTAAGAAGGAAGGTACTGCTATATAGCTCAGGAGAGGAGATCTGGCGGAGGGAGGGGGTGATGGGCAGAGGTTGCAATTTCAAGTCATCAGATATTGTGGTACTTCAAGTCATGAGAATATCTGGAAACTCACAGGAGGAGTATGGAAGAACAGGGACATGACTTTGGAAAACTCCAATATTTAAGGTCCAACTAGAGGAAAAAGAGCCAGAAAAAGACCAACATTTATGATTAATAGTGATATGGAATCTATAAAACATATACCAAATTAAAAAAATAGAGGTATGTACATTTTTCATATTTGCTTGGGTAAAAATAAGGACGTAGACCATTATTCTGCCACATGTGATTTCCAGCGAGCATGCTGCATGTGGGTATGTGTGGTCCCTTGGAAGTAACCTTGAATAATTCTGTCTGCCAATCAGTCAGCAGCAGAACAGAGCTAAAAAGAATTAAATAGCTCACACAGAGAGGGAAGCAATCTTGTTAAGTTGGGTTTCTAAGTGACCCCTGACTGACATACCTCAAACTTGGGAAGTCTTTGGCTTTCACGGTGTGGAGGCTGAAATCTAAAGAGCAGCTTGTCTTTTTGGTATAATGATTACAAAAACTACAAGAAAAGTGAACTTTCAAAGTTAGGCTCGAGAGAACCTCCAGAAGTGATCCGTGCTGCTATCAAAAGCCACTTACTCTGATGGGCTGAGGGTTAGGCATTGGAATAGGTCATATGGTCCAGCAGACAAAGCCTAAAGGTCTGTGAGTTAAACGAAGATGGAAGTTCTCACAGTTGGAAAGCCTGGAAAAATTGGGTAATGAGATAAATCTATTATGTTTGTGTTTCCTAGGTAGAGACTGTTATTTTTCAGAGGTCATTAATTATTCAACAGTAAAACCTAAATGATCCTTGGAGGGCCAATTCGAGGCAAAGTACTCTTGGGATCCCACCTGCCACGCCCCCTCTTGCTGGGGAGATGATCTTCTATTTGGTTTGTTGGGAATGGCGCTGCTATTTTGTATATGTGGTTCTAATATGAAAGGGAAGAAGCATGGAGCTGAAGTAAAACACTAGTCAGGAGGCAGGAGAGAGCTGCTTGTGAGTGGTAAGTTTTCACAGAGAGCCTGGGAAGTGGGTGCACAGAGCTAGGCTGACACTGTTGACTTTTCACTGTGATCATTGGCTGTCTGTGCTCCATGAAGGGCATCCCCCCACAGGGAGTAGGAACTTAGTAGGCAGACAAAAAAGAAGAGATGCTCTGAAACAAGAAGGGAGGGGGATTTCCTCCTGGTCTTTGGTCTTTGAAAGGTGTTGGCCGGAGGCAGACAGCAGCGGGAAGGCAAATATTGTCCTGCAATAAAGCTGTGTAGGCAGTAGTGAGATTCACTTTAGATGGAAAGTTGACACTGAAGGTGGAGAAGGCAGGCTTTCTAAGACAGGGCACATCTTAAGAACAGACTGGTGACTGAGTTCAGGGAGAGAGAAATGACTGCCACCACCTTGTTTTCTGACTTTGCTTTCCCCAGGTCCCCATGGGTGTCTATGATTTGTCCTTGTCTATGGGTTAAAGTCCTGCCCTGGTTTCATAAACAAGCTCTCCAGACAGGGAGTGTAGCAGTAAGGTCGGGCACCTTTCTTACATGTTCCTGCTCAACACAGACACAGGAACATGGAACAAGGCCTGGGCCCAGTTATGATTGCCAACTTCTGATCTTTCTCTTGGAAATCTGTTGTTGCCAAGAAAATGAGCCAGCTGGTATTCCTAGGTATAAATCCAGGGGCGTGGGGCCTCCCCTAATTCACTGTGCTTCCCTTTTTTGGACTGGATGGGTCTATATACTGGCTCTCTCTATCTCTCAGGACGGTCTAGATTATGTTCAAGTAATAAACGACCCTTAAATCTTAGAGGTTTAATAAATGTATATTTCTCATTCCTATTAGAACCCTCTTCTGTTGCTGGGAACTCTACTCCTTCGTCTTCCTCATTCAGAGATGAATATTATAGAGGCCTATATCATCTGGAACATCACCAGTCACTGTGACAGAGGGGAAGAGATATGTAGAACAGGACACTGGAATTTGTAGGCTTCTTCTTGGAAGTCATACGTGTCTCCTCTGTTCACATTGCTTTCCTCGGCCCTAACAGTACCCAAGACCAGCATAACTTCAAGGCTAGTGGGGCAACAGAACCCTAGCCTGCACTCAGAAGGAGCAGAATTGGAAATGTTGGTGAACACCAGAATTATCGTCTCAGCTACTGCTTTAGATTTCAACCAGACCTTTTCCCACAGGACAGAAGCTGTGCCCTGATGCCTGTTGGAGATTGGGGTTTGGTTCCTTTCTTTTTTGTCTCTCTCTCTTTTTTTTTTTTTTTAAAGATTTTATTTATTTATTTGAGAGAGAGAGAGAGAAACAGAGCATGAGCAGGGAGTGGGGGAGAGGGAGAGGGAGAAGCAGGCTCCCCGCTGAGCAGGGAGCCCAAAGCCGGGCTCAATCCCATGACCCTGAGATCATGACCTGAGCTGAAGGCAGATGCTTAACCAACTGAGCCACCCACTCGCACCATCTCCTTTAGTTTTCTTATTGCCACGTCTGGGCAGGTTAGCCAGAACATGATGAACTGCCTAACAGGAAATGTATGGATCCTATGTCCCTCTGCTCTGCCCAGTATTGATAACCCTTGTGGCTTGGAACTTGTAATAGCAAAGGTTTCTGAACTCCTGTTAGAAAATAGTGTCCCTCAAGGACACAGTGCTTGGCTAATCTGGTTATATTTCTGGAGTGAGTCTTTGCATTGAGTTTGTTCTCCAAGCCCCTGCTCTGCCTTTTTGAGTGAGTCTTGGTATAATTCCCACTCCCCTTCCCTTTCCTCCCCTTCCCTTCCCTTCTCATTTCTTTCTTGCCTAGAATGACATGTCATGAATTGACTATAAACAAGTCAGAGAAATACAGCTGCAGAATGAGGGTTGGAGGACAAAGACCTCCAGAGGGACGTTCAGGAAAGTGAACAGAACAGGAAAGGATGGTTTAATCAGTATAGAAGAGAAAGTGCCTTTAAGAGGAACTCTTAAGAAACAAAACAAAACAAAACAAAACAAAAGCCCTTTAGATGATGGATGCCATTTGCATTTGCAGTAATGCCAACACTTTCTAATCCACGTCTGAGTAGCCAGTCTACTCAGCCTAGAGCAGTCGTTCTGAGAATGCATCCATGCATTCTTACATTTACACAAGGGGAGTCGTTTTGCTCTCTGGACCAAAATTATCAGCATCACCTAAGAACTTGTTGTAAATGCAAATTCCTAGACTCCTCCTCAGACCTGCTGAATCAGGAACTCTGGGGATGAGGTCTAGACATCTGCATTTTAACAAGCTCTCTAGGTGAGTTGCTGCATGTTAAACTTTGAGAATAGGCAAAGGAAGGAAAAGAAACTGAGACTGGAAGGAAGGTAAAGAAAAGACAAGGAACTCTCACACTTGGGTCTACAAACTGACCAAGTTTGCAATTTCTCAACCACATACCCATAAATGAAGGAAAAGATTTTCTACTCACATAATACATTGGGGAACAGGTTGGAGAAGCATGTCTAGAGAAACAAGATGTGGAAGGTAAGAGTGAGGAATGGCTAAGGATACTATCATTTCCTGCCTGAAAATGCCCTTCCTGAACTCCTTTGCATAATGTCCTGGCTTCCCTTATACTTTGAAAAGCCCAAGAGAGATATTTTCACTGGAACTTTAAGGTTGGTGTGTGGGATATTCTTTATCTTCTGTCTACATCTTCTTGGCCCACCTTTTTGCTCTGGTCATGGCTGCAGGAACCAGTTGCTACAAACGTAGTTGGCCGGGATCTCACCTCTGAAGCAATGGCTACCTTTGGCTTTTTACCCTGGGGATTTTTTGCTATCACCATGTCTAACACCTGTAGGGGCCCACTGGGCCATTCTGATGCATGCACAGACCTGGAAGTGTAAGAACTTTAACCCCCACTCGCACAACATTTGACAAAGAGAAGCTAAGAATCGAAGGGCAGGTACTCCCTTGGTCTCTGTCTCAGGTACATACTTTTGGGAGAGTTACATGTTTCTCTGGGTGTCGTTGCTGGAATCAGGTCTCCACTGACCAAGGCAGTTTAGTTTTTACCTAATGTTTGTCTGTTTCAGGATCCCATCCAGGATACCACATTACATTTAGCAGTCATGCTGCCTTAGGCTCCTTTTTCAGATTTCACCACTGTAGAGTTGCTCTCTTCCCCACTTTCCATATTTTAGGAGGTCATTACGTGCAGCCCACACAGAAGGAATGGGGTGTTATGCTCTTGGTACTTGAAGACAGAGTATCTAGATTAAATTATTTGGAATTCTTCCACATAGGATATTTGTCTATTCTGCCTTATTTCATTTTATTTTATCATTTATATCACCAAGAGCTCATGGATATTTATTATCTTTTGGGTCATAATCCAATACTACTTTATTTTCTTGCATGGTTTCTTCTCGACTATTGGAAATTCTTTCAGGTGCTTCCTGTGCTCTTTTGGCATAATTCATCACTGGGTGTTGTACTGCATGGTATCCTACAAGATGTTCCAAGATCATGTAAGTTTTCTGCTGCAGTCTTAAAATTCACCATTTCTCCAAAGCGTCCTGGTTCTTTTTATCAGGAAGTGGGGTTAGAATCCAAGATGTGGATGTTAGGTGTTCTCTGAAAAGACTTTTCATTTATTTTTAACTTTTTTAAAGATAAAAAATTTATTTCAGAGAGCGGTAGAGAAAGAGAGGAGCAGAGGGAGAGGGAGAAGCAGACTCCATGCTGAGCAGGGCACCTGATGTGGGGCTTGATCCCAGGACCCTGAGATCATAACCTGAGCTGAAGTCAGTGCTTAACTGACTGAGCCACACAGGCACCCCTGAAAAAGCTTTTTAAAATGTCTTTTTCATTCTTTTATTTCAAACCCCAAACAAAAGTTCCTTTGTTATTTGCCTTCACCGAATCTAATACATCATTTATACTCCTAGGGGATATTGCATCTATTCCAACTGATTATTATCTAAGGATCACTGGGGCCCTCTCTTATACTCAACCGAATAATTAATTTTCCTAGGAATATGCTTTTTTATCATTTCTTCAGTTCCAGGAATGTGACAAGCGTGCATGACCATGGAAGTCACTGGTCTCATCATATTCCATATCATGCAGAATTAACTGGCCTAATGGAATGGTGAGATGACCTATTAAAAGGACAGTTAAGGTGACAGTTTGGGACCAAACGCCATGAGTTTGGAGTGCTCTCCTTCAGGAAACTGTATATACACTGAAACAATAGTTGATACATGAGACTGTGTTCCCAGTAGTTAGAAATATGGGTCAAGGAATCAAAGGATGAGAGTTGGATTGGTCCCTCTCACAGTCATTCCCAGGGACCCACTTTTGTGTTTTTCATCCATCCATTCTTATACATCATTGCTTTGGAGGTCTGGTCCCCACGAAGAAAACATTTACACAAGGGGATGAGTAAGGTTTCCATTGGAATATAATTAACCCTGGTTATCAAAGGAACCTAGGTTCATTACTATATATAGTGGTGGGGGTTGTATTCTATGAAACTCACTGGTTCACTGGGATGTCTCTTGGTGTTTCCATGCTTAGTAATAATGATGAGTGGACAGTTGTGCAAATAGGACCTGTTAGGGATAAATCAATCAAGGGCTGAAATTTCTCAGGAATAAAGGTTTCTGCTACCCTAACAAGGAAAACCCTTACATTTAATGAAGTTCTGGCTGAGTGTAAGGAATATTTGGGATGGATGGTGGAGATAGGAGATGATAAATGTAAATTTTGGATTTGGGACTAGCTACAGCAACAAAGACTAGCTTATTCCACTAACCAACTAATGTTGAGTCTTTTGTGAAGACTGAACTTACTACCATCCTGAAGGATCTATGATGGCATGAATTTATGCAGGGCATGAGTGGAGCCTAGTGATTCAAGGGGAGGACTGTGTTAGACTTCTCTGATAGACTTCTTTCTTTGATTTCCATCTTAGATGGCCTCACTGAGCTTCAACCTCACTACAGATTTCTTGCTTTCTGCCCCAGGACTTTCCTAGCACTGTTAAGATGTTAGAGTGAGCCCTTTCAGCCTTTCTGGTACATGTGAAAATGTGGACTTGCACCCTGAATTGAAATCTCTTAGGATAATCATTAACAACAGGGCAGGGGAGCGGCGCTCTGTTTCTAGTTCACAGTTCTGACAGTTGTATGTTTCTTAGAAAGTCCGAGCAAGTCCTCTCATTGCCCACGTGAGTGACCTTGATACATCACCCTTGCTCTAGCTTTGCCTTTTTATCTGTTTCACTCTCCCCAGGTTCTCACTCCACCTCTCTTGGCTTACCAGATAAACTGCCCATTCAAACATCCTTTCATCAGGCTCTGCTTTTGTGGTAATACAAATCAAGACAGATTAATTGGTTTACAGTAGCCTGAGGGAGGGAGAGAAAATTCTTGAGTATAGGAGTTTGAAATTCATGAAAAATCTCATTGTAACTCAAGCACTAGGTTAAAAACCTTTTTTCTCAAATTCTGTAGCTTAGGTAGATTTTTACCTCTTTGCTTTCTTCCCTCCACAAGTTTCCATTAAGTCCCAATTAGAAGTCAGGCACTGAGTGACAAGATCTAGGGAATACAGAGTCATGATCTTAACGACCTTATGAGATCTTGGTACAAGGAAAAAATGTGTGGAATACTATGTGTATGCTTGTGTGTACGTGCACACAGCTATGTGCACTGAGAACTTGGTGAGGGAGATGGAGAAGAAAGGAATCATATAAAAATGACTTTCAGGTCTTCTCCCATCTGATCTTGGATTTATAGTAAAGGGTCAGGTATGAGCATAGGGCAGCTGTGCGACAAGAAGAATCACTTGGCTGTTGCTAAATTGCTCTCACTGGAGAGACGGAACCACAGACACACATACGATTGGCGTATTCGCTGTTCTCTCTGATGAGACACCTGAGACCTAACAATTCTCTTTGCTTTCCAAGCAGGGTCCCTGCAATCCACTGCCCTTGCTTAGATCACTTAGGCTCATTATCCTCCAGAATGTGACCGTGATGCACAATCATCAGTTGCTGTGAAATAAACTAACAAGGAAATTACTCTTACAGTTCCCAGTATTCTTCAGAGTCAGCAACTGACTTGTAATCAATCAATCAACAGCATTAGTAACCAGGGTCAGACGCCCTGACGTTTACCAAGTGGGCAAAATCGTATAATCAACTGAAGGCATTTCCCTGTGGCCCAGTGCTCACGCCAAAGCAGGTGAATATGAAGATCTACGTACATATGTTTACAGACACGTGTGCATGCACGTGTGCAAACACACACACACTGCCTTCTGTTTTATTTTTATGTTTTAAAAGATTTTATTTATTTATTTGACAGAGAGAGAGAGACAGCCAGCGAGCGAGGGAACACAAGCAGGGGGAGTGGGAGAGGAAGAAGCAGGCTCACAGTGTGGAGCATGGAGCCCGATGTGGGGCTTGATCCCAGAACCCTGGGATCACGCCCTGAGCCAAAGGCAGACGCTTAACGACTGAGCCACCCAGGTGCCCCTGCCTCCTGTTTTGATGGGAGAAAACATAGTGTTATGGAAAATATTAGAAGCTCTGGGGCTAAAATTTCTGGTTCTGAGTACTGGAATGACCTCTTAGTGAGGGACTACTAAGTGACTTTGGGGATCATGTTAAATAATTCACTAGGTATTTTAAAGATTATATGTTTCTACAGGACACACAATAGATGTTGGTAAGTGATAAATGTTATTAAAGCAACTGAATACAAATGTATTTTGTATGCTACAAAATCTTATAAAAAGACAGATGCAGAGAGAAAAATGGGGTCTTGAGAGAAACACAAGTAAGCTTGCAGAAGACAAAATAATCCCAGAGAAATCACAGGTCCAGGGGAGAATCCCACCCAGCATTAGGACCCAGGAAACCTAATTTTGTTTCACTTATCCTGTTCCTACACTATTTCAATTGACAATATCTTTTGCACATTCTCAGGGTTTCAAATTTTCCTGAGAATGGAGAAACTGTCTCTGCCTTTGTTTTTCTTTTCTCCTTTTTCTTTCCTTCTCTCCTTTGTTTACTGGAATTCTATGTTTCTTAAAGTGCTGGTTCAAGTAATCTGTTCTCTCTCCCCACATGCGTCCCTCAGGTTCACTTCCCCTCTGACCTCCTGTAGCATTAATGCCCCGCATCACCGGCCAGGGAGCCCTACTGTGCATCACCGGCCAGGAGCCATACTGCGCATCACCGTCCAGGAGCCCTACTGCGCATCACCGGCCAGGAGCCCTACTGTGCATCACCGGCCAGGGAGCCCTACTGTGCCCTACTCAGGGAAGGTGCATACATAAAGAAGGTCCCTCCAGCTGGGCTGCTGGCGGAGGAAGGGCTAGATCTTTTTCATCGCTGCTTCTCTTATGCTAAGTATAATCCCTCACATGTAATGGGGGCTCCATAAATGATATATTTTGCTATTGATGATGGTGATATCTTCCAGAGGTATTATGCCGTTAATAATCCCCTTTGAAATCTTCCCAATGCGCCTCTCCATGGAGACGAGTAGAGGGCACACATCCACATTACTGCCTGCAATTGATGTAATAAAATTCCTGACTTTGGTATGGTACTTAATATGATTTATATCCTTCACAGAGCATCTACAACAAAAGCACTAATCATAGGATCCTCGAACACCTCTGCGAGGTAGAAAAAAAGTTTTATTATTCCTATTGGACTAACGTTTAATGAGCGTTTGCTGTATTCCAGGCATCATTTTAAATGCTTTTCATTTGAAGACTCATTTAATCTTTCTAACTACCTTATGAAGTGGGCACTATTATTATCACTTTTATTTTACAGACGAAGAAAGTGAGACACAAAAGGTAGATCGTGTTTTATACACCATTATTTACCCCTTTCCATGTAACAGGCTCAGAGATCCCTGCCTTTTCCTATCTGACGTGCTTATCCTTCCTATGGTAGGAATATACTTCTTTGTATGTCGAGATCATCACTTAGGTCAATGAAATGTGACTGGAAGAGACAGGAGGCCTGTTTCAGTGATTTGCTTTAAGAACCCTCCCCTGGCTGGCTGTTTGCTTTCTTATAATCTGCCATGAGACAAAGACAACGGACTCTATCTCAGCCTATACCCCTCAATAAGGAAGACATGTAGAGTGGAGCCCCAGAGCCCTGAGGCTTCCCTTGATCCACTCCCAGAATGCAACGGGAGTGAGGAATAAATCTTTAATGTGATAAGCCACTGAGATTTTGGTGGTGGTGGGAGGGGGGTGTTTGTACAGCAGAAGCAAGTACTATAAGCTGCCTAAGACAGAAATTTGAAGTAACTTGCCGGTGGTTACCAAGCGGCAAAACTCAGATTCAAAATGAAGCAACCTGGGTTGCCGATCCACCTAGTTCACCACCACACAATCACGCTTCAGAAGAGTAAAGATACTGGGGCGCCTGGGTGGCTCAGTGGTTAAGCGTCTGCCTTTGGCTCAGGGAGTGATCCCGGGGTCCTGGGATTGAGCCCCGCATCGGACTCCCTGCTCCACTGGGAGCCTGCTTCTTCCTCTCCCACTCCCCCTGCTTGTGTTCCCTCTCTCTCTGGCTGTCTCTCTCTCTGTCAAATAAACACATAAAATCTTTAAAAAAAAAAAAAAAGGGGGGCGCCTGGGTGGCACAGCGGTTAAGCATCTGTCTTCAGCTCAG
This sequence comes from Ursus maritimus, assembly GCF_017311325.1. Taxonomy (NCBI): domain Eukaryota; kingdom Metazoa; phylum Chordata; class Mammalia; order Carnivora; family Ursidae; genus Ursus; species Ursus maritimus. Next base: position 9,641,038 of record NW_024425341.1, on the reverse strand, counting down.
GGCGTGATCCCGGCGTTATGGGATCGAGCCCCACATCAGGCTCCTCCGCTCAAAAAAAAAATAATAATAATAATAAAAAAAAAAAAGATTAAGGATACTGAGGCCCAGAAAGGTAATCATCTAAGCTTGTCTAAATCATACATGGCGTATTTTACAGAGTTCGGAGTAAGTCTCCAAGTCCTGAGCTCTTCCCATGATGTCGTCAAGGTTTTGACTGGAAGAGGAATTCCTGCCCTGCCTGGCAGGCAGTACTTTGTTCCTATCGCGCCAGAAAAGGCTAGAATTCATTCTTATGCTTCGTGGCCCAGCTGCAGGATGATCCAAAGTCAGCAGCACCACCTCGTCAGCATTCAGGCCCTGTCTCCCCGGCAGTCCTCCTTCTTGGGGATTATTTATGAGGGAGGAAGGAAGAGGGGGCTGTGCAGAGTTATTTGTTTTCTGCGAAGCTAGGGGATTGGAAATGTTTTAGAAACATAACTGGTTGACACAAAGGATAAAAAGTTAAACATACAGAACCCAACATGTCCTCTCCCGGGACCCCTGTCTAGCTAACAGCAGGATTCACTCCGACAGTGTACTGCAGACTGAATGAGGGAAAAAGACAGCCCTGTTCAAACAAAGACTTGACTACAATGGTTCTGAAGGCCTCATACTGAGTTCTGCAAGAGTGTTCAAGAGAAAATGCAGCTTGAGTGCTAGTTTGGGTCTCATGCAGTGACAGTGTCTGCTGGTGGGGGTCAGAACACTTGAGAGCTGAACTCGGGGATTTCTTGCTTGGTTGATGTATGGGTATGAATGTCACTAGGAGTTAGAGAGGAATCTGCATTGAGAAATATACACCACCCTCCCCCTGCTCCCAAAAGCATGCCTTTCAGGGGAATACAACATAGAAATTACCGCTACGACAATTTACTTTAAAGCCTTTTCTCCCCGCAGTTTTACTCTTTTGTGATACTGAACAAAACAAGATTTTGATAGTATTATATGATCAATTTACTGATGCCTTGTAGGTTGCAGAATCAGAAAGTGGGAAGGTTCCTTTGATAACCCACCTCTAATAGTGGAAATTTTGATCAGATGGTATTTGTGGGCTGGATATGTTCAGTGGACTTGCCTGAGACTGTAGTTTGAAGTAAACAGCAAGTTAGGACTGGTGTGCCAGTTTCCAGGGTAATGAACTCTTTATGTATGCCTTCTGAGAAAGCAAAACTGATACCTGTTAGGAGTAGGAATTATCACATCACATATCACACATAGAAAGAAAACCACTTTTCATCCTAAGATAAACTCAGAAAGCGAGAACACCCTGTCTGAAACTAGCCCCCCTCAAATCAGTGGAGCCCTGGGCTCTAGTTAGATGCTACTCTGTAACGAAAACAGCTCTGTCCCTGACTTTTACAATCCTGACTTCTGTAATTATGGGATGAGCCTTGCATTTAGGATAAGCACGTGAAGGAGCTGACGTTTTCCCACTGAGGACAGACCTGTGGTACCTCTGTAGGTTAGTTCGGGTCTTTCGAGAAGCAGATGCGGATACTGGATTAGAGGTATGAGAAGAGCTTTCTTCTGGGAGGTGTCTGTGAAGGATTAAGGTGGAGGGATGCGGAGGAGTCAAGGAGAGCCATCAGACTACAATACAGGTGTGACACCGATAGAAACAGGGAGCGAAGGAAGGAGTGGAACAAAGCCCCAGACTGCAGTGCGGTCCTGTGAAAATCTTGCCCACATCCATGGGGAGTCCCTGAGCCAAATTTGCCCATCAGAGGGATTTTCCACTGGGCAGGGATTGGCCACTTCTAGTCCATCATTATGCTCAGCGGCTGGTGAGGAGCAACGCAGGGGAAGCATGGCCTGGTGTAGACACTGCAGTGGATTCAAAGATGTGGTGTCCGATTACTGTCACCCATCTATCTTCCCTGCTGTAGTTTCTCTGGAAGGATTATTGGGCCTTCCGACTTTGGTAAACTGATGAATTTTTCCCCTTAATGCCGTTGTAACCTTTATTTGGGGATCCAGTCCTTCAAAGGCTAGAATTCTTTGCAAAGCATTGCAAGGAAGAGTACTTGAACGTCCTTTATACTTTAGTCTCTCAAATTTAAAAATACTTCATCAGGTGCTTCTTAGGAACCAGCAGTAGTAGGTGCTGGATACAGCAGTGATAAAACATAGAATAAAATGCCTGCCCTCATGTAATGTACATTCCCAAAGGGGAGGAGGCAGGCCATAAATTTGTATTCTCATCACAGAACTTTGTAGAAGATGTCAGATTTTTCCATTCCACACCTCCAGGGGACTTCTGTTTTACAAGAGTTAGAAAATCAAAGTCCTTATAATCACTGCCCTATAAGGTCCTACACAATAGTTTTGAAGTGGTTTGTAACTATAGAAGTCGTTTGTAACTATTCTGGAATGAAGTAACACAGGTTGATAAGGAGTGTCGATGGGGTATGTTACAAGAGTAAATAGAATGAGGTGGGTCTCTCTGAGAAGTTGGTACTTGGATAAAGACTCAAAGGAAAAGGAAAAAGGAACCACATGTTAGGAGAAAATTCTACATGATATTTCTACACATCTTAGACTACCTTTTCAAGGACGTTAGAGTAACAAACAGCCTTGGAAGCTAGAAATAGCATGTCCCAGTGAGTTGAATGGATTCATTTCCTTATCGGTATAATAAAGATGGACAATGTATTCTTTCCCTGGAGAATTTCTCCTTCCTCTCTCCAGAGAAGATTTGCTTATATCACAGGGTAATAAGGTCATAGTTTTTTCTGGAGGGGAGGGTGGGCAGGTTTCACAGCAGTCTCCTTATAAGACCAGGGGTCTCCTAAGCTGGGGGTTCCTCGACTGTGACACAGCCCTGTGTGCACTGCACCAGCCCGAGGCTGTTCTTACAGCCCTCGTGGGACTTGGGTGAGCAAGGGAACTAATGCCGGCATCACATGTATACTGTCTGCTATGTGCTATGAGTAATGAACTGTCTAGACCCATTTGGGCTTGTTTTCTTACTGACCAAATTTATGGGAGTCAGCCCAGCATCTCTGCGGCTGCTTAGGGATTGCTTGACCACTTGGCACCATGTGGATATTTAAGGGAAAAGCATTCCAGGCAGAAGAAATTGCTAGTGCAAAGCCCTGGAGGTGGAAGCATGCCTGCTTTATTTGATGAACGGCAAGAAAGTCAATGTGGCTGGAGTAAAATGAGTTGGGGAAAAGTAAAAAGAGAGTCCACAGAGGAATGAGGATGAGGCAGATTGTGTAGGACCTTATAGAGCAGTGATTGTAAGGACTTTGATTTTCTAACCCTGGCAAAACAGAAGTCCATTGGAGGTGTGGAGTGGAAAAATCTGACATCTTCTAGAAAGTTCTGTGATGAGAATAAAGTATCAGAAGGCAAGATAAGAAGGAAAAAACCAGTTAGGTAGTAATGGCAATAGTGATGGGAGCGTTGACCAGGGTAATATCAGTGGGTACAGTAACACATGGACAGACTCGAGGTATTTTTTGAAGGCAGGGTAAACAGATTTGCAGATGGATTGGATATGGATTTTCTATAAGGAAAAGATAATTTATAAAGATTTGACCAACAATTAGAATTGCCAGTCATTAAAATAGGATAACTGTGAGTGAAACATATTTGAGAAGAAACATCAGTAGTTCAGTTTGAACAGCTTAAATTAAGGCATCAATCAGACATCCAGATGCAGATGTTGAGTAAGGAGGTAGGTTAATGGTCCTGTTGTTCAAGCAACAAGTATCAATTACAGTTAGAAATTATGAGGTATCATCATAATGATATTACATAGAGACAAGCTGACATTGTTTTTTATTATAACAACTCTGAGGCACAATTCACATATAATAAGCCACACATACTTAAATACACAACTTCATACATTTCAAAATATGTATATAACCTCATGAAACCATTGTCACCAACAGAATGAACATATCCATCACCCCCAAACATTTCTTTTTTTTTTTTTTTTAAAGATTTTATTTATTTATTTGACAGAGATGGAGACAGCCAGTGAGAGAGGGAACACAAGCAGGGGGAGTGGGAGAGGAAGAAGCAGGCTCCTAGCGGAGGAGCCTGATGTGGGGCTCGATCCCAGAATGCTGGCATCATGCCCTGAGCCGAAGGCAAACACTTAACGACTGCGCCACCCAGGCGCCCCCACCCCCAAACATTTCTTCATTCCCTTTTGTATTTCTTTTATCTGCCCCACTCCTACTCCCAGATCAGTGGTTACTGATCGGCTTTCTGATGTTATGGATACATAAACGAAATTGTGCCATATGTTGCCTTTTTCGTGTGGCTTCTTGAACTCAGCACAATTATTTTAGGATTCACCCACGTCATCTCAGGCATCACGAGTTCATTCCTTTTTGTTGCTGAGTAATTTTCTAAGGCATGGGCATAGTATAATGTGTTTATCAGTTCCCCTTTTATGGATATTTGGGTTGTTTCCAGCTTGGGAGTATTACAAATAGGGCAGCTGTGAAGATTTATGTATAAGCCTCAACACCTATTTTCTAATTGGATTATTTTTTATTGTATATTCTAGATGTAAGTCCTTTGCCAGATACAATTTTCCCCCCAAATCTATAGCTTGCTTTTCATCTTCTTAATAGGATCTTTCATAGAATTAAAGTTTTTCTTTTTAATTTTGATAAAGTCCAATTTATCAATTTATTTTTCTTTTATGGATCATGTTTTGGGTGTCACGTCTAAAAATGCTTTTCCTAGTTCTGGGTCCTAAAGATTTTGTCCTATGTTTTCTTAGGAAAGTTTGATAGTTTTACACTTTACATTTAAATCCATGATCCTTTTTAAAGTAATTTTGTATATGGTGTGATGTCTAGATTAAGATTCATCTTTTTGTCTAGGATGTCATTGTTCTAGCACCATTTGTTGAAAAGACTGTCTTTCTCTCACTGAATTGCTTTTGATGTATTTGTCAAAAGTAAGGCAGGCATGTTTGTGCTGTTTTTGACTATGTAACTATATAATAAGTCTTAATGTTGGGTAGAATGATTCTTTTACAAAATAATTGTAGCTTAATTCTAGTTCATTTGCCTTTCCATATAAACTTTAGAATAACTTGTCTACATCTTTTAAAATCTTGTTGAAATTTTGATGGGTTTCTTCATTACTGGTTTTATGCAATTTGATTGTGACCTGTTTTTGCATAGTTTTGTGCATGTTTCTTGTTTTTGAGTTTCATCTAACTTTTCAGAACTGTGCGTTTATAATTTGCATCAACTTTGGAAAAAATTTAACCATTATTTCTTCAAATACTTTTTTTTTATTATTATGTTCGGTTAGCCACTGTATAGTACATCATTAGTCTTCGAATACTTTTTGTTCCTCCTCTTTCATGGTCTCTAATTGTTCATATAATAAGTCCCTTAAAAAATGTACACTTTATTTCACTTTTTTAAAAATTATTTTTTTCTCTCTGCGTCTCATTTGGGTTAGTTTCTATTGCTGTGTCATCGAGTTCACTATTCTTGTCTTCTGCAATATCTAATCTGCGGTTAATCCCAGCCAGTGTATTTTTCATCTCATGCATTGTAGTTTTCAACTTCAAGTTCTGTTTGGATGCTTTTTATATCCCCATATTAATGTTTGAATGTAAGGATCTTAGTTATAGTAGGTCTTTTAATGTCCTTGCCTGCTAATTCTAACATCTGTGTCCATTCTGGGTGGTTTCGATTGACTAATTTTTCTGTTCACTCAGGATCATATTTCACTGCTTCTTTGCATACACAGTACTATGAATTTTAATTTTTTGGATGCTGGCTATTTTTGTATACTTACATGTATTTGGGGGATTTGTTCTGGGATATAGTTAAATTACTTGGAAACTGTTTGATCCTTCCTGTTCTCCTCACTTTTAAGATTTGTTAGGTGGACCTGAGCAGTGCTTGGCCAAAGGATAATTATCCCCCTATGATTATCTGAGACCTCTCTGAGTATTCTGCCTGGCCTGTGAATCACGATGTTTTTCAGTCTGGATAGTGGAAGTAGGAGCAATTTCTAGACTGAGTTTGAGCCCAGACACTGTTTCCTCTAGTCCTTCTGGGTTGTTCTTTTTTCAGCCTGGGATAGTTTACTCATACACATACACTGGTTAGGGTGACACTCTGGAGATCTCTGACATTCTCCCTCTATGTAGGTCTTGTCTCTTCTAGGTACTTCAATGTCCTAGGACCTTCAATTCTAGTTCCTCAACTCAAGGGCTGTGCCAGGCTTTGCCTGGGTTCCCCCTCCTGGTATTATAGCCTGGAAAATTTTTCAAATCACTAAGTTTGTAAGCCTCATGACATTAATTGCAATTGTAAGCCTCATGACATTAATTTTCCTTCTCTTATAGATCACTATTCTTACAGCCTGATGCCTAGTGCTTGAAAACTGTCTTTTCACATATTTTGTTCATTTTTTTGGTTGTTTCAGGCAGGAGGGTAAGCACAATCCCTGTCACTGTATTTTAGCCGGAAGAAGACATCTAGATTACTTTCTCCCCTCATGCTTCACTCCCCTTACTAGTTTGTAACTTTGGTGGAAAAGGCAAAGAAAATCTTGTGGCATGTGGGTGGCTCAGTTGGTTAAGTGTCTGTCTCTTGGTTTTGGCTCAGGCCATGATCTCATGGGTCATGGGATTGAACTCTGCTCCAGGCTCTACACTCAGCAGGGAGTCTGCTTGAATAGTCTCTCCCTCTGCCCCTCCCCCCCACGTGTTCCCTCTCTATCTAAAATAAAGTAAGATAAATCTTCCAAAAAAAAAAAAAGGGTCTAAAAATGAGAGAACTACTTTGATGAATGATACTATCTGATTTACATTCTCTGTCCTCTAGAGTTTTCTAGGCTACCTACATGAATAGAAGGTAGCCACATAAGTAAGATTATGAGACTTTTCTTATCTCAGAGCTAAACAAATATAAAGATCACACAACCTTCTGAAGAAGTATCAGAAAGATGGGTAGTATTCTAACTGTCGGGGATTTTTTTCAGTGACTGGCAGTTTATAAGACGTTTTCTTACTTTGGCTGCAAAGCTTGTCCATTGGACATCATATTTGCATGTTCAACAATAGTCAGCATAGTCAAAACTGAATTCTCATTCTCCACAGATTGTCTTCAGAGTGTCCCCATTTGTTTCATAGAGTGCTTTCTCCAGTGTTGAAACATCGACTGTCTTATTTTTTGCTTATATTTCAAAGTGTATTTATTCATTCACATTGTCCTGTTTTTCTTTTCTTAAAATACACACTGCATTCTCCCATTATCACATTCTCATTGTTTCAGATTTCCTTTCCTCTAATTCTTAACAAAGACTCCTGGTTAATCTCTGTGCTTCTCAAGTCCTCAGCCATAATTCATTTGTAGGCAGAATTGATACATCAGACTTCTCTACTTTCCACTTTAATCATGCCACTGCTTTTTCTTAGCATTCAGCTCCCACCAAAATATGACTCAAACTTTCATTAGTTTTTGTGCCAACTTCTGCTACTCTGTTTTATTAATGAAGTTCTTTATTTATTTATCAATTCAACAAATATTTATCAAGTGCCTACTCTGAGCACAGTGCTGGGCTTATGGACACAAATGGTATTCCTTACACTCATGGTCTTTGTATTCTAATTGGGGAGCCAAAATCAAGACATTCATTTAATGTGAATTTTTTTAAAAAAGGTATGTAACAAGCCAGTATGTGTTTAAATCCAAAGGCTAGAATAGAAAACAAATATTCAGTAATGATTCAGTAATTTGGTAGAAGGGCTCACTTTGGACTTGGGGAGGATGGGGCTGGAAAATTTATTGAGGATGTCAGTGGCAAGAAAAGTGTCTTGAAGAATAAATAGCGTTTGTTCTAGTGGGAAGAAATATGAAGGGAAGAGATCTCATTTATGGTAAACAGTATAAGTGGAAGGAATAAGGTAGACATGCTTGGTTTCTGTATTAAAGTCATCCATAAACTATAGATTGAATTTATCTCTTGAGGGATTTTGAATATCCTACTCCATCTTATAAAAAGAAGAATAATAGTAATTATAGGAGTTGTTAGTGATTAAGCTCTTATTTTGTGCTGGGTTTTTTTATATATTATCTCATTTAAATCTTAACACTTTCTTGATAGGTAGTATTATTCCCAGTTTAGAGATGAGAACAGAAAAATCTCAGAGATTTTAAAGGACATATAATGATGTTGGGCTGAGATTGGAACTTAGTTCTTCATGATTTCAAGGCCAAGACAGATGCTTTTCTGTTCTAGCTCACTGTCTTCCTCTGAGTATGTCACAGGTGACGAGTTTCTGGTGAAAGGCTCTGGTGGGAGACAAAGGACGTCTGGAAGAAAGTAGGGAAACCAGTTAAAGTGTATTTCAGAGAGAATGAGGACTGTAGCCAGAACAATATGAGGGAGATGAAATATATGATAAATATAGAGGTTAAATAAATGGGACTAAAGAAAGAAATATCTCAGATCACCTGGCTGATAGAAATAGCAAGGTGAAGGAAAGGAAACTCTTGTAGGGAGCAAGATGTTAAGGTTGATTTTACACCATTAATTTAGAAATAGCTCTTGGAAGAGTGAATGAAAATATCCAAAGACATTTGGAAAATATGGCTGCCGTTTGAGGAAAAGGTTAGATTGGCAACGTGTAGGCGATGATCTGGCATAGATTTCATAGACCTGGGATTGGAATAGTTCCCCCTGGAGAGAGAGGATAAAAATGAATACAGTTCTGGAAGCTAAGCCTTCGGAAAGCCTTCCTTTTGGAGACATAAGAAGAAAAAGTATCTATGAAAACAAATAAGAAACAATAATAACAACAGATGCTATGCCTGGGGATTCAGAATAGTTTACTTTCAAAGAGGAAGCTTTATCCTAAGAATGACTCCATTGCTTTCGTATGTTTTCACGGGCTCTAATAGTGACAATATAATTTCTTCCTCTTTGGAAATGCTACAGTATAATTATTGGTTCTAAACAAGTTAGTGCTTGCTTGTATTCTGCCTTGCCTTGTTCTCTAATTATTTCTTTTTCTGTATAACTCTTGTCTCTCTAGACTCAAGACCAAAGGACATGTCTTCTGCTTTTTATATTTGCTATAGTATTTGACAATGCCAAGCACATAGCATGCACTTAGTGAATACTCGGATTTATACATAGGATGTAACTGAGTAAAAAGGTCTATGTTGATGTAGCCATTTCAAGTTTTCATTGATAAGTCCTGAAAGGAGACAGTAAATATAAATCATATTTTCTTCATTTATAAGTGATATAAATAAAGTGAAAAGTCAGTGGCAGAACCAGTGCTATTATTTGGTGTTATTTAGTCAAATCATCTGTTAAACTCCTAAATACCAAGCAGCAGGAGCATAAAAGACATCACCCTGAAACTACTCTAGTAGGAAGATGTTAAAATTTACTTTAACGTGTAAATTTAGAAATCATTCTTGGAAGGTTGAATAAAAATGTCCAGAAGACATGTGGAAAAATATGATTGGAGTTGAAGAAGGAGGTTAGATCGGCAATTAAGCAGCCTGAAGATGGGGACCAGAAGACCTATGACATATATAAGATAATTCTTTGTATTACAGTTACTTTTTATGTGCATATGATATGGTGAAGTATATAATTATTTGAAGACGTTGATTTATAAGTAGGAGCTTATGGTGATTTTGAGAATTTAAAGGATTTCTTTTGAAACATTTGAGAATACTTTTCGGATATCTACAATCTTCAAGAAATTTGATCCTATTTGACTTATAGGCCTAAGAACTTGAGTTAAACTACCACTAGCAAATGGTGTGTGATTGTGAGGAGTCATAAAATTGCATATTAAATCTAATACTCAGGAGAAAATGGTCACCTGTCTGGTATATGTTATTCAACAAACATTTACTGTTTTATGGTGCTAGGTACTAGGAGCACAAAAAGGACAAATATTCTCAACCACCAAGTGGCTGATAATCTAGAAGAGAGACAAAGAAGTAAATTTTTATAGTACAAAGACTACTGATATAGGAGAATTCAAGAGGCATTATTACTTAGGGAGACACAGGGACTTCGCCTTGAAGTAGATATGAGTGTGATATCTGGTTTGACCTCTTTCTGAGTTGTGTGAATTTGAGCAACATAGTTAACCTCTCTGGGGCTGAGATTCTTTTTTTTTTTTTTTTAATAATTTTTTTATAATGTTATGTTAGTCACCATACAGTACATCCTTAGTTTTTGATGTAGTGTTCCATGATTCATTATTTGCGCATAACACCCAGTGCACCATGCAATACATGTCCCCCTTAATACCCATCACGGGGCTAGCCCAATCCCCCACCCCCCTCCCCTCTACAGCCCTCAGTTTATTTCCCAGAGTCCACAGTCTCTCATGGTTCATTCCCCTTTCTGTTTACCTCACCCCCTTCATTCTTCCCTTCCTTCTCCTACCGATCTTTCTGCTATTTCTTATGTTCCATAAATGAGTGAAACCATATGATAATTGCTGAGATTCTTAGCCTGTGAAACCAGGAGAATTAAGAGTACTGCGCAGAGTTCTTGGGCATTTCAGGGAGATGCTGCATTAGCTTTTAAAAATGCGCCTAGTAGAGAGTGATGGATCCAGTAAAGATTGTTGTCCTGCAAATGGCAATAATGATGGTAGTGGGTCTTATGGTGAAGCAGCACAAAGAGATCAGGGAGGGCTTCACAGTGGAGGTGATGTTAGTTGCCACAGTTTAGACCGGCCCAAAGAAACGTAGCTGCATGAATGCAAATAAATTCAAAGTAGTGGGAATAAAGTTAACTCTAGGATAAGAATTATTTTGTTGTTGTTTTAAAAGCAGGCTTTGAAAGGGGCTTCCACATATATAAAGTTGACCTTTTTTCTTTCTCAAATAGTTGAAAAATTGTGTTGGATGAAGTGTCAGCAAGAAATATTATTTAGAGCTCAGAAAGACCTTAGAAGTCCTCTAGACCTACCTCCTTCCTTTATTAAGGAGATTATCGAGGTCTGGAGTAGGTGAGGGTCTTGGGTGGGGTCGTATCATCCCGGTGGTGGTATAGCTGGAACCCGAACAGGAGAACCCTGATTTAGTCTGGTGTTACTTCTACCGTACCAGTCTGCCTGGATAATGAGAAAGCAGTGCCCATTAGCACACTCGACTGTTACTATTGTAACAGTACATCAAATAACTTTACATTTCTTTGACATTCTGAACTTTTTAAAAACCTTTCACATCTGCTGTCTAATTTAATTTTCACAATAGGCGGTGAAGTAATTAGTAATTTCACTTAAAAAAGTAATTTCACTTAAAAAATAAAACAAAGATAAAGCCCACAAATTAAGGCAGGTCCTTAAGTTTGAAGAGAATATATCCCATCAGACAGTTGGAGGAAATGATCATTGTTCTCCAATACTGTCTCTTAGTTCAGAGACGGGGGAAAATATGATAGACAGCCTTGTGGATAAGGTCTTCAAACATTTTAGATTTCTTGAAAAAGTCACAATTTCTAGTGCTGAATATCAAGAGTCACAAATTTGTACATAGTGTAACTCCAATGGGCAGAGGACATGTACCTTCTTTATTTTGCCTGTTCAGGTCTTATCCTGATACCACACTGCTGGTTAATGAGGACAAAAATTAATTTGGGTTCAATCCTATGTAATACTTGGCCCATATTAATGATTAAATCTTCCCTTTAGGTAATTCCAATTCTCTCCAGAAAATAAAGGTATTTGTCCCTCGGTTTTCTCTACCCTCACCCTGAGACTGTATCTAAGGATATGCAGGAGAAATGTGCCTTACACAGGCTTGGGGTAGAGTACAGGCTTGGTCCTTGGAGAAATGCATTCAGGCTTTAGTGAATCATGGACTCACGTTCTTGTCTACCAGGTGCTGTTTGCCCTGCTAAGATTCATGACTGGAGTCTGACTGATGTAAAGCGCAGTCTGGTTGGTTACCCTTGGCTTGATTAGATCAGGGCACATGGGGAAGGGGACTTCTGGCTGCTCAAGCCTCAACTTGGCTTTCACTGGCATTACAAGTCCCTGGAGGTCTGGCTATAATTGTCATTCAGCTTGAGCCTGGGCAGGCTAAAAAGCACATGGGGTAGATTGCAATGATAGCTTCCATTCCTGACCCTTCCCGTTATCCAGTCTCTTTGCCATTGACTTTGTACTTGCTCACACTAAAGAGGTGGAATCTATTCCCCATGCCCCCCCCCCCCCCCCCCCCCCCCGCACCTCTGCTCCCAATCTGATCTAGTTTTATGACTTGTGTTGGATCCTTGATGTCAGTTCTAAGCCTAGGCCCTCAAGAGGCCATGCATGTTTCCTCTTGCTCTATTGTGTCTCTGCCACTACTATGATAATGGGCCAGGGCTAGCCTGCTGGAAGATGAGAGACATGTGGAGCAGAGCCAAAGTGACTCATCAGCCCAGCCCAGCCTAGATTAGCCAGAAGTCATCTTACCCTAGAAATCTTATCAAGTGCAACCCAAATCAGCAACCTAGCTGAGCACCATATTCATGAGTAGTCAGTACTTATTGCCTTGTGCTGTTGAGGCTTTTTGTTGTTGCTATTTTTGTTACACAGCAAAAGCTAACTGATAAACCATTTCACCCCCAGTATGACAACTCTCTCTGGGAATCTTGCCAATCTCCTTGCCTATCATGAATGTCCTTCAGCTAGATGCCTGCGGGAACACACTTGTAGATGAACTAGCTGGATTTATTTCTCATCGTCACGAGGAAACCATGGAGTGTCTCGTAAAAGGGTGCTTGAAATAACCTATTACAGAACCTATTCCATTGGTTAATTTGGTCGAGGATCCAAGGAAGCAGAGGTTCCTTTTAGATTAGATGTTGTCAGAAAGCAAAGGCAATTCCATGATTGGGTATTTCAAGAAATCTTATCTCCAGGGAAGAGACTACAGTAAGAATAAAGCTGTAATTGTGAAGGAGTCGCAGTTGCTCATTGAGCGTAGGGGCATGTGAGGTGTTTTGTGTTGCATGGTGACCTTGCTTTTGTCTCCCTTTATCATCATCTCAGAGCACTCTCCCTTGAGATAGTGTTCTGGAAGGTCATTGCTATCCAAAAGTAGAACAAACTGTGAGCATCGGACCAGCCTGGAAAAACACTAAGGTCTGGTTGTGAATGTCTGATCAGTTCTGGATACCAGTGCCTGTCTTTTCTCTTTCTCATTACCTTCGAAATCCTTCCAGAGGCCACACAGGGATTTCTGGATTCCACCACATGTGGGCCAACAGAGATTCTGGGGAGTTAGATTCACATCCTTTCTCTTTTCTTAACTCTATTTGACGCAGTAGCTTCTACCCTGATGAAGACGCTCAAGGGTAGGTACGTGTAGAAGCTTTGAGGTGATGGTTGGCAAGAAACTGAAATGGTAGTGGAGAGCCGCTTCCTCCTCTCTGCTGGCATGATCCTCCCTTACTTAATGCTCCCTCCTATTCCAGATCACAGGCAGGAAAATCAGGGCACTTTCTCTCAACTTTTATCCGCTTATGTCTTCTCCTCCTCAACTCCTGGACTACAAAGGGTGTTTATTTTATTTTCGCTTTAGAGAGGCGAAATAGTGCGGTGTTATGAGGTCCTAAGAATTTCTAGCTCTGCCACATACTAACCAGATCTTGGACAGAAAAAGAAATCTTTTTTTTTTTTGAAAATATTATACCCATTACAAATAGTAGTGATTTTTCTCCTCCTCATGGTGACTGTTTCTATTCATTCTTCCTGTCAGTAATTTCCCTCAAGCATGCAAGGGGAAAGGTGAGGTAGGGGGAACGAGCTCTGGTTTAGTGAATATGGTAGTAAGTGGAGACCCAAAAGTGTCTGTTTCTCTAAGCTGATGCTAGTTTTTCAATAGACTCTTTGAAATCCATCATATGTCTCAACTATGAGGATTAGGTGAAGTGGTTTCCTCCTGAAACCCTACCCTCTCTTTATGATCTATAGAAAAAATAATATTTCTCCCAGTACCCTATCTTTAACTCTATGTAGGTCAAATAGACCCAGAATGGGAGCAGTGTGTTGTAGCCATTGGAGGGTAGAGTGCAAGCTGTGGAATCAAGCTGCCTGGGCTCCATTTGTGACTTCACCAAGAACATGAGTATGAAATATTTACTAACTTTTCTGTATCTCAGTTGCCTCTATAGAATGTATACGTGTGAAATCAAAACCTACCTTGTACATTCATTGTGACGATCATCTGACTGATCTGCCAAAAGCACTTAGGACAAAACCTAATATCTAATGAATAAAAATACTATGGACTCCTAGAGCAGTGCCTGTCATATGACACAACATAGATATTTGTTATGGCTATTATTAATATCGTTATTTGTAAACTTAGACTCTCGTTCTATTAAGCCAAGGTTTCTTGCTCCTTTCTTGAGCTGTATCATAAATATTCCTTGCCCTAGAGCTCTTTCCCTAGAGTAGAGCATGGAGGATTGGGGGGGGGGGTCCATTTTTCCATTTTCTAGAGCTTTGTTCTCTGTGGTGAATAACCCCTGTAGGGTACTTGTATGTGATGAATGCTTAACATTGTTTATTGAATGAATGAATAGTCTGTTCTATAGTTCTTGACTTCTCCTCCCTTTATTCAGGGACTCAGAACTATTTAGCTTGTAAAATATTGCATGAAACTGCTTTTTCAACATTGAGAATACCACTAGAGACTGATTTCCAAACTCCTGAAACACAGTGGCAGGAAGGTGGCTGGTAACAAGTTTATTATACAAAGCTCTGTCCTTTGCAGAGCACAGGAGAAATGTCAAGTGGATCTGAATTCACTTAAACTGCAAAGTTTATTTGTCCATCCTGTCCATTTCTTCCTCCTTTCTCCCTGCCTGAAAATATTAAGGATTTCTTCATATTTAGACATAGCAGAGAGACTCACTGATGGATATCATTTCTATATCTGAGTGAGAATTAATCTCATTCTTCATCATCTCATGAATAGTCAATGCTGGAGAGTATCAGGATGTTAAGAGTATCCCAGGAAGCCAAGAACCAAGTGAAACAAGAAGAAGGGATGCCTGAAGAGTCTCTGAGCTTACTGTGTCTGGAGTGGAAGAGGTCAAGGGGACCTCAGTTCCATCTCTCTCAGTCACTGCTGTCTCTGTTGTCATAGCACAACACACATTTTCGAGACTAATGTTCCTGGTTGGGAAGAAGATAGAAAGAATAATCCAGAGATTAAAGAAGAGAGAGAGAGAGAATTTCTAGTTTGCTTTAGAAGGGATAGCATCCTAAGCCACCCTCTTAATAGTACCCTTCAAAGCCAAATGTACGTTATCCTTGGCTCAAGGGAGATGCATTTACACCTCCATCTAGTCCGTCCACAGCTGATGCGCCTCTCCCAGGCCCCAGTCATCCTCCAGGGCAAAGTGAACACGCACCAATGCTTTTTAGGTGGACGGAAAGCTCAGCAGCACCACAGGGTGGGTGAAGGACATCTGGTAATGACAAAATGGCTCTGTGGAGCTGTGTGGTTCCCAGTCCTCAAGGCAGGCGTGAGAGGGGATGGCAGCATGCCTCTCCTGGTGCAGGCAGCACAGTGCCACCTGTGGAAACGCAAAAGGTCTGAGGCAGACTAGAGCAGTAGTCTCTGCAGCAGTTGCCCATGCTCATTGGCTTGCATGTATGAATATATGAATATTTTCCTTACAGCTAATTTTTAATTCATTTAAAAATATATGAAGATATAAATATATGCATATTGGTGGTACTTACTCAGAAAAGGTGGTATGACCTGGGATTTTATACAAATCATTTTCTCTCTCTCTATTTTTAAAGATTTATTTATTTATTTTTAGAGAGAGAGACAGAGTGAGAACACGAGTGGGAGGGGCAGAGGGAGGGAGAGAGAGAATCCCAAGCAGACTCTGTGCTGAATGTGGAGCCTGATGTGGGGGTTCAATCTCAGGACCCTGAGATCACAACCTGAACCAAAACCAAGAGTCAGAGCCTTAACTGACTACTCCACCTAGGCACCCCCAAATCATTTTCTCTTAGGGTAGGAAAGGACTTTTGGTGTTGTTCATCTTGTCCAATGCTGTCTAGCCCAGTGTCTGGTGGGGTAGCTGTGGTTGTATATCAGAAGTACCCATTTCTCCGTGGCTTAAAACAGTAAGTGTTTATTATAGTACATGAATCTATGGGTCTGTTAGTTTTGCTGATCTCACTGAGTCTTGTTTATAGTCTGTGTTCAGTTGCCTGGTCGAGAATAGCCTCACTTGCATGTCTTATGGTTGGATGACAATTAGCTGGTGTGATGGGGGTAATTATCACTTATCATCCACCAGGTTGGTCTAGGCAGTTCCTCATGATAGCTGGTGAGGGTTGTAAGAGAGCCGGCTTCTGGAAGGATGATAGGCTAGGAACTGACACAGGTTATAGCAACCATATCCTATTGGCCAAAGTAAGTCACGAAATCAGTCCAGATTCAAGGAGGTGGGAAGGAGGAAGTCTACTCTTTGATGGAAATAGATGCAAAGTCATAGGGCAAGGAGCAAGACAAGGGGAATAATTGGGGCCATCTTTGTAATTGGCATAAGATAGATGATGATGCTCAATACATTTTTGTCAAATGAATCGGTGACCTTAAAGGACAACTAGTCGTCACCACTGTGTGCTTCAGTGCTCTTTACTACATTTTAAACAAATGGTTACCCACCCTTTGCTTGAGCACCAGCTATTACGGTAGGAAACTCTACCTTCGACCATAGTCCTCTTCCTCTGAAGCCAAGAAACTGAATTAAACCGAAAAAAAATTGGGGCACCTGGGTGGTTCTCTCAGTTAAGTGTCTGCCTTTTGCTCAGGCGCTGGTCCCAGAGTCCTGGGATGGAGCGCCCCTATCAGGCTCCCTGCTCAGCGGGGAGTCTGCTTCTCCCTCTGCCTTTGCCCCCTCCCCTGCTCATGCTTTATCTTGCGCGTGCTCTCCCTCAAATAAATAAATAAAATCTTAAAAAATAATAAACTAAAAAAACTACTTACCTGTTTAGAACTCTGTTTCTTTGTGAAATATTGGGAAGGTCTTCAAAATCCCTAACAGATTTTAACAATGTATTTTTTATGACATTCTGTACATGGCTTCTGAAATAGGGACAGCCTTTCCTCATCTCTCTACCTCTCCCTTCCATTTAGTATAAAGGCCTCATGTATTTTCGAGGGTAGGTGCACTATGAAAACATCTCGGTTTTTGTCAAAGACCCAGAGGTCAGAAATTGATGGGCTTCAGACAGTGTACTTTCTATATCACTTTCATGATGGTATCTGCTATAGAACATTTCTGCTGCATAAAAAGAGGTACTTCCAAAGAAGTCATTTGGCATTTCCAAAGGGCTTTGCAGACATTCTGACTTTCCCCTGTGGCAATTCTGTGAGGTCAGTGAGGGTTTTCATTCTTCTTAACTTATGGATAAAGGTTTAGATGCAGGTGGTATGGCCTAGTTCACAGGATATGTCAATGGTTGAACTCGGATAAAAGCTCACGGCCCGGGGCTCCGTCAGGAAGCTGACCTGTATTTATATTGGTAGGTGAAGGCAGATTGAGTCCATGGGCTTGAAGTCTACCCTGCAGCTCTCACACAGCTCAGAGTCAGAGCCTTAGCCTGGATAGCAGAAAGGGATTTCAGAGGTCTTCTGCTCTAGGGCTAGATTCTGATCTGGTTGTGAAATCAGTTTAGTGGATTGTAGGTTAACATTTCAAGAAGTGACATAAAATATAATAAAAAAGAATAAAATAAAAATAGATTAAATTCATATAGCAAATGTTAATAAAAATGTATTCTATATAAGGAAATACGTATCCGTGCATAATATGCATGTATATGTGTAGGTATATAGAGTGTTGCCATTTAAGGTATTATTTCTTACTGTGGTTCATGTTCAAAAATTTTTAAAGCTACTGGTGTAGTCTAGCCACCCTTAGTGGAGAACCCAGGCAACTGAGGCTCAGGGACCTAGGTCACCCAGAAGGCTGGTGGCCAAAGGTAGGTTTAGTCCTAATTCCCATCAGAGGCAGCGTAACATAGTGGAAAGAGCAGCCGATTTTGGTTCAACTAGAAGTTGGCTCAAACCTTTGCCCCATTGGTTGTCTAGTGCTGGACAAATAGCTTATCTTTATTTTACAAATGAGAAAGCTGAGGCTTGGAGAGGTTAATACTTACATCACAGGGTTTAGGGTGGGGGTTAAATTCGGTAAGATGATATAGATGAAATAGATGAAATAATTAAGACCTGACTCATTTGATAAATAGTTTTTCAGTCCAGGCATCCCAAAGACCACCACTACCCCACTTTTAAATATAATTCATATATGATATGAACATAATGAATTATATTCATTAATAGATATGAATAATACATATGAATATATACTTATATATATAAGTAAAATGATTTTAATACTTACATTGCCAAGGTTTAATGATTTATATATATATAT